>NC_012878.2:5455910-5764773 GCF_000003195.3 Sorghum bicolor | reverse complement strand
GTCCGGTAAGGTTTTTTTCTTTCCTTTTTTCATTTGTTGAAGCAACTTTTCTCTTTTGGGGCCATAGAGTACACAATTTTTCTCTTAAATTTGTGTGTGATAGTGAAATTAGTGTGTGCGACACAAATGGAGAGGGTAGTGGTGCACACTCAAATTATAGTGGCATGCACACAAACAACAAATTTTTATTTCTTGCTTGATTAGAATAGTTACAATGCTCCTATATTTATAGTCCCTATTGGACTTGACCTTCAAGCAATCTATACTTATTCTCTAAGGAACTACGGAAAGTGTCCTTATAGACTTCAACTACTTTCTTTACAAGCAAAACTATTTATTTTCTAATAAATCTTAATCTATTTTTTCTAGGCAAATCTTTATTAATTTTCCTACACTTTTCCATCTTTCCTATTTAATCTCAATCTTCCCGAATATTGGGAAATTCTATGGGCGGAGGTGGCCCGCCTTTGGCTGTGCCCTCCCCTGGCCACGCCCTTCCCAAGTCGTATGTAGGAGGCACCCTAGGGCATCTGTGGCCTCGTGTTGGGCTTCGCTAGGTCCACTAGGCCAATCATGAGGGGTCCATATTGGGCACATGACACATCCCATACCATCATCCACGCACAAGAAGCACGCGCGACTCCTCTCCCCCACGTACCCTCGCCCGCCCATGCCCCCACCCTGACTCATCGGTTTTCAGTAACCCTACACCATCAAATACCCACGTCCCCACCCCCACCCCTCTCGCTGCCGCCGCTAGTCAACCCCATGCTTGTGTTGCAGAAGCTGCGGTGACGCCTTCTTTGGCCCATACATGGCAGCTGCCATCGTGCCGATGACCGCCTCGCGGTCAACCTCATCATCCAGCAACCATTGCCAAGGTCCTCCATCCATCTATGCCTCCAACGCCTGCTTCAGCTTGGCTGCCCCACCCCCCGAGCATGCCACAAGGCTGACAACACAACACTAACCATAACCCTCTCTCCACATTGATTGTCGACATCGATTTGCTCTCTTCGGTGAGTTTTTTGCCTTTTTGCCTCAGTAACCTCTTTCCACACCTATTGCATCCATTTTTCACAATCCTCTTGCCCATGCCTCCACCTTTTTTTCTCTCTTTAGTGGCTCCCATTGTCAGATTTGTTACCATGTGAAATGACTTCACAATAATTGTCTTCATGACAGCCTAGCATGCCTAAGTGGTATGTCGATGTAGGCTTCTCTCGAAGCTCGCTAGATTCCGGTCAGTCCCTACCCCCAAATCAGCCTAAACACTCACATGAAAGAGAGGGAAGAGGAAACACATATTGATAAGGTATGTTTTAATTTTACTTTCCTTTTTTTCCTTTTTTGAAGCAACTTACATCTTTTTAGGCAATAGAGTCCACAATTTTGCTCTCAAAATTTGCGTGCAACAGTGAAACTAGTGTGTGTGACACAGGAATGGAGAGGGTAGTGGTATGCACACAAATTAATTAGTTTTGTAAGTTGCCCAAATCTATAAGGGCTCTTTTACAAAAAGGTTGATTGCTTAGCTCCTGGCTACCCCCCTCTCCCTACGCCCTTGGTGGCTCGCATTGTCAAATTTGTTAGTCTTGTCAAGAAACGTCTTCATGATAGCCTGGCGCACCTAAGTGGTATGTCGCCGTAAAGCTCGCTAGATTCCGGTTGGTCTCTACCCTCAAATCAGCCCAAAGACTCACTTGAGGTCATCATATTTGGAGGAAGGAGAGAGGCAAAGAAACACATATTGATAAGGTATGTTTTTAATTTTCCTTTTTTTTCTTTTCTGAAGCAACTTTTCTCTTTTTGGGCCAGAGTGCACCATTTGGCTCTCAAAATTTGTGTGTGGCAGTGAAATTAGTGTGTGCAACACAGGAATATCGTGGATAGTGGTGCACATGCAAATTATTGTGGCATACACACAAATAGCAGATTTGAAGGGCATAACTTCAAGCTCTAAATTATCTACAAACATTATTTCAGGTGAAAGATTGCTAACATGTATACCGCCTTCCTCCAATCTTGCCTGAGTTTGGAAGATCTAGGAGCCATGTTAGGCATGTTAGTCAACTCATTACTGAACTCTCTTCTTTTGAAGATGTTTGCAGTGCCGCAGGGGAAGGCTGGCATGGGGCTGAAGTGGGTTAATTACCTAGGTGACCGATACCCGACGACACTATTTGGGTCTAACTGGTCAACCCACAGAAATCTGCATCGCTAGTGGCGATACAGGCAAGACAGGCATTTTAGCCCTCCTTGCCTGATTAAACTACCTTTACGGCTGGCACGAACACGAGCTGCAACCTTGTTTACATCCAAAAAGTTTTTGGATTTTTGACACTCTAGCACTTTTGTTTTTATTTGATAAACATTATCCAATCATAAAGTAACTAGGTTTAAAAGATTTATTTCGCGATTTACAGATAAACTGTAAAATTAGTTATTCTTTTTATTTATATTTAATGCTCCATGCATATGCCATAAAATTTGATGTGATGAGAAATCTTGTAAAGTTTTAGCTTTTTAGGTGCATTTAAACAAAGCCTCAATGGTGCATGATCCCGGTCATTCCTGTCGGTGTACATGCATGATGCTCCCCGGCCAGATCCTACTGCAAGCGGTGACGACCACTTGAGGCCCCTGCTCCTGTGGCCGTGAGCCCTGAGAAAGACAGGCCTCAGAGCGGCCGGCGCCAAGGCGAGCACCAGGGCAGACTAAAGATGACGGTGACTCTCTAAATAGATATCTGCGGTTCTTCTCTAATCTAATTAAATAAACTAAATAAATATTTTTTTCTTTTATTTTTTTCATTTAGTTCATTTAGTTATACTAGAGAAGAACTATGAGTACTCGTTTGGAGCACCGTCCCCATCCCTAGGGCAGGCGTGAGACCGGCTCTCTTAGTTTGAACTTATCAACACACCGTACAATAGTTGATAAGCCGTGTTTCTCATATTCATGTGACAAAATAAGATGACTGTTAATTAGAGTTAATAGCCAGAGTAAAAGTACTATGATATCCTCAATTACAATTAAGCTTTTTTTCTGGCTTGATCAATGGTTAGTGATAATTCTTTTCGGAGGAACCACATCCAAGCACAATAACAAATCTCTTAGCAGAGACAATACTCTTAAGCTATTTGTCTTTAGACATAGCTGGCTCAAAACAATTATAATTTTTCATATAGTATTTGATGAAGACAGACTTTATATCAAAATTGTAGATCTCTACGTGTTTGACAACTTTGTAGCTGATTACTCCCTCTATTCAGTTTTATAAGACACATGTTGGGATAACACAGTCTCCTAGATTACACTTTAACCATTTATTTACTCTATGTTATATTGTTTATGATTATGAACTTATGATTATTGGATAGTGTAATTACTTACAAATCTAATCATATAAAGTGAAATTATTAGCCTAATTATTGGTCAAAGTTTTAAAGTTTGAATCTTAACATGAGCACGTGCCTTATAAAAGAGAACAAAGGTAGTATTTCTTTATTTGAAATTGTTTAGAGTCCAAAATTTTCAATTTTAGTTCATATGCTCTGAAATTTGTAACTTTAAAAATAACCTTGGATGGAGACATGGTCTATAACAAAGTTGTACTTCTCAATGCGATCTACAACTTTACAGTTGGCACGTTTTTAATTTGAAGCCGTTTAGAGTGCCAAATGTGTGCTTTAAATTACGAAAGAGGTTTTTGAAGAAAAAACAAACAAAATTTGGAATTCTAGATAACCTCAAATGTTGGCATGCATGGTCAATACCAAAGTTATAGTAGTTGATGCAATCTATTTGAAAAAAGGTTTTTATTAGAAGTTATTTAGAGTCTCAAGTATTTGTTTGAAGTGCTCAAATTTTGAGATCCACCAAAGTTGTATTGTTTGATAAGAACTAAAACTTTATAATTAAAACAATTTTCATTTGAAATCATTTAGCGACCAAATTATTCCATTCAAAGTTTTTTTAGAAAAGGAGGTTCCCCAACGTTTATAGCATATGCGTATAGGCGCGCCCGATTTCATTCAAAGTTCCTAAATGGTAATACAAAAGGATAGCATCCTATACTCGCTAACGAGTGAATATGTAGCGCAATGGTAAGCAAGGGGTCGCGTGATACAAGAGCCTTCTTAAAATGTCCATATGACCATAATGTATTAATAGGTTCAGGCGATTGGCATCCCACCTCTTAAATAAAATAACAAAAAGCATGAACAAGTGTTTTCATAGTAGTGAAAAGGTTGCTTGGAACGGTGAGTAGAACCAAAAACTCAGATGCTGTTTGGTTGGGCTGGTTATCGGCGTGGTCGGATCACACTGTCAACAAATCGTGTTAATCTCTGATTGTTTATTGTGCCACATAAGACCCCGTTCGTTTTTACAGGAACGATTCCTAGCCGCGTAATCCGTTCACAAATTTATATATTCCACGCCGTTTTTGGCCTATTCGGACGTAAACGAACAGGGCCTAAATTGGTGCCGGGGCACGGATCCGCGCCTTCGGAATCAGGTTGCGCTCGATTTTAATGGGTAACAGATCACGGGAATAATTTGGGCATCCGGCTACTCAACCAAACAAAACAAGTAACCAAAGCTTGCATTCCCGTAGCGCTGGTATCCATTTCCTTGGCATTGACGTTGTCATTCGCGGAACCAAACATTAGTCCGTTCTAAATTATAAGTTGTTCTAATTTATAGATACATTGTCTGTCTTTATTATGTATATTTAAAAAAGCTAGAAAGACTTATAACTTAGAATGAAAGGAGAGCATTCTAGAAAGAATTTTAAATTCAAAACGACAAAAGCTATAACGTCAGATTCAGACAAAATGAGTCATGCTTAACTTTTGGATCCATCCAAAAAAAATATAAGATTATTAGTGGTCCTTAGATACCTCATTTTGGATCCACGAAAAAAGAACTTAACGAAAACTTAAACATAGCATGTTAGAAAGGATTTTAGTTTCAAATCGAAGCTAAAGAAACTATAACACTAGTTCGAAGCAAAATGAGTCATTCTTAGCTTTTAGTATCTATACAAAAAGTTGCAAGAATTTTAGAGCTCACCGGGTCTTTTGTCGATACATTTTGGATTAATAAAAAACAAAGTTTCACAAGCGACCGTGGATACATTTTGCAAAATGAAGCGACTCAATCGCCACGTTAGTGACATATTTGGAAAGTTTGTACTGAAGAATCCAAGCCCACAATAATTTCTGAAGGCGAAGGGCTCAATAATGCAATCCAAAACCGTAGTGGCCACTAGTGGGGGATTCTCCGGAGGAATAGGACTCGATTGCATATGCTTTTGTATATTCTTGGCCCTAGTTGGAGCATCCGACACGTACAAAGGTGCAACGATACTTTTTTTTCCCAAAATTGTTACGCATGCTAGTTCATAACTATTTTTGACTTTTTATATCAGGATAATAAAGAATGGATTCCATTAGCTACCTTTGTTTTTTTCTGCGAGTAGGATTCCATTAGCTATCACCATCTAACCTTACAGAATATCGGAATACGTATTGGCTATGCCACATAAAATTAATTAATATCAAGAGCCATTTTTCACCTTAAAAATGTACTATTTTTTAGAACAAAACTCTTATTAGTAAAGCATTTTTCAAGAAGGAATTTGCTTGGGTTATACTCAGCAAAGGAGAAGCATAGATCTACTCTTCGTTTGTGGTTAGAGGCCTTTGTGAATCCTGTTGATTTTCTTCTTTTTCTTTTTTGTTCCTTGAGCTGTACCCTTGCACCTTTTGTGGTGTTTTCAATTTAATAAAATTCAGTATGGGGCAATCCCTCCTGTTTTCCTAAAAAACAAAAGTCTTTTCAAAAGGTTTATGTGCTTTTCTACAAAGATAAAAAGAAATTGTGATTAAGTCCATCCTAAAAAAGAATATTCAATGAGCCTAATCTTACTATCCATCCAAAATCGAGTTGTACTCTATTTGATTTATACACAATAAAAGAATATCGAAAAAGCTAAACAATATTCGAGTGTTTCAACATCTAAAAGCACATGATTTTTTTTCTTCTGTTGGATTCCCTGCAACTGCAAGCCATTGGATTTGCTTCTCTCTTTTTTGGATATTTTTTTTCCGAACAAAAAAGGGGTGATCGACAAGTCATTGCCGGCGCTGCTTGGAACCGTTTTTCAGGAATTCTTTTCTTTTCTTTCTTTTCCTTTCCTTTGCTTTCATTTTCTTCCCTTTTACTTTCCCTTTCTTCTTCCTAAAATTGAATCTAATAGAATTGAAGTTGTGTTTGTTAAAAATATTATAGTTATTATCAATTTGTGCTAGACTTAGACTATACTTATATTAAATTATCAATTAGCTAGCTAGTAATTAGCCTATATATCCAAACGGGCCTAACACTATACTTATATTAAATTTGCAATGATTATTTTGGTGTACTTTATAGAGATAATTGTTGTAACTAGATACCTATATGAATATCCTTTGTTTGGTCAAGCATATGTTTATTAAATTCTGTTATATGTTTGTATGTATGTCTAATTTTGAACATATGTGGAGACCTTTCCAACTGCAATTTAT
The DNA here is from genome assembly GCF_000003195.3 of Sorghum bicolor. Taxonomy (NCBI): domain Eukaryota; kingdom Viridiplantae; phylum Streptophyta; class Magnoliopsida; order Poales; family Poaceae; genus Sorghum; species Sorghum bicolor. The sequence continues at coordinate 5,758,198 of NC_012878.2, read as the reverse complement.
AGAAAATATCTCCTTAGTTTAATAATATTTTTGTAATGGTTTTGTCTATATTTCTAATTTTGAATTATTTAGAGATCTTTCACTTTGCAATTCATATAAAATATCTGGCTAATTTGATTATATATTTTTAATTTATTTGATTTTGATTCCATAGTCAGACCTGAATGGTCATGACAATCGAGTATTTCATGGATTACAAATACTCGATTTTGTTTCTGTATAATTAGGTGTTTAGGTGTCATCCACCACTCGGGTGTGAGATGGCCCCTAAAACACAAGTGTTGAGTAGACAACTTCAAGAATATTCAACGTGTCTAATCTTATCTCACTTTTAGGGCCTGTTTGGGGTGGCTCCAACTCCAGTCAGAGCGGCTCTGCTCCAGAAATCCAGCTGGAGCTGGCTCTGAGTGGAGTTGGAGCTGTCTTTTGGGAGTGTTTGGCTAGAATGATACTCTGAGCTCCAGAGTTCTGTTTGTCTGTGTTGTTTGCCCACTTTGCCCTTGGTTTACAAGTGTAATTGATACCCAGTAGCAGCAAACTAGTTAACTAAAATTAAATTCCAACATGGTTTAAAAAAAATCCAACATATTACATGATTGTCATCCGAAATAATAATTCCTAATAACTTTAACAATCCATCAAAGGAAAAATCGTACATTACAAGTTTAATAAAATAACCTGAGAACACAAAATACATATAGTTTGAGAGCATGATTACATTAATTCCAAGCTAATGCGATGGATGTAGCCAAACTATCACGAAATGCGTCCATAGTCACAAAGCTTGCTTCAAATGTAGATGTATCGGAGGCATGGCGAGACACAGCAGCTTCTTCATCCACAGCCATTGTCGAGGTGTTGGCACAAGGGTTCCAGTGATCAGAACCAATGTTTACAATGCCTCGAAAACAAATTGCTAACTCATCTTCATTTTGAAGTGGATGCTTCCTAAACTTCCCACAACCTGGAATATCCTGAAAGTATAAAAGAGAGTAACACATATTAGGACAAATAATAACAGTCCATTTAAATAGAGATTGACACATAGAGCAACACACTTACAGCTCTAGCTTTCTTCCACCATTCGTCGTCCATATTGATAGTACCATTATTCCAACCAATTCCTGTTTGCCTCGTTGTTAACTTTTTCCATGCCTTAAAATCTTCCTTCAATTTGTCCCACTTGTTCTTGATTTGTCCCTTGACCAATTCAATACCCACCCGATCTTTAAACCCTTTCTCAACCTCAGCATACCCAACTGAGTTCAAGAATGTATTTGGCCGATTTCCTTTCTCAACTTGCTCAGCCAACAAAGCACAAAGGATCCGAGTGTTCTCTACGTTCCAGTCAATTTCCGGCATCTATACCAACTCAACACAACAATTCAGAATAGGAAAAACAATTCGCTAAATTGAACTACATAGCACCAAATTCATCCCAAAATTGGACAACTACAGACCATCTAGTGCAAATCATGAACTCTCTGTAAAAAAAATAGCTCCAGAGGCTGCTGAAGGTATACCTTGCTAGGTTGATGGGGGCGGCGGTCCAGGTGCTCTTCTTTCTCCTTCCTCGCCGGCAGGTCCAGGTGCTCCTTCCTCGCCGGCAGGTCCAGGTGCTCTTCTTTCTCTTCTTCTCTTGTAGGGTTAGGGTTAGGGAACGGGGCGCCGGCGCTGGTCCTTCAGGGAGACGGCGGGGAGGAAGGGCCGAGGGGGGAGAAGAGAGGAGGAGGGAGGGGGGCCGCGCGCTGGGTGGCGGCGCTGCCAGACGAGGGGGCGGCGGCGCTGCCAGACGAGGCCCGGCGGCGGGCGCTGGGAGGCGGGCGCTCGCGCGCGTGGGAGGCGGGCGCTGCGGACTGGCGAAGGGCGGGTCGCGGGGTCGGGCGGGGGGAAGGAGAAAGAAAGAAAAAATAACGTTTCGCCTGGTGGGAGTGTGTAATGGATGGCAATTGCGGGTAATTTCCTTATAACTCCATGTCTACGTCTATTTTGAGGGATTCTGGAGTAGCAAATGAGGTACTCCACACAATTGAACTAGAGCTCCACAAACTCCATGGAGTTGGGCTGCTCCAATATTGTTTGGAGTTGGGGTGTTTGGCTAGCTCCAGCCAACTCTGGGGTGAAGTTCGGCTCTGGAGCCACCCCAAACAGGCTCTTAGGCCCCGTTTGGTACGGCTCCACTTCATCAGTGAAGCTGTTTTTTAGGGGCTTCAGCTCCATGAACAGCTCTATTGGTGGAGCTGGAGCCATTTTGGCAAACCGTTTGGCAAAACAGCTCTTTCTTTAAAATGTGCTCTCACATGACGCCACGTAGGATGATGTGAAGCCAGGAGAAGCCACTATTTTTGACTCCTTCACACCTCAAAACTATGTGAGAGCATGTTTTTAGGGGCTTCATTGATGGAGTTATTCTATTTTACCCCGTTTGGCACAAAACAGCTCCAAACGGCTCCTGAAGCCGCTGGAGAAGCCGCGCCAAACGGGGCCTTAATAGAAATCAGAGACCCGTATAAATAAAGAAACTTCAACTGTTTTAGCTATATACTCCTCCATATCTATAAAAAAGTCATTTAGAACAGCGGCACGATTTTATCCTAACTTTAACTCCTTATTTTATAAAAACATTTATTAAAATTTGATATATTTATATTTTTATGAAAGTATTTTTAAGATAAATCTATTCATATGGTTTTCAAACTCAACAACTTAAAAGTTTTTTTATAATTTATATTCTTAATGTTTGACTCAAACCTTATCCAAAACGACATTCTATGGAGAGAGTACGTTTAATGTCTAGAACATCTTAGATAATCCATTCACATCTTCTTAAAGCGAATTGCAACTTGGCATCGAAAAGAAAGTTGCATTTTAGCTAGCTAAAATTATTTTACCTACTCTTGGATGACTAATAGAATTAAAGTATTTTAGCTTCTTTTTAATTATTGTATTTAGAAGTTTAACTATTAAAGTATAAAGTTTAGTTAGCTAAAATTTAGCGAGAGAACCAAACGGCTCTATGAGAAGGAGACAAAGGGAATATGAAAACAAGGCTGGAAATTAGTGCTCGTACGGTACTCCTTCGTCACTAAATAGTTGTCCTTAAAAAAAATTAACTAAATATATATATAAATATAATATTTCTGATATAAATTACTATTATTAGATAAATTATTAAATTTACTTTCATAATAGATTTATTTATATATATAAACATTACAAATATTTTCTATAAATATTTAAACTTACAGTGCAGAGAAAAACAACATTTATTTAGAGACAGAGTGTACACATCTCTCACATAAGCAAAGTATTAGGCCTTGTTTAGTTTCTTTCCGAAATTTTTTCACGACACCGTAGCACTTTCCTTTGTTTGTGATAATTATTGTCCAATCATAGCCTAACTAGACTCAAAAGATTCGTCTCGTAAATTTCAACCAAACTGTGCAATTATTTTTTATTTTCGTTTATATTTAATACTCCATGCATGCGTCTAAAGATTCGATGTGACGGAGAATCTTGAAAAGTTTTTGGATTTTGGGTGGAAGTAAACGTGGCCTTATTGGAACGATGAAGAATTTTTTCTCTTATTTCTATTTTCCTATAAAAATACAATGATTTATATAAAACTTTTTTTTATCACGATTTACATATGCCAAGGAGTTAATCTTAGGCCTTGTTTAGTTCACCCGAAATTCAAAAAGTTTTCAAGATTCTCCGTCACATCGAATCTTGCGGCATATGCATGAAGCATTAAATATAGACAAAAACAAAAACTAATTACACAGTTTGTCTATAAATCGCGAGACGAATCTTTTGATCCTAGTTAGTTCATGATTGAACAATATTTGTCAAATAAAAACAAAAGTGCTAAATTTTTTCGGAACTAAACAAGGCCTTACCGGAGAACAGAGCAGCAAGCAGGCTGGGGTCAGGACGCCGCGCGCAGACGCGGCGGAGCCGCCGCCGCAGCAGCTCGGATGCCGGCGTTGGCAGGTTGGACGCCTCCCCTTATCCCCTCCGGCGGGCCCCGCACGCTCCGTCCCTTGCGGACTCCGAGACCTGCGGGTCACTCCCATCGCTCTCCCGGTTGCATTCGCCCCAATCCAAACGCCAACGGCCTCCCTCCATTACAAGACCTCCCCCCCCTCCACTCCACCACCACCGGCCACCACCGCCCCGATTCCACTCCCACGTGCTGCTCCACCTGCGCCGCCACGTCACGCCTCTAGGCTCTAGCCATGGGGACGTCGGGGTCCAAGAGCATCGACGGCGTGGGCGCCGTCTCGGGCGTCGGCGCCGCCGCGGCGGGGCTGGGCGGCGCCGGCGGGGAGGGCGGCGAGGGCGGCGCCGCGGAGGCGTGGCACGGCGGGGCGCAGCTGTACGTGTCGCTCAAGATGGAGAACGCGGAGATCAGCGGCGACCTCGTCCCGCACGTCTACGGCTCCGAGCCCATCATCGGCACCTGGGACCCTTCCCGCGCCGTACGCACGCACGCACTGCCACCCCACCCGATGCTTTGTGATCTTTGCTCCGCTGAAATGATCCCGTTGCTGCTGTTTGGTGTTTTGCAGCTCGCCATGGAGAGGGAGCTCGCGTCTATGTGGGAGCTCAGCTTCGTCGTGCCGCCGGACCATGGTACGTTGCCTCCTCCTTTGCTGTCCTGTTCTGCTAACTTTCAGTGAACTATGTATGGCTTCAAATTGGCTGTTAGCGTTTGTTTGCTAGTAGTTGTTTCTTTACCTTTTTGTTTGACCTTTAACGATCTTCCTGTACTTATTATAACTTGATCCTGGGTTTTGTTAAATATAGTTGTGCTTTGTTACCTTTTTTCCCCCATTATCTCTCTGATCCACCTACAGAATTGAAATGTCAAGCTCTCATGAAAGCGTACATGGATTGTTCTGTATGTATCATTCTGTGGACCTGGCTGTAGAAACACTGGACTTCAAGTTCTTGCTGAAGCCCAAAGACGCCGAAACCCCCTGCATCATTGAGGAAGGGCCCACGCGTCTCCTCACCGGAGGCATGCTCGAGGGCGATGTGAGGGTTGCGCTGTTCAAGCTCAATGGAGATGATGAGGTGCTCGAGTTCAGGGTGTTCAACAAGGCAGACCTTGTGTCACCGCTCGAACTTGCTGCGAGCTGGAGGGTGTACAAGGAGAACTTTCAGCCTTCCAAAGTCAGGGGGATACCTGATATCAGTATCAATGTCGCGCCCACTAATGCAACTGAGGTAATTGCATTTGTGCTTGATACCGTATGCTTCCCTGAGGTGGATGCATATGGTTGCAAAGTTCCGTGTCTTCTTTGTGCAACATGTGTGACTGCCTTATCAATATATTGTTCTCTAAAGCAATACAATTAGAAGGGGCTATCTGCTTTGTCCAAATGGCATGTCATTTGACATTTGATAGCAAGAAAATCAGCGGGTTCTTTTTTTGTTACTGTTTGGTTTTCGTCCTTACCATTTGGCAACCTTCTTTATACTCTTGTTTCTAGTGGGGTGGGGGGTGGGGGGCTGACGCTGAGCTACTTTGTGTTGTGGTTTCTCACAGGTTTCTGTTTCCTGACTTAATACAGGAAGGATCAGCGGCTACTTTGGAACTTGACTTGGAACACTATGTTGTTCCGTCCCCGCCGACTGCACCACCAAATGGATATGCTGCAAACCTTGCTGCGACTCCAGCATCCATGATTCAAACTGGGGCATCGTGGACAAATGATATCCTTCTAAGTGATGGGATTCAAAGTCCAAGTAGTGTTTCTGCAAAATTAGAAGATCGTAGTAACAACAAGAAGGTTGGCTGTTATCTGGAAAAGTGGGTGTAAATGACAAATTCTAAGTTATATACCTGAATTTTATCCTTCTGCCATCATGGAGTTAGTCCGACCTTAGTTGATTATCATTTCATACAATGAACTATAATTGCTCTGACTTGCACATATTTGATACCTGTATTGCATGGCTTTTTAATTACTTATATTATGTATCCTATTGAAAATTAACATGTTTCTTCTATAGAATATTGAGGCCTGGGCAACAGATTCTTCTAAGAATTCTGGACTCATTGAATCAAAATCAGTTGGCACCTTTACACCACTGCAAAAGCTAGATGGTCAAAAGGGGCTGTTCGTTGACAGGGGTGTTGGCTCTCCTATGCTTCCAAAATCAGCCAGTGCATGCTCCCTGGCATCTGGGTTTAGTTTTGGATCAGCAAAGGTTAGCATTGTTTATCTCCTTTAGACCTTTACTAATAGTAGGTAAAAAGGATAAAGAGTTGATGGATATGTCGTGAACCTTAGTTCATTTGGGGGATAGAGGGGATAACCATTGCCAGGAGGAAGGCTGGGCAAAGTTGGCGCTAAGGGAGACTAGAGAATTTGGGGGAATTGGATTCGGGGCGAGGTTTACCCCTCAGCGCCCTGTTGTCCTTGAAGAAGGGGAACTGGGGGATAGGAATATTGTTCTTGCTTGATTCCAAACTGAGTGCGTTACAAAGGATAAATAGGCTCACGGCCACTAGCAACCTAGAGATGCCTCTGTTGCATGCGCGGCTGAGATTGAAACCCTCCTAAATGCTAGGCTTGACTACTCTTGCTGCATGCGCCTAATATTGGAAACCTCCTAAATATTAGGCTTGACTGAAGCCTCTCCACTAAGGCATGAGGTCTTGATCTGGCCATGGTAACCACGCCTCTACTGCATGTCCGGCGCCCTCCTGGCGCCCCACATGACAGGCTAGGTTCAGAAAGGTTTGAATTCAATTAGCATTGTAGGATCATGGTCAATTTGGAATCATCATAATCAGTCTTCAACGGAGCTTGTCCTAGTCTAGCTGGAGTGTTATCATTCATTAGTGAGGAGTTGTATGGAATGGCTGCACTTGAGGTATCTCACATGTCCTTACCATCGCGCCAGAAGAGGATTAATATGCTAGGTCGAGGTTGTGTTCTTGTAATCACAGGCGCATGTGTTTTTGTCTTTTAAGAGTGAGTGGGTGTGTGTTGTATGGGTTTCTCAAAACCCCTTTTTTCTTGTACGGAATATAATGCTGCACAGCTCTTGTGTGTTCGTTAAAAAAAGGTAAAAAGGATAGATAATAGGCATGAATCTGCATATGTTTAGTGTTGTTGGACTAACAGAGATAGTATTTTGATATAGATCAACATGATTCTAGTTGAATTAATTAAATGGGCATTGATGGTTGATGTGGTTTGAGAAAAAATTCAGAATGAAGTTTGTGTTTTAATTTTTTACTATTGTTGACATTTCTACAGACTATGCCTGAAGCAGCAGGAGCTGTTGCAGCTGCAGCTGTAGCTGATCGATTGCATGGGTCAAAGGAGGACCGGAAGCTGGCCATTGTTTTGGTAAATACTAGTTGAAATCGTGTGGTATAATTTTAAACATTCTTCATCTCTTATGTGATTTGATTGTTTCTTTGTGATCCTTTTATCAACAAGATAAGCAAACTTTGCTTGTTACACTTTTGCTACCTACCATGTCCTTTTTAGTGTCTGGATGAATTTAAATAGACGGGTTTTCTATGGAAAACTAAGTTGAATTTTGAGTAGTGTTGTACTGGTGGTGGGTGTCTGAACAGGACCAAAAAAATGCTTTGCATTTTGTGTTTCACACTGCTAGGTAAAGGATTGAAGCACTGCCCGTTTAAAGCATATAAGTGAACAAAACAAATAATTAGGAATCTTATGTGTTGTAATACATTTTAACAGAGTATTAAAGAAAGTAAGAATCTAAATCTCTTATGTTTCAATCCTGAATCAGCACTTGCCAGCCCTCTTGAGAAAGTACATTTTTCTTGCTGCTGAGCATAAATGGTCAAATGCTTATCTGCTTGAACATGTTCCTAAATTTTTCTTCAGTGCTTGTTTCCAAAAGTTGGATCTCCATCTGAAAATATTTACTCCCATATCAGGTTGGCCTACCAGCTCGTGGTAAAACCTTCACTGCGGTTAAGCTTACAAGGTACCTTCGTTGGTTGGGTCATGAAACTAGACATTTCAATGTTGGGAAGGTAACCATATTCTTACTCTGATTAACTGCCTTGCATGGTTAATATGTTTAGTTGTTTACTTTTCTTGCAAAATTAACTGAGCTTTCTTTTGTTGAAAATGTGTGTGCAGTATCGCCGTCTGAAGCATGGAGCAAATCAGGTGAGAACTACAATTGTTGTAGTTCTGTTAGTGGAAAACCTGCAGTCTAAGCATTGTTAACTGTTATCATGTCCAAAAATATCATGTCAAGTTTCCTGTTTCTTAGCTAGAATACTAGACACCTAATAATAAGTGTATAAAATCATGCTTGGAATGCATTTTAAAGGGATAAATTTAGCATGCATGCATGTACTGTACTTGCACATCCTGTTGGATTTTTCAATACCATTATCTGAGCCTATGCCAGTAAAACTAATATCCTGTTCTAGACCGATGTAACATTTTTTTTTTTTGCATTTTTATTGGCTGCCAGCCTGCAGACTTTTTCCGTGATGATAACCCTGAAGGTATTGAGGCACGTAATGAGGTTAGCACACCTTATTGACTATTATGCATTTATTACTAAGTATTTCAAAATTGTGTTCCTACCATTCAATAGGTGTCATCATAGGCCATCTTCTGATTCACCAGTACATGCTCTTATATATTTTCAAGAAAAAAGCCTTGCGATCTTTTCACTGCTCTCATTTTAAAAGTGCATTGGTAATCATAACTGGCTACCTTACTAAAGGTATCAGGCCCTATCTGGAACACACAAAGTTTTCAGACTCCTGGAATTGAACAATATTCTCTGAAGTCTTCTGAAATTTCTCAAAACCTTCTGGGTTCTAAACTGGATATTATAGGGTTACCCTGGTAAATTTAAGCACTAATCAATGGAGCAAAAGTTTATTAATGGCTTCTATAAAAATCTGTTGTAGTATTTAAATGCCTCAAAATTGTGATTTGTAGTCAGTGCAATAGGTCCCCTGCATTTTTTCAATATGGTTACACTTTGCCATTAGCTATAATTATCAGATTTAGGCTTTTGCCGATAGATTCTCTTCATGAAGGTTCTACCACGGACAGGATGTCAAGTTAGCACCCTAGATTTTCAGAAGTCTAATGTGATTTTGTGACAACCAACCCTTAAAAGTAGAATATTGAAACTTAACTGTATCTTTGTTTCAGTACATTACTTTCAACTTGCAACATTATTCTTCTGGCGTACTGTTACCAGGTGGCTGCTTTAGCGATGGAGGACATGATAGATTGGATGAATGGTGGAGGTCAGGTAAGTTAGTGTTGCATAGACTGCATGAAATAATGAAATGTTGAATTCAATCTGACCAGATCAACTTGTCTCTAGGTTGGTATATTTGACGCAACAAACAGCACAAGAAAGCGAAGATATATGCTAATGAAAATGGCTGAAGGTAACTGTAAGGTAATTGATAGCATTTGTATTTACATTGGGTATGATTCTTTTATCTTTGCATACTTACGCATCTTCAGCTAAAATTATTTCACATCTATGGAGGTCATCACTAAGCAGAATACACTATCTAATAATTTAACCATGTGCCTTGGTGCATTTTGTACATTTGCGTTTATAATCTTGACCTTCTCATAATGAATGAAGTCACTTTCTGCAGATTATATTTCTGGAGACAATATGTAATGATCCAAATATAATCGAAAGAAATATACGGCTGAAGATCCAACAAAGTCCAGACTATGCTGATCAGTGAGTTTCCCAACATTGACCCTTTATTAGATAGAAGCACATTGCTGCCTGAATCATGTGGAAATGTTGCAGGCCAGATTATGAAGCTGGACTGGAGGACTTCAAGGAACGTTTGATCAATTATGAAAAGGTTTCAACTATTTATGCTCGGATGAAGTGCTACATGCTATGTAAAATTATAGTTCTTTGAACTATTTAGTCTTGAATCAATTAGCATTCCTTTTGTAGGTCTACGAGCCAGTAGGGGAAGGTTCTTACATCAAAATGATTGACATGGTAAAGGGGCAAGATGGTCAGTTACAGGTAAGCTCTTCTATACCTTTGCGTATTCTACAGCACATGAATCTACATAGGAACTTCTACGTGCCTATGTGGCAGAAGGATCAATGGCATGGGTACAAGTTTTTGTGTAAATGTGTAATTGAATACCTCTGGAAATACTTTAATATGAATATATGATGTTGTGCAAAATAGCCCATATTTTGATAAGTTATTTACACATAACATGGCAATAATATTTGCTATGGTATACTTTCAGTTTTCGAATCTTGAGATTCTATGTTTTGTTTAGTGTTTCTTCATTTGAAAGTTATGCTTTTCTGACCTTGTACCCAGGTAAATAATATCAGCGGTTATCTCCCTGGGAGGATTGTCTTCTTCTTGGTATGTACTTCTAGACTCATACTATAAATAGCTGCTCGCACTTTCTGTGTAAGCTTAATATCAGTATGTTCTAACTGAAACTGATGCACATATTTAAATGTCTGCTTCAAATTTATTTCCACAAGTGTATTCAAACTAATTGGTGACACATCTCCTTGCATTTTGCTACTGCAGGTGAACTCTCATCTTACACCACGACCTATTTTGCTTACCAGGCATGGTGAGAGTTTACATAATGTTAGAGGAAGAGTCGGTGGTGATACAGTTCTAAGGTTTGTTTTCCCTCAGTTTGAATTTAACACGTTCAGATGATACTTTCTGCACTTAGTATGTCATTTTGAGTTCTGTGAGTAAAATATTAAAATTCTTGGTAATTTTTTTCATTTTTTATATATGTTTAGTTATTGCACTGGTAAACAAAGTATCATGTAAATATGGCAATCTTATTGGAATTATATTTCTGTATTGAGCTAATAAATTCCTCTTTAACTGCCTGATTATGGTGTGCAGTGAAACTGGAGAACTTTATGCAAAGAAACTAGCCAACTTTATAGAAAAGCGGCTCAAATATGAGAAAACAGCAACTGTAAGTAATTTCCCATGATTTAATGATGGATCTAACCAGCATAACATGGGCTGAAAGAGAGGTTTTAATTTGTAACTATCCAATTATTTAGATATGGACCAGTACCCTTCAGAGAACAATTTTGACAGCAAGTCCAATTGTTGGATTTCCTAAGGTATTTGGTTAGACGATTTAGGAGTCTTCTTAAAGAACTCTTGCTAAGTAAGTACACCAAGATTGTTCGACTTGTGTTGTTTGTAGATACAATGGCGTGCTCTTGATGAGATCAATTCTGGAGTTTGTGATGGGATGACTTATGAAGAGATAAAGAAAAATATGCCCGAGGAATTTGAGTATGTATAATAATTTTTTCATTGGCACCATGTGCATGGGATCCTTTACTTACCATTCATATGAGGTGTCAGACCAATGTATTATTTCCATGCTGTACAAATTAAGCAAAAACAGAAATGAAATTAACAGTATTCTTTTTGGCACAGTACTGAATATTTGGATCTCAAAAGACAATTGTGAATGCTTGTTTCAACCAGGTCACGCAAGAAGGACAAGCTAAGATATCGCTACCCCCGTGGAGAATCTTACCTTGACGTTATACAGAGGTCAAAACTATAGTTTCTAATTATACAGACAAAAATCTCCATAGTTTGTTTCCTACTCGTACTAGATTAATTGGTTTCTCTCTATGTCAAACCATGACAGATTTCAGTTCCCGTGTAACTATACCCTAACAGCTGATGTCATAATAACCCTCAGGTTGGAACCCGTCATCATTGAGCTAGAACGCCAGCGTGCACCAGTGGTTGTCATATCTCACCAGGTAAATTGTTATAGTTGATGCAATACTGGAAAGTTGGAGTGCGGTGGCAGAAATACTGAGTTTTGAACTCTTTGTCCCATTGTTAGGCTGTACTGCGAGCACTGTATGCATATTTCGCGGACAGGCCTTTGAGAGAAGTTCCAGATATAGAGGTGATACATTTGACTTTCCTCTTCTTGATCAATGTTATATTGTAACAGATGCACTAGAAGAAACATGCAATATGTCTGAACTAATGTCAATTGTTCTTTTGTAGATGCCACTACACACCATAATCGAGATACAAATGGGCGTTCTCGGTGTTGAAGAGAAGAGGTACAAACTCATGGACTGAATGAATGAATACATAAAAGCAGCAGGTCGTTGGCTGTTTCATATCATACAGAAAGTACAGATAACACAGAAGCTTTTTTTTATCTCTCCACACGGTGTGAAACCTACTTCAGTGTATTTTTTTCTCTGAAAAAAAACATATTGATCATTGTAAAGAAAAAAACATGTACTACTAATAATGAACTGTAAAAATGGCAGCTTATACTGCAAGGAATAAGGAATACAGACTGTGGCTCAAATTAACAATTCCACGGCTTAGGCCTTGTTTAGTTCCCACCAAAAATAAAAAACTTTTCAAGATTCCCTGTCATATCGAATCTTACAGCACATGTATGGAGCATTAAATATAGATGAAAACAAAAACTAATTATACCTCGCGAGACGAATTTTTTAAGCTTAGTTACTCTATGATTAAATAATGTTTATCAAATAAAAACATAAGTGCTACAGTAGTGAAATCTAAAAAAATTTCGCAACTAAACAAGGCCTTATTCAGAAACATATTCCATTACCAGTCAAACCGGTTGATCCTGTGGCTGATGGGACCAATGAACCGTAGTAGTAGTGCTTTGCGTTGTACTAGAAGACTTGTACAGGACCGTGCCAAACCATGAACTGTCATGTCCTCCTCTAATCCTGTACTGTGCCCATGTGAGGACACAAGGCAGGGCCGTTTTCGTGCTCCAGAAACTCTGCTGAAATGGTGGCATGGGCCCTGGACACGGTGCCAAACTTCCCTCGATTCCATGCGCCTCGCGTTGTCCCTGTATGCCTTGCAAATATATAGCTCAGTCACCGTTTGGTCCGTCCGATCACCGGACCGGGCCGCGGCGTCATGTGTGCGTGACTCAGCTCAAAGCCGGAGGGAGAGACTTGCATTGCATCTTGCGCGCGCCGTCGTCCCGGCCATGGCCATGTCGCTGGGTCGCTACGACGCCAACGTCCTGCTGGCCGCGGTGACCGCGCTCTCGGCGGCGGTCGCCTTCGTCGCGGCGCTCCACCTCTACGCGCGCTGCCTCCTGCTGCAGCGGCGCCGGCGCGTCGCCCTCGCGGAAGCGGAAGGCAGCAGCAGCCCCCGCGTGGTCGTGCTGCAGCAGCGGCACCGCCCGCCGGACGGCTACGTGGTGGAGGTCGTCGAAGGCGCCGGCGCGTGCGGCCAGCAGGCGGCAGGGCTGGACGCCAAGGCGCTGCGCGCGCTGCCGGTGTTCACGTGGGAGTCGTCCGAGCAGGGCAAGGGGAAGGGGAAGGAGGAAGGCGGCGGCGGCGTCGCCGAGCTACACGAGCAGCAGTGCGCGGTGTGCCTAGGAGAGATGGAGGACGGCGAGCTGGGGAGGCTGCTCCCGGCGTGCTGCCACGTGTTCCACGTGGAGTGCATCGACACGTGGCTCGGGGTGAGCTCGACCTGCCCGGTGTGCCGGACGGTGGCGGCGGCTGCCGCTGCCGCGCCGCCGGTCGCCGACGTGGACCACGGCGGCGAGGTAGTAGAGCCCATAGCTGTCGTTGGGTGCTAGTGTAGTGTATAAAAGGAGGTTAGTAAATCATAAATAAAATATCGATCGAGCACACGGATTTTATGTTGCAGAAACAACGGCAGGTTAGTAAACACTTAACAGCAAGAAAAAAAAAATCTGTTCAAAAAAAAAAGCATATTTCTATACATACTGTATAAATGCTGCGCTTGTTTAGGACTACTTAAATTCCAAACACTCTGGGAGCATCAAGTCCTATAGCAGTATAGCTAGTTCATTTTGGGTTAACATGTAAATATGTGCTCTACGAATCTTTTTTTTTTCTATTTTCTCTACGTTATCAATTTTTTAGGACTAGAAAAAACCTAGAGTAAGCATTCCCAACATGCACTGCATATGTAATATGTTAGGTACTAATCCCTTTGTTACAGAAGTAATAATGCGCTATAGTTTAGTCCAAAATCAATTCTCTCTTAAATTTTATCTAAGTTTATAGAAAATTATATTGACACATAGTATAATATAATTAAAAAATACTTTGTTATGACATTTCATATTGATTCGATGCAGTGACGAATCTAGGAAAATATTTAGGGAGGCTTCTGCTACTTTAAGATAACTTTAGTCCCTTCTTAAAGAGCATCAATGATAAAAATTTGTAGGAGAGGCAAAGGGGGGGCTACGTGGGTTCTACGGCCGTAGGGGGGGCTGGAGCCCCACCAACCCCACCGTTGGCTCCGTCGCTGATTCGATGTTATAGAGGTTGGTGTTTTTTTAATTTATATTGGGCAGAATTGTATCGATCGAGAATACGTGTGTGAACAATCCAAATGACGAATGAATCAAATATGAAAATAACCAATGTGTTACAAATTATAAACTACTAGCCTTCAACGGAAATTTCACATCACGACATTCATCGTCATCACAAATCAAATGGCCAAATCGCGTCGGCATTTCGCCACACCGCGTCGCCAACCTGCCGGCCGGCATTGGCACGTTGGAGGCTTGACGCAGTAGCTATTGGGCCGTACCTGGATCGGGCAGGAATGGATGTGGCCCGTTAGGCTACTACTACTCCTTCTCCTCCTAGCCCACTACACTGTCTTTCAGTTTCAGGTTCGGATGATATGAAGCAAAGCATCCTGAGAGCTGATTTCTCCTCTCTTTTTTTTCGCCTTTTCCCCGCACGCAGCCTGGGTGCCCATTTTCGTTTGAAATTGAAGCTTATATATTAATCATCACCTGCCTTGCATTCTATTTCTAGGTGTACAAGTTTTTCTCGCCTGAATGAATTTTTGTTCTACCTGAAATGCATGATTATTTGAGGTGTATACTTTTCGTTTGTTGTACACATAACTTTCAGTTCCACAATTTTCACTTAGGGCTGGTTTAGTTCACACCGTGAAAAGTTTTTTGGGTACTGTAGCACATGTAACTATAGCAATTAGTGTCTAATTATAGTGTAACTATAGCAATTAATGTCTAAGCATGGATTAATTAGACTCAAAAGATTTGTCTCGTAAAATACAAGCAAACTATGCAATTAATTATTTTTTTATCTATATTTAATGTTGCATGCATATATCTAAACATCAATTGGATGGGGTGAAAAATTTTTGGATGAGAACTAAACAAGACCTTAAATTGCATGCTTTTTCGAGATGTACACATTATTCATTCCCCCATTCTAGAATTTTGTTCCGCATAAAATTCATCTCTAATATACAATTCACTTGTTCTCCTTGTCCAAAATGCCGATCCGCCTAGATTACATTCGGGCCTTGTTTAGTTGTTGGGGTGAAAACTTTTTAGATACTGTATCACTTTTGTTTATATTTTGTAGTTATTATTCAATTAATAGACTAACGAGTTTTAAAAGATTTATCTCACAAATTATAGACAAACTGTGTAATTAACTATTAATTTTATTTATATTTAATACTCTATACATGTGCCGCAAGATTCAATGTGGTGAAAAATTTTGAAAAAGTTTTTGATTTTTTAGTGGAACTAAACAAGGCATGAGAAGAACTTGCGCTCGGTGAAAGAGATATGGATAAAAAACCGAGTGTGCAATCTAGGTTGCTTGGTTCATAATAAACTTATCCTAAGTCAAATAATTTTATGTTAGCCAACTTTATATGAACTAATATTTATAATAGGAAATAAATAATAGTACTAGATTTATTATAGAATACGTATATGTTAATACTAAATCCATTAGGTGTCATAAATGCTCACAATAGGTACTTTAATTAACCTAGGACAAAAACGAAATGTCACTCTTTAGACCTTGTTTAGATCCAAAAAGTTTTTGGATACTGTAGCACTTTCGTTTTTATCTGACGAACATTGTCCAATTATCGGAGTAACTAGGCTTAAAAGATTTGTCTCACAATTTATAGAAAAACGGTGCAATTAGTTTTTATTTTTATCTATTTTTAATGATCCATTTCAAGATTCGATGTGACGGAGAATCATAAAAAATTTTTGGTTTTTGGGGAACTAAACAAACAGATCAGTGAAAGGAACAAGAAATAGTATACGATCAGTCTCGGTAGTGTATAAAAGTTTTATCATCATAAACTCTCTATTCTCATAAAAATTTCCATAATCTCTCTATTCATTAATAATTATTATGTTAGCATATTTAATATTCATAAAACCCTATAAAATCTTTTCAGTGTGATTGGTCTAACAGTATGCAAGGACAAAAAAAAAATTAGGCAGCGAGACAACGCACAACCTTCCAAATATTGAGAACCTGCCGCCATGGTCTTTCCTTCCGTGCCCAGAGACCGCCGCCGTTGGCCGTGTCCGGTGCGGCACCGTTCCGTTCCGTTCCATTCCATTCCACCGGTAGCCAGGGTCGCGGTCCGGTCCCACCGTACCTTCCGAGTGGGCCCCACAGACCCGACCCAAAAGAGCACCGAAAACGCACCCATGCGCCACAGATCGATGGGCCCCGCCGTCCCCGGCCCACGGACCTCCCAATCCCGCACCTCCAGCTCCGCCCTATAAATAAGCCCCCCCGCCTCCCCGCCCCTCTTTCCTTTTCCCCCCGGAAGAAGCCTCACCAACAGGAGCAATTCCTCCGCTCTCTGGAGGGCGGTTGCGTCCTCGCGCGAAGAAAGCCGGAGCCCGGAGCGCCCTCCCGCTCCGATCGGTCGGGGAGCGCCGATTCGAGCAGCCGATCGGCCGTCCGCGAAGGTATACCCCTCCGATTCGGCCCCCAGACCCCGCTTAATCCGCGTGGTTCTCGTATGAATTCGACGGTGGCGGCACTGTGTGGTTTGATCGGCCTTTTTTTTGGGGTACAACCCGCCCTTTGTGTGGGGGTGGGTCAGTAGGTGGATGCTCGTGGATTTTAGGGGGGGAGTTGCAGGATCGGTGCGCTAGGTTGCGGTTCTCCCTGTCCCTGCTGGGTCGCGGTCAAAGTAATGGATGGGGATTTGGGGTCGCTGTTCGGTCGTCGCCGTCTTAATTACCTGGATTAGTGCGATTTCAGCGGCACGGTGCATCGATTCTGCCTGCGGAAGCGTGGCGGTTGCTGTGACCTGGAGGTGCGCCCCCGATCTCCTAATCCGTGGTGGTCCCTTCACTTCAGCTCATATTTTCTGATTTCTATTCCCCGTCATCTCTATCACCTAACCCCCTGTTCTCTCCATAAACAGAATATAATCCCTCTTGTTATGTACTTTCAGTGAATTGGTTGTTACCCAAATCCATCACTAAACTCTAGCTTCTTCAGACAGCTTCTACAGACAGGTCATGGGTCTGACTTGGTTAGGCTGGCTTGGGTTATGTCATTTAGGCCGACAAACACTGCCTCTTTAAACGGGGGATGCTGCTGATCATTGTGAACGGCAGTACAGAAACATGTGCTACGGTCATGGTTGGGTGTGTCGAACAATCCTTACTATCAGGTGATCAGCATACATCAATGTGTCTTGGCTATCTCCTTGTTATCATCTGTTTGATCATTGCCTCTTTTATGCCCCTTCTATGAATTGACCACTCTCCATTTGCAAAATTATGTTACTATGGTTCAGCATCAGCTTATATCTATATCCTTCTTCAGTTGAAGCTCTCTGACAGTATGGATGACTAAATGGTCTCTAGCAGTTTGAGGAATCATGTTTCCTGTCCCAGTTTACTTACTCTGTAGCTTAGGAACTCCAATCCACCTTGGAGCGCATTCATGACTGATGATTTTGACCTCTGAAGCTTATGAGTGGGTAATTCTTTTCTGTATCTCCCTTATTGTTTACTAGCCAGTAGCAAAAGCCGACATACTACAAATCTGAATCTCATTATCTCTTAATATGTTTGTTTACAAGAAAAAAATATATCATATGCATAATGTACCTTCTCCCTGTGACACTCCTACAGCCATTAAATTATTGAAGGTACTCTTTGATGCTTCAATCCGTATTGGAAATATCTAAATTCCATCGGACAAAGAACATATAAGTTCTACACTCAGTTTTGCTTTAGAAGCAGAAGCATTGAATCTGTTAAAGGTACAACACTGTTGTCCTTTGCTTTGATGGTAATGCATGAAATTCGAACATCGACATGTCTTCTGCATCTTCAGGTATCTTTATTGGTATTTAAAGACTATATTATGCAGTATTCTATTTTGTCAGAAATGGCACAAAAAACCGTTATTTCTTATGGGAATGCAGGTTTAGTGAGATCTGGCCTCCGCAATAGTCACCTTCTTGAAAGCAGATGTATAAGGCTTATTAGAGTTGGAGTTCGATCTTTGGGGACATGAATTGATTCTGTTATTTGTTTGACTCCAATTTGGGGGCAATCACGGGCTTTAGGTTGGGTGAGGAATTGTCGTTTCAACGAATTCAGGTACTCAGGTTAGTGATAGTTTCAGAATATTGTAGTTACATATTTGTGGCGGTGAGAAAGCTATGAAGTCATGATGAGAACCTTAATTCATTGGGTACCACATTCACGCCTTTTTTGGGGAAAAATATACATTCACCCCGTAGCTTGATATGAGCATTTCCTTCTCTCTAGCTCTTCCATGGTCCAACTAAACCTTGGAAGTTCTTCTGGAGAATTATCTAGCTCTCAGTCTTTTCAGATATTTGCATTTATTACTTTGATAATTTGAATTGTTCGGCTAATGACATTGCAGGTACTATTTGAACACTGCACTAAAAAATGGAGTTTCTTTTCTTGTTTGACATCTTGATGTGCCAAAATCAAGCTCTCATTAAAGGTCAAACAAATGGGCAAAATTTGGGATTCTTGATTAGTTTTTTTCAGTGTTAAGCGATGAATCTGCTTTGGTAAATGGGAGAACTGATCCAGTTGATCCGTATGCCTTGCGAGGACTATTTGTCCTCAGTAAGAGCATATGTTCAACATCACTGTTGGGCTTGTGTTGCCCTTAGATTGAGATGATGGCTTCTCTTACAAGATTGTAACAACCTTTTAACAGCCCAAGAAACAAGAGAGGCCCTCCAGTTGTGAGTTTTTGGAAGAGCCAATTGCTGCTAACTTCATATCATTCTGAGGACTGGAAAAGGTGGACCAGTGCTACTCTTAGCATCTACCACCTAGAACTTTTAGCCCATTGGTGGTTTGTATGGTGAAGTTCAACAAGTATAAAGGCGAGAAGGGTAGTTTCATGGCCCACTGTTAACTTATAGGGAGAGAAATATTGAGGTTTATGGAAATATTGGCTGGAGCAGCATGATCACCCACTAGTCCTGATTTTGGATGGTAGATTTAGGTTGGCGTAAATGTGGGAGAAGGAACTTAAACAGTTGTTTCACATCAAATTAGTTGATCTGAAGATCCTTTCCAAGTAAAAAATCAGCTTACCATGTAGAATTGGATACGGCGAGGTTAGCTTGGCCCATGAAGTAACAATTCTTTTGATCACACTGAGAGGATGCCATTTGCAGATAGCTATTCAATGTTGTTGGAAGAAGATGCTAGTTGAAAATAGGTGAATTGATGATGTTGGAAACAAGAACAAGATGCATTTCATAAGACGAACAAAAGGACAATAATTTTGAGGAGGAACCTTTAGCAATCTTGTGTTTGCATCTGTTATTCATACATGGGCATGTGTGTACCTGAAATGCTAGTGCTATATCTACCTGCCTTCATATTTGCTGGGGCTTCTGGAGCTGATAGCTAGTGCCATACTTTCTGCCTTATATGTCCATTTCCTTTCTGTTTAACAGAATCATGTACAATTTATTATTAGTTTCTCTCCCCATGACTAAAGCCCTTGTTTGACGGGCTTTTCATTCCATGTAAAGAATTAGAAGATTCTGGCCAATCTTCTTATGTTCAATAGAATGTAATATGAACTGTACTGTTTGATAAGTGCTGCACTGCTGCCATATAATTTAGTTGCACACTGTTTCAACTTCTTTGGCTATTACTGTATTCCTGTTGTTACAGATGCTGTCAATAGGTTCTTTGCCTTTTAAAATTGGTCCTTTCACCTGATTTTGTACAGAGTCCTGGTGTATACTGCTTTACTGAATTAATGTTGTAAGACTAGTATCTTTGTAGGTTAGGTATTAGGATTTTATACTTGATAACTGAACTATTCAAATATCATCTGTAATTTAAACGTAATATCAATGGATTGTATAGCTGCTCATCTAGTATTTTCTATCACTTGGAGAAAAGACAATGCAGTCTTGATATGCTGCTTGTAATTATCTTGTATAAATCCTGTTAAATTGTAATCTTATATAATGGTGCAGTATCAAACTATCAATTTATATATCTACTAGTCTCTTTGTTATCTTCAAACAAACATTCTTTTTAAACTGTTCATGAACAACAATACAGCAATAAATATTCTCCAATCTTTTAATTGACCGTCTCCATTTCTGATTGGTTTTTTTGTTTCTTTCATCTCCCATTATTTGAGTGCAAATAAACCTTTACGGAAGGTAAAATTTGTTAGTGCCACTTTAGCTAAGTGTGTGTGTATATAATCTTATGCACCATAATGACATGATGTATACATAAAGCCATAAAGGTTCCCTTCAACTTGCATCTACATTATTGGCATAACATAGGTGTCCTCTAGCTACTTGATAACCAAACATTAGAGAGTAGTATTTTGTTGTTTCAAAAGGTTAGAATTTTGAACTATTCATCATATGGGAAAATCCTATGCTCATTCATTACTTACCAGGCCCTGTTACTGCCATCACCAAAGCTATAAAAGTTTCTAATTCTTGTATTGAGGTCTAAAAGTCAGGTTTCCACCCTATATATTTTATTTTGTAGTAGACTATTATGCAAGTATGATGATGCCTTCTCTAGTTTAATTTTGTAAACTAATTACTGTGGTCAAAACGTTTTATGTTTACTTAGTTAATTACGTTAGCATGGTTTCTAGCCTTCTTGGATATTACGAGGATTTCATTTGTGTTGTGAGTGTTGTACCAAAGTTAAATAAGACACTGGATATGATGGAATCTTTGGGGTTTTGGCACTGGCAGCTCTAGCCTGTGCGATTGTAATCTCACATCTTGCGGTTCTAAGGTTTGAATGATCCTTTTTAATTTGTTCTGGAAGTCTTAAGTATTTGTGATTCTCTCTATATTTACATTTTTTTTCTAAATCTACATGTATATTTGCATCTGCAATTTGTTTTTCTAGAATACTAATGCCGAGCCTATAATTTTCCAGGTTAAGCAAAATCAAATCCCTCTGTTCATGTGTTATGGCGGGACATCATCATAATAACACACATGCCTCCAGGATGGATCATGTGAACAGGTTCCAGAGTGAACCGCAGCCTTTTGGTATATGGACTTACACAAACATACTAACTTATTGCTTATTGTACATTTCGATTATTGTGAACTCATCCAATTGCACCCCTGTTATGCCAGGTCCAAAGTTATTTATGCATTCTAGAACTGATGCAGCAAATGGAGCTCTATCATCAGGTTATGGGGGCGCACCAATAAGACCAAATGACATTCCATCCTCAAGTCACACTGGGCAATCTCATATTCAGCATAGTGATGCTCCTGGAACCATGCTTGCATCGTATTCTGGCTATCCTCATGCTGGAAGCTCCAGCAGCATCTATGCACCACATAATACTCATCATCCGCCGCCTTTGAGTTATCCACATAGGTCTGAGGATAACTTCATTCCGAGTTCCCATATGGATGACAGAAGGGTTGCACTGAAGCGGAGAAATCCAATTATTCATCCAGTGGATGGAGTCAATATTGGGAGCTCTTATGCTGGCAGTTCATCTAATCCTCAGTTCTCTCGCTACATGCCTCCAAATCATATTCCTGCTCCTGAACCCTGCCCTTCTCGAATAACATCAAATATGGGTTCGAGATACTGGAGTGATCATCCCTTTGGTGGCCATGGAGGATCTCAGAGGAATGTGAGAGGCCGCCATGATCACAATCCCATCCATTTGGGACACAATCCAGGTGTACCTTGCGCATCAAGCAGCACTCATGGGCCACCACACCAAACTAATGTAATTGGTCATCCTCGAAGTACAGCAGTGCCACAAGATAGAGCGCATTTTTCTATACCTCCAAGAGTGGCAGCCCCAGGTTAATTTTGATGTCTGTTCTTCTAGTAAATTTCGTGATTGATATTATATTCAAGTATTTTGTTGCTATAAACTGTACTGCCTCCGGCCCAAAATATAGCTACTTCTCGGTTTGTCTTTAAGTCAAACTATTTTAACTTTGACAAGTTTATATATAAAAAAATAATTAACATCTAGGATATGACATAAGGTCATTCTGAAAAATTATTTGATAGTTGATCTAATAGCACTAGTTTAGTGTCCTACATGTTGATATTTTCTACTATAATATCACATAGTTTTGACTCAAAGCAAACCTAGAAGTGGTTATATTTTGGGGACTGAGGGAGTAACTGTTTTATAGTTTTTATATATTATAGTACCATCAGTTGCAGCATAGCAAATTTCAACTGCATTTTTGTGCTGTTCAAAATGAAATGATTGATTGCCAAGCTCCCTTCTTTTTTCAAATTTTGTTGTTATTCAAGAGGTTAGCTTTCTGTTCTGCAGGGACCGATGGAAACTCTAGTATGGTCTTCAGGGAGAGGCCATACTATTCTGCTCCGCAGAGGACCAACATAAATGCCCCCCCTGTCCCAACACCTCCTGGTTCTTCTGATAGTCTACATTTTGTGCATGGTGGGTATGCCCCCAGAGCAGCCCCTCCTAACACCATCAGCACATATCCTGCCCCAGCTTTTGCGACTTCTAACAACACGGTGACAGTCACCCATGAGCCTGATATCCCTAGCTATCGGCCTGCTGTCCCTAGCTACCCGCCTGCTACCTCAGCAGCAGCATCAAGTATTCATGCTGAAGCTGCTACATCTCCAAGACATCTGGGGCATGTGGCTCTAGGTTCCGGTGGTAGTGCAAGGAGTAGAAGGCTGAGGGATTCGTACCATGCTTTTCGTCCACTGATTATTGAAGAAAATAACTTGAGAGGACCAGCAGCTGAGGTAGATGGTGTTGATTATTATCTCATAACTACGCTAACATGAATTCTTGCCCTGTAACTAATACAGTTGCATGTGTGCAGCGGTTTATGATGCTGGATGAGTTAGTTATCCATGAATCGAGAGAAGATTCTGATCCTCACTGGGACATGAGACTGGACATTGATGATATGAGTTACGAGGTAGTAAGAAAGAACCTAGATATTTTCTATCACAGACCAGCACAGAGTATGCTCTGTAACTAATGTAATTTTCTATGCTGTTATCTGCAGGAGCTGCTGGCTTTGGGAGAACGAATAGGCAATGTCAACACTGGCCTAGCTGATGAAAAACTTTCAAGCTGTGTGATGGAGATAACTTGCTGCAGCTCTGCCCGTACCCATGGTGATACTGAGAGCGCAAGATGTGTAATTTGCCTGGTAAGATTACAACCCTTGCACAATAGCTGGTTTAATGTTACACTTGCAAATCCTGTTATCTATTATCTCAAGTTGTTATCTATTATTTCAAGTCGAATGCTTATCAAACACCGGTGGCTGGCTGCAGGAGGATTACAAATTCAAGGACTCTATCGGAAAGCTGAAATGCGGTCACGACTACCACGCAGACTGCATCAAGAAGTGGCTGCAGGTGAAGAACGCTTGCCCAGTCTGCAAAGCTTCTGCGGCAGACGACAGCGGAGGCACCGAATGAAGCGCCCTCCTGCCCCGCCACATTCAGCCCATCTCAGGCGAAACTGTATCTATTGGCTGATCTGGTCCTGCTGTGTAAATAATGGTCCTGGAACGGATTATTTGTGAGCTGAATTTGAACTCGACATCTAAAATATAATCCTCAAGCTAGTTGCTAATTAATCGATGGTAGCATTTCATTCTTTTTTCATTGGTTCGCATACATATATACCGGTTTGATTCTGCGGATGTCTTTTTGTGCCGATGGAGGGGCCGGCCGGCCGTTAGGGGGTGCTTCTCTTGCCAGCTTCGCCTCTGCTCCATGGATGGTTCGGTGTTCATGTCAGTGATAATACGTGCGATCTCTCTCGTAAGTTGCTTGCCTCGGATCAAAAATCGTCCCATGGTGTATGCGCAGTTTTGTTTGCTGCCGATGGATGCACCACCCTACTGATCCAGATGGTTGGATGCAATGTTGGCATCTGCATGTTGCTGGATCGTGACTAGCAGCTGTATGCTTGCTAATCGCTAATTGTTGTCCCTGTAACCACTCTTTAAATATAAAAATAAAAGTATTGCAGTTAGTAAACGCAAGTTTTCTTTGGCCCATTTGGATATATAAGAGAGTATTGGATGAAGAACTCCATTTAAGATGACTCCGAAGATTCTTACTTTCTTGTGCTTGGTCTAGTGGCTAAGACATTCGAGCGGCACTCCACAGGTCCTGAGTTCGAATCCTCGTGGGAGCGAATTTCAGGCTGTGGTTAAAAAAATCTCCTCGCTCGCCCCAGGCCAAAGCACAGGTAAAGAGATCGGCTCTCACCCCGGGGTAACGTCTCTCTGTGTACGGATGAGGCGGGGGTTCGGAGGTTTTCTCAGTCGGGGTACTGAGATCTTCTCTCTTAAGTGCAATACCGTGGGG
This sequence comes from Sorghum bicolor, assembly GCF_000003195.3. Taxonomy (NCBI): domain Eukaryota; kingdom Viridiplantae; phylum Streptophyta; class Magnoliopsida; order Poales; family Poaceae; genus Sorghum; species Sorghum bicolor. Next base: position 5,733,468 of record NC_012878.2, on the reverse strand, counting down.
GCGGTATTTCCCCACCCCGGGGTAACGTCTCTCTGTGTACGGATGAGGCGGGGGTTCGGAGGTTTTCTCAGTCGGGGTACTGAGATCTTCTCTCTTAAGTGCAATACCGTGGGGGCGGTATTTCCCCCACCGGCCGAGTTTTAGGCAATATATAATAGTTTATTGGATTAGCCCCAAAATTTTATCTTATCTCACTACTGATTTGAGAATTGTTCATTCTCTTCTCATATACTCCTTCCATCCCAAATTGTAAGTCATTTCAAAATCTTGGAGAGTCAAACTTTTCTAAGTTTGACCAAATTTATATTATAAAATAATAATAATTATGGTACTAACTAAGTATCATTAGATTCTTTCTTAATTATATTTTCATAGTATATTTACTTTACGTTACAAATCTTAGTATTTTTCTCTATAATTTTGGTCAAACGTGAAAATGTTTTAATTCTCCAATATTCATGGAATGACTTACGGGATGGAGGGAGTACTCCGTATATCATCCCTCTGGGCCAAATTGGGTCTGAGGTCGTGCTCGAGAATTATCCCATCGTGATGGAGATGACGATCTGACGGCCATGAGGAGCTAGCATCACCACGTACGTGCGGCACCATACACACAGTGACAGAAAATCTTCCTTCCTTGGTAGCAGCAGCAGTAGGCTCCATTCCGTTGCTCCACCTTACACGCATTTTCCCTCTGGATCCAGCAAGCAAAGCAAACCATGCATGCAGGGTAGCATCTCTCTCGATTCCATTCACCTTCACCACCACCACCACGCATGTACAGCTCGGACCGAAAGCTCCACTGATGCAGGTTGTTAAATGTTAGCAACTCTTTATCCGATCACTGTCCCGATTTATTTAGTTAAGCCGTCTTTACGACGTCCATCGCCACCTAATTAAATTTCAAAAATTCAATTCCCAGGCGGAATCCGATGGTGAGAGAGATCCGATCGTTCCCAAATTCCCCGTGCAAACCCCACAATGCCATGCCAGTGGATCCATGAGTTGCTGCTCACTGAAGCAAACCACCCACGCCACCTGCTAATCAACGTGCCATCTTCCAGCTCGACGTCGCCCCCTCCGATCCATGGCAGCATGGCATCCCATTCCCACCACCATTTCTCTCTTCATCCCCTCGCTCGCTCTCACTCCTCTCCTCGGCAATCTCCTTATACTCCTCCATACCAAAAAAGAAAGTCGTTTAGAACAACGACACAGTCTCCAAAGTATAACTTTGACTCTTTATTTTTATAAAAATACTTATCAAAATGTGCAATACGTATATTTTTATGAAAGTATTTTTTTCAAGACAAATCTAATCATATGGTTTTCACATTTCCAAACTCAACAACTTAAAAGTTATTTATAATTTATATTCTCCATATTTGACTCAAATCTTGTCCAAAACGATTTGATTTATGGATATAGAGGGAGTATATATATATAACCCACTCCCCTCCATTGCAATATGCACATCAAGAATCCAACGCTACACTACACACAAAAGCTAGTACTCCTAATCCTAGCTAGTAAAACTAACCCATCATGGCGTCTCGCTCTCGCCACGCCGCCGGCCTTCTCCTCGCCGTCGCCGCCGTCGTCGTCCTATCCTCCGCGGCGCCGGTAGCGCACGGCCAGGCAGCGACAGCACCATCCCCAGCCCCGGCGGCGCCGAAGACGATCACGGCGATCCTAAGCAAAGCCGGGCAGTTCACCAAGTTCATCCAGCTGCTGCAATCCACGCGCGAGGCGGAGCAGATCACGAACCAGCTCAAGGGCAAGTCGTCGTCGTCCGGCGGCCTCACGGTGTTCGCGCCGCCCGACAGCGCGTTCTCGGCGCTGCCCAAGGGCACGCTCAACTCCCTCTCCGACCAGCAGAAGACGTCGCTGGTGCAGTTCCACGTCGTCTCGGCGGCGCTCGCGGCGGCGCAGCTGGAGACGGTCAGCAACCCGCTGCGGACGCAGGCGGGGGACACCGGGAGGGGAAAGTACCCGCTCAACCTCACCGCCGACGGCACCAACGTCAACATCTCCACCGGGGTGGTGAACGCCACGCTCGACGGCACGCCGCTCTACGCCGGGGACAGGCTCGTCGTCTACCAGGTCGACAAGGTGCTCCTGCCATGGGCGCTCTACGGCCCGCCCGTCCCGGCGCCCGCGCCCGCGCCCGCCGCGAGCAAGAAGAAGAAGAAGGCCGCGCCGGATGCGGTGGCTGACGCGCCCGCGGCTGAGACCGCGGCGGGGACGACGACGACGACGGCGTCGGCGGCTACGCGCGCGCGCGGTGGCGTCGGAGCTGCTGCTGCCGCCGCCGCTTCGTCCTGCGCGGCGGCCGCCGCCGCCGTGGCAGCTTTGTGGTGGGCCATCTGACATTCTGACCACCACGTACACCACCACGTACAGTACAGTAAGGATTCATGCCGCTATGTATGCGTGTCTTGTCGTCGTGGAGCTTCTTTTAAAATTTCGATCGAGAGAGATGTTTCTAATTCATCATCAGTCAGTTGTTTCTTCTTTTATGAAAACAAATATGTATTGTGGATGTATTTGGTGTCGTTTTGTAATGCTTGTGTTGTATGCTTTTCAAACTGTACATGATGTTGAATGGACGTATATTGTTATCCAAATGATTTGGACATCATTATTTGCTTATTATTACACAAAATTAACATTGAACCCAATTACTAGATCCAAGAATATTACAATCTCAAAGAACGAGATCCTCTCATACTGCGCTAGATGACAACAGAAGTAAGCTACATAGAAGATCAGGATCAGTATAGACAATCAAACACCTTGCAAAAATCATATGTGGCACGTAAATAGGAAAAAAAAGGCCTTTATATGGAGGCAATGTTAAATTAAATTTCACATTTACCGTTTGCTTATCTAGTACTCTTTGAATGGGATTTGCTTCCATTCAGGCAGCGGTTATTACATATTCTTATTTTTATACTAAAATTATAGTTTAGTTAGTTGCAATTTATGTAAGTATAATCTATAGTTTTTTTATTCTAAAAATAAAAAAACTCGTTAGAAAGGTTCTAAACCCAACAAAATTTGATTTGTGTTGGCACAAAGACAATTAACAATTATTTTTACAGTTAAACAAGGACACAGATTTGATGTATTATGACAAATTTAATAAATAATAAATCACAAAAGTAACAATTTACATGTGCTAGTTGGTTGTAAAAAGTGTTGCCTAAAATCAATTTGTTTTTCTCGATCAAGCAAAAGATTTACGCGTCTTTGTATTAAGATAAAGAAAAAGTTTAATGTAACATGCCTTAGCGCCGCTCTAGGTTAGGTGGTGAGAAGAGTAACATATGGACACTCAGACCCTCCCTCGTGTACTAAAAATTATGCCGTTACATTGGATACTACCTAAAAATCATCTTAAACATAAAAAATATAAGTAAGAGAAGTGAAAAAGAATCAAACACGAACACGTTCTAGCCGGCTCAGATCATGGTTTTGAACTGTCCCACAAATTTGAATTTGATTTCTCGTGTTTTGAAGCCATATATAGTTGTCAAAATCTTCATCTTGTCGTACCTTTTGTGTGGCTTTTATGCTTAAGATCCTACTAGTATGATTGTGATCGCACCAGAAGGCTTTCAACTTACGCGCTTGGCTAATAAGCCATGTAAGTACCGTTGATTGATTTATTATGAGATAAAAATATTATTAAATGTCTCATAGATTTGACAGATAAGCTCAAGTGAAACAGATGTTGATTTATATAGAGCCCATGATTTTTTTATTTAATTTAATTTAATTGTCCAAGCTCTCGTAGACTTTTACATAAATAGAAAAAAAAAAGAGATGAGGTTTGCTCCTTTCATCACAGGACAAAATAAATCTTGACATCCGCAGGGGCCCACACGAGAAAAAGAAACCCCCCCCGCAAGATCTTGCACATCTTCCCCTTTTACCCGGCAGGCAGCACTCGTCCTGGTGTACTACTATCGTTGCTCGCCTCCCGACCGCATCGCGATCAGTCATCTCCTCCCGCGGTCTCGCTCTCGCTCTCGCCGGAGAGAGATCAGACGCGCCGCCGCCACCGCCGCCGCCGCGGGGCCATGGACGCCTCCTACCGCCGCGCCGGCGCCGGGAGCGGCTCCGCTCCGCGCTCCGTCGACGACATCTACAAGGACTACCGCGCCCGCCGCTCCGCCATCCTCCGCGCCCTCACCCACGGTACGCCACTGGCCCCCCGCGCGGCTCCTGCTGCTTCCCGACACGCTTGTGAAGGTTCCAGCTCTAACCCTAGCCCCTCTCATCTCGCTTCGCAGACGTCGAGGAGTTCTACGCGCTGTGCGATCCAGGTGAGTCTCCTCCCTTCCCCTCGCGATCTCTCCGCGACTCCGCGCCGTGGCCTTCGATTCGATTTGATTTGGGTCCGACCTGCTGCTGATGCGGGCTGGCTGTTGCTGGTGTCGTCGGTGTAGAGAAGGAGAACCTGTGCCTGTACGGCTACGCCAACGAAGCGTGGGAGGTGGCGCTGCCGGCGGAGGAGGTGCCCACGGAGCTGCCGGAGCCGGCGCTCGGGATCAACTTCGCGCGCGACGGGATGAACCGTCGCGACTGGCTCGCGCTCGTCGCCGTCCACTCCGACTCGTGGCTCGTCTCCGTCGCATTCTACTACGCCGCGCGGCTTAACCGCAATGATCGGTACGACGCGTCGACACCATCCCCTCAACCCCCCCCCCCCCCCCCCCCCCCCCCCCCCCCCCCCAATTTCGCCTCTGTTTCTGTAAGGTCCGATGCTTGCCTTGCTGCGGTCACTTGCTCCTTCTTGGTGTGTGCTGTATGTGCTCATTGACACATATGGCATGCATAGATGTGCTGGGGCTGTCTCAGGAGTACTCTGTGAGTTGAAGTGGATGTCAGGATATGCATGGTGTGCTGTACTCTCTGTATGCATGTCATTGTGCGGACTTGTTTGGATCCAACATTTGTTTTGACAAGTAACTGTTTAGATTTGGTTTCGTGGAAGTATTTGCCAATTTTCAATGGAGAAAGCAAATGAGTTTGTTCCGATGTCCTCTGTCTGTTCTAAATTATAAGTTGCTTTTACTTTTTTGGGTCATCCATTTTACTATGTATCTAGACATATTATTATATTTAGATGCATTGCAAAATGGATGTACCAAAAAAAGTCAAAGCGACGTATAATTTGGCATGGAGGGAGTACCAATTTAAGGAGCTATATGCTGTTGAATTGTTTACTATAGTCATGCGAATTACTAAGTTATACTAGCTTATAAATTGACATTTTGCTGAAGTTGGGGAGGATATCTGTTTATCTGTGCTGTAGGCCTGTAGTTAGCATTATGTAAACTTCTGAGCATGTGTGTGTGTGTCAGTGTGTGAACTTAAGTTTTGTTCTTCCCTAAGATGTTGATACTGTCCTAATGAAGAGTAGTGTTGTTTGTTCATGTGGAAAGCTTAGTGTAGAGTGTAGACCCTTCATTGTCATTAGAATGTTCATATGTTGTTGAAGGAAATATGCCTCAGAAATATTCAGATGCTTGAAGCTGTTCTATCGTTTTAAGCTGATTCTAGTTTGGGTAATGAATTTCTTCCACCATGTATACAAGTTATTGCAGCATAAAGATATGAAGATACCTCTATGTGAGAAATTTCCATTCCAGCTTCTTATTCCTGAAAGACTTCTTGCTCTGACTTCAAGGGATTGAAACTTTTTCTGTAATGGTTGTAAAAAAAGACGGGTAGGAGCAGACTGTACCCCTGCTTTTTAACTAAGAGGATGCAGGGCTCAAACCTGGGTCTCCTGACTGAGAGCAAGCTCCAGTAACCAGTCACCAACAAGAGCACCTGCTTTGTGTGATGGTTGTACTTAGTTACATACAAAATTTTTAGTTAAAAAAGCATGGAAGTGTGAATTGTTGATTATGGTCTCTTCCAACTTTCACTTCTTGTTACTTACTAAGATTGTGGCTACTTTTGGATTTGGTGGATGGTGCTGATTATGTGGTTTGCTTAAGTACTCTACTTCAAGCTTTTACTAATATTTCTGCCAAAGTAGCTATTGATGACCGTGGCCAATTCTGTAGTAAAAGCCTTTTAGTCCCGAGCAGGCTGGGACAGGCTAATTCTGTAGTGAAGTCTTTTAGTCCCGAGCAGGCTGGGACAGGCTAATTCTGTAGTAAAGCCTTTTAGTCCCGAGCAGGCTGGGACAGGCTAATTCTGTAGTAAAGCCTTTTAGTCCCGAGCAGGCTGGGACAGTCTAATTCTGTAGTAAAGCCTTTTAGTCCCGAGAGCTATAGGAAAGTGCAAAAAAAAAAGATGAATTAGTAAGAGCCACAGGCCAAATCTGTACTAACTGCTAACTAGTATGATTTGACAAAATTGTCCTGTGGTTTGAAACTGTGTAGCTCTGCAGTATCTCCCATGCTAGACTGAGTTAATTGCTCATTGCTAAGATCATTTATTAGTCTCCAACAGTGAAAAAAAGAATGATGATGAGTGTAGGGAGAGAGAAGTGTTTTTTGGGGGTACAATTGTATGAAATCTATCTTATAATATATGTATTTTCCCATTGTCAATAACCACTTCTAGAACTAGAGCAAGCCCTCCTGATTATTCATTGCTATGATATATAATGACCACAGATTACTAAACAAGAGACACAACTATTAGGTACCTGACAACATATTGTATTGTTTCTTATATAATCAAATCATTGCACATCTAATCACCACCTTATGTACCCCCAAATTTATTGTCCTATGAATTAGCTTATTTCTGATTAAAATCTGGAATGGTGGTGTTATCATATATGGGGTTGGTAACTGAAGTTTACTTGGAGCAAGCAGCTCATCCTTAAATTTCTTTGCTTAGTTCCATTTGTACAATTGTTTTTAGTTTGTACTCAAAATTACATTCACATTATATAACTTTTGGACTTGTTGTCAAACTGCTAATATTTCATAGATTTGTTTGAAGCAACATTTTCCATGAGTATTTAATGAGTTAAGTGTTTTCATCTTCACATGTGCAACCTAGTTTGGTCTTACTGCTTTATTTCTTTTGAGGACTTTGGGACAATGCTGTGCACTCAAGTACTTTCGTAAATAGTATGTAGTTCCAACAGCTCAACTCCTGTGCAATGTTGCCAAACTAAATTTATGTATAGCTAAACTTCATGATTTTAAAAATATCTAGAGTAGTTTTGTATATTTACAGCATTTCATTTGTTCTTTCCCGATGATACGTTCTTCATTTGAATAATCTTTGTTGTAGACCAAGGGTTTTTTAGAGCAGTCAGTGATGAGTACAAGTGAATTATTTCCTTTACAACATGATGAGCATTGGGATCTTAGTCACCATGTAAATTCACTTGTAGTTGTAGACAGTAAGACACTTAAAACAACATTAAGGCCCCGTTTGGTAGGGCTCCTCTCTGGCTCCGGCTCCTCTAGACGAGACCTACCAAACGAGTTAGTAGTAGGAGCTGTTAAATGGCTCCGGCTCCTCTGGAGGAGCCTCTGGGGAGGAGCCCTCCCAAACGCACCCTAATATTGGCCAGTTGCAACTTGCAATCTTATAGTTGTGGCATTGTTTTTTTCATAAATGTTCTTACAGTTACCTTTGGCTAGTCAATCGTACTAAGTTAAAAGGTATTAAGCAGCCTTGACCTTGAACTAAGATGGAAGTGAAATATTTCATATTCTACCTTGCAATTGTTTTTGGTTGTTGTAGCAGGATCCAGTAGCCCATGGCACAATAATAACAGATGTTACTGCAATCTATATAATTTAACTGTGATTAGAGCAGTTGATATTGCGGTAATCATTTGTGTAATGCTTTTGCTTTCAAAATGAGCAGGAAGCGTTTGTTCAGCATGATGAATGATCTGCCAACTGTGTTTGAAGTCGTCTCCGGTGGTGTGAAACAATCTAAGGAGAGGGACAGATCCAGTACTGACAATGGTGGTAGAAATAAACTGTCAGCAAAGGTAACAAGATTCCGTCTGTGTTTTTTTTTACCACCTCTTCTATTGTCATGTTATGATGTTGAGCTTGATCTGTCTCTCCAGCAAACAAGTGAGCCGCCATTAGAAAATAATGTCAGGGAGCCTGATGAGGGCTACGATGAAGACGACGGCAACCACAGCGAAACCTTGTGCGGGACATGTGGTGGAATATACAGCGCAGATGAGTTCTGGATCGGGTGCGATGTGTGCGAGAAGTGGTACCATGGCAAGTGCGTGAAGATCACCCCCACGAAGGCGGAGAGCATAAAGCAGTACAAGTGCCCAAGCTGCTGCAATTCAAAAAGACCTAGGCCGCTCTAGGCCTGTAGCACCGCCCTCCTCACGGGAGGACGGCCATGGATGGAAGACTGAACAAGCAGGGAGATCAGATCGAGCTACTCCTTTGCGCAAGGTCAATACCGCCTTGCGATGTTTACTGTATCTTTTCGATTAAGCTTACATATGACGAACGATGGTGATGCTAATGTTGGTGGGAAGATCACACATATTGATTATATAACCTTGTTGTGGTTTCTCCATGCCATGGAGAGTTATGGTAGAGTCTGTATGTTGCCGGAGGAATAGGGGCAGGGGAAGCCTTTGTAACGTTTCTAAAGGTGAATTGGTCAGTTTAATAATCCGTGAGGTTTATGTTAATATATTCTATTTACTAAGACTGTTGGATTGCGTCACTAGACATGTGTGATTACGTAAACTACCACCCACTTTGTGATAATCCTCGTCATCCGCTTGATGCACTTCGACAACGATTTACTACTAGGCTAGGCAATTTCCCTTCGCTTCTCTCTCTTAATGCGGACAAATGCTTAATCGCCCTCTTACTGTTTCATTTTTTACAAAATAGCACGAGATGGTTTCAGTGACTTCTGTTCAACTATAACAAAACAGCTCTTAGTTCTTGCTAATAGAGTTTTTTTTTTGTCACAAGTTCTTACTAATAGAGTTGGGTAGTACTTACAGGGAACCTTCTCCAGAAAATTAGCTGTTATTGTGATCAACGTTCTTTTTCTTTGGGGGAGCAAATTGTAATGAATAGTTTGTGTCTAAGATGGATTGCAAGGCAACGTTGTTCTATCTTAGTCACTAGCTGAGTAGTTTTATTCTAAATTGCATTAACTGTGTACGGTGAAAACACTGGTTTTGTTTTATTCTAAATTACATTTACTGTGCACCGTGGTTTTATTCGATTTATTCTAAAGCAGTTAAAACACTGGTTTTATTTTATTGTAAATAGCATTTACTGTGCACCATGGTTTTCTTTGTTTTATTCTAAAGCAGTTAAATTGTCTGTACAGTGGTTTAACGGAAGTAGCATGGTTTCACTTCGACAACGATTTTACTACTAGGCTACGCAATTTCCCTTCACTTCTGTCGGACAATTTTCTTATATTCTGTTGCCTATTTGACTGAGAATGTGGACAACATTTGCTTAATCACCCTTTAGTGTCATGTTTTTTTTTAAAAAAAATAGTACGAGATGGTTTCAATGAATTCTGTTCAACTATCATAAAACAGCTCCTTAGTTCTTACTAGATTGTTTCATTGCATTTAAAATGGGTACATAGCAAGCTACCAATAATTCTCTGGACATTCATATCTTGACCATTTTTACCCTGTGTTGGATTCATAATCGTTAGACAACTGACCGTGGTTATCACTACCTTAGTCAGACTGAATAGCTACACAAACATTCCACGAAAGTGCTAACTTTCCATGGTTTACAGTGACACAATGACCATTTTGAATTGATAACATCAAAAGAGATATGCAATGTGGCTGGCAAATGCAATGAGAAAGAATCAAGCCTTTTATATATGTGCAGGTCCTGGTCCAGATGGCCAGCAGGTTCAGGTTCAAGTTACAGCCATCAGGTGAAAGTGAAACTTCCAACTAGCTTTTGCTGTTTTATTCCATAGCAGTAATCCAACACTACGAGGAACAGAACAGATATCATAATAGCAATTCAACACTGAGGAACACAAATATCCCCATTCTGGCAACGACAAAGACCCCCAATCCGCTATTCTTAGTGTTTCTTTGATTCTCTACCAGAGTTCATCAACTTGAATAGAGAATATTGTAGGGAATCTGAAATGTGAACATGTTGTCTTCTGAAGAATTTGGAGTAGCCAAACCCTGTTTTACCTGAACAGGGGTGCTGGGTGCACACAAAACAAGGGTGGAGTAGACAACGTTAAGATTAGGGTTTGTGGTCTAGGATTAGAACTTAAACTTGCCTTACAGCATTGATTGATGAGCTACCACCAGGCAAGACAACACAAAAATACATATCGCATGGGATCAATAGGAAATCTGCAACCAGATTTCGCTACAACCTTTTGAGTTGCTTCTGTTTTCAAACAGGACAGTGGATTACAGTATGTTAACTGCCTCAACTAGGTTACAAGACCAAAACTGCAACCATGATGAATTGGGGTTTCTACGTAAAGTGATGTTGAATGTATAAATCAAACATGCATCCGATCAAAGCTTGTAGACTGGTGTGATCCCGAGCAGGTTGAAGCACTGTCGCATGACAACAGCAGTCGCTTGGCAAAGCAACAGGCGGCTTGTCTCCTCCGGTGACCCGACCACCTGTTGGGATCAATGCAGAGTGAGAGTGGTTAGATAGCATCAGGTCATCAGCAGAGTATTACTGTTGTATGGAAATAAGCAGGTCTTTTTGCAGTTTGTATGAGCTGATGTCAATCTAAATAGTAAATACCCAAGAAACAATACAAGATTTATTTGAAGAGGGTAAGAGTGATGCAAATGGGAAGAAGTATACCTGGCAGTTGGTATAGAATTTTGTGAACATTTCAGATAGATTGTACAAGTATTCACATACAACATTTGGAAGTAGATTCGTGCAGGCCTCTTCAACAACCTGAAACATATTGAAGTGGCAATCAGAAAGGGAAAACTGTAGTAATTTCAGTTATATTAGATTGCACCTAAAGCCAAACAGAAAATTGCTCTTGGAGTATACAACAAGAAAAAACATTCTTGCAGTATCCAACGAGGAAAAACATACAGCAAAAAGCCAAAACGATTCCCAACACCCAAGAATGCCTCCATGTATGCTCTCAGATCAAAACTAGAACTGACCAGCGACTCAACAATGGCATTGGTATCTTGACTTCCACAAATTTATGTAAAATAAAATTCACTAATAGTGAGGAAGGGTACCTCTGCAAATCGGATAAGATATAGCCCCAACACACGCTCATCTGGATGGTCGAGAGAAATGGCTCCGCTCTAGAGGAAAACAGTATGAAATTTTCAGCTCATAACTTATAGCCAAGAGAATTGGTGCTAAACCTTCACCAAATTAATGACAGTATCTGCACGAGTAAAACATAAAGCTTACCATCTTCAGCTCTTCCACATCCTTGTTGGATTTCCGAATAATGGAACAAATACGAGCATGTGCATACTGAAGGTACACAGCAGTATTTCCCTGTTCACATAGAGAATGAACATGAGCATAATGATGATCATGTTAACAAAATTCCCACAGTGCATTCTATGAAAATAGTCTGATTGGCACCTTATCGCTCAGCATCTGTTCAAAACTAAATGTGTAATTAGTCAGCCGATTATTCTTGAGATCAGCATACCTGTAGTAAAGTTACAGAAATGCATTATGATAAATTGGATTATCCCTAAAATACTTAGGCATATCTTAGTCAAATCAAGAGATGCATCTTTCTAAAACAAGACAATCCAGAACATACTTCACAGCACCATATCCAACTGCCTCTGAAGTTTGCTCTAATTCCTCATCCGTCCAGTCAACAATTTTGCCTGAACAAAAATAATGATCATATTTACCTGAAGGATAACAATAAGGTTCCAAAAATAGTCCAATTTACCATTTTCAGTGAGCCGTTGTTGTAGTTCTGATTTGCTCCGAGATTTAGCCTCATCAAGTAGCTCTACCAATCGAACAACCTCAGTACTGCGGGTTCGGAACCGCTTGCCATCTGAACCAAGAACAAGACCAAATCCAACATGGCTTGTTTTTGGAAACTTCTTTTCACTTGGATCTGGGAGCCAACCGGCCATCTTTGCAGCCTGTAGAAAGACAGTAGAAGATTCAATAAAAGCACAGAAAATGGAAAACACATTGGAGCCACTCCATGCTTACACTGAAAAACATGTCAAAGTGCTGCTGCTGACCAACATCTGTCACATATATGATCCATTCTGCCTTCTCAACATTGAGCCGATACCTCCATAAAACCATGGACACAAAATATTAAATCCACACTAGATGCATCAATTACACAAATACATTCTGTTTGCTTCAACGACTCCCTGTTAAGTCTGTTGAGAGGTTTATGTTGACCAGAATGTACTGCGTCCAGAGGCTTACGTTCTACAACTGAATGAACCCTCAAAAGCACAAGCACTTACCAAAGAGCAGTTAAGTCTGTTGAGGCATAGTTGAAGCCACCATCACTCTTAACCACTATCAAAGGGATTTGATGACCTTGAATAAATATAACTCGGGCACCCTCACTCTCCTTGATCAAGCCTTTGTTATTCAATTCCTCCAGCACTTGAGGAATATAAGGATTATAGAAACTCTCCCCCTGAAAGGTGCTAGATTAATTAGCCTAAACCAATGGCCTGGTCAGCTGCTTCATTGAAGAGGCAGACAACATAGCATAAACATTCAACAATACCAAATGATCAAACTTTGATTAACAAGGGATACAAATGCTCCAGTTAAAACACAGATATGCATGTACTTTTTTGTGAAAAACTGAACATGGTAGAAGTTGATGTGAACAGGAACGCTGCCAAGACAACGCTAGAAACCCAAATTTAGATGTGAATCAAAGCCTAAAATATCCATAAGAGTAATTTCACCTCACACCTAAATTCTGTTGGCAACCAACCTTTCCATCAAAAATATATGTTTCAACTACAATGTATCGTACCTTTTCTTCAAGCACCACATTTAGGCGCTTGTAGACCAAGTCAAATTCGCTCCTGCTAATGTCACAAATCTTTTTCCATGCTTCTCGATATTTTTCCTCCCCTCCCTACAGATAATACAACACTTGGATGAGAACATGCCAACCTTCCCAGAGTCGACATCCAAAATGATGCACCTGTAGCCGAACAACTCCTTGTTGAGCCCTTGCTTTAAACTCTGGATCATTGTCAAACTTGTGCTTGGATGCTTTATAGAAAATCTGTGTCATATAACCAAAGTTAAAATGTCAGTCCCAATAGCAGGAATAAGACACGTTGTCATGGCAAAAAAAAAGGCAATTTCCAGAACTTATTTTAAGGGATCCATTGATTTTGAACACACATGCTTTAATGTACTATGAAGGAAAACAGGCAACCAACTATGAAGTAGGTAGAAGGATGCTCAACTTATTACAAGAAACTACCAACAAAAAGATAAATCCAATGTGCTAACCCAGATACACACGTTGAGGACATAAATATGTAGTGGATTTTAGCTTGACACCACAATACAATCACAACAGTAATTTACTAATTTATGACACTGACAAGGCATAAGCCACCACAGCAATAATACTGTGCATAAAAGTTGAATAAGCATTTGGGTGTGGTATTCACAAGTGCTACCACGAATACAGTCAGAGCCTATTAATTTTGACCAAAGATCTATTGTTAAGTGATTGGATATGGTTTGAGTTAATATTTCACAGAAATACTTTTATCATTTTATCCTAATGATTTTTTATGACAATAAAACTTAGTGGTCAACTTGGTATCAAATTTGGCTTTCATGTTTGCATGTTTTGTATGCAGAGAGCTAAGTGGCAAAGAATTGCATCATTGCATCGAATGTGTACCTGAAGGTCCCCAATGGCCTGGCTACCTATCTCCTTCCAATTAGGAAATTGCTCAAAAAGATATTCTATTAGCATCCCAAACTGCATGAACAGAAACATTAGTTAGCATGCTGCATGTGTTGCAGTAAACAGTCTCAATCTTTTAGGGCACCTACAGGAAACCAAGGCACAAACTTCTCCAACAGCATAGCCACACACAAAATCTTTTAATTTAAGCATGATTTTACTTCTTACAAAATGAAAATGTGTTAATAGGAAAGCCTGGATACAGAAACTACATGGCAATTACTACACATATAAAAAAAGGTAATTATAATGTTAAGGAAGGTGTGGTGGTGCTTCCATAGAAATAAATAAATTGCATCACAAAGTGGAAACAGACTCTGGGTATCCAGTTATAAAACAGAAGGTGATTAACACAACACCAGCAGAACCAATGCCAACTAAACCTTTTGGCCAATGAGGACAGAAAATTGTAGATGTATTAAGCAATTGTAGGCTGTAGAAGTAGGTATAGAAAAGGTTGGGCACCAGAAGAAGTATTTTCCACAAGAATCAAGTACTAAAGCAGCTCAACAAATATGTAAAAACATTTTGTTTCACTGAAAGCAAGTAATAAAATGTTTAGCGCTCAACACAAGGCCTGTTACCTGTGTACCCCAATCTCCCACATGATTTCTTCGCAGAACATCAACATTCGAGAACTCAAACATGCGTGCTAATGTATCTCCAATAATTGTAGACCTTAAATGTCCCACGTGCATTTCCTTTGCAATATTAGGTGATGAAAAATCAATCACTGCCCTCTTTACTGGCAGAGTTGGTGCCCAAGTCTTGATACCATTAACAAGCATGTCTTGTATTCTCTGCAATAATGTAGCTCATTGACAATTTGCGGGAATAGACAATGGCACTGCTAATGCTAGCATAACTTGTAGATAAAAAAATTCAGTCAAACCTGTGCAACCCAGCGGTTTGATAAGGTAATGTTCACAAAACCAGGTCCAGCAACAGATGTGGATTCAATAATATCAGAAGAAGGCAAGTTCTTAGCAATGGCCTGTGAAAATGTGAAGAGAACAGTATATTGTTAAGGTAAAAGAGCGTGAGCATGCATGAAAAACTGAAGCAGGTCATAAAGAAATATTAGTTCCAAATCTTCTGACAAAATTTTTAGTTTAAGTCTATATTACAGAATAAAGGTAGATAGACAAATACCTGCCCAATGGCATTAGGGTTTTTGAAACTAGTTCCAGATCCTTTAACCTTTGACCATAATCCCATAGCATTGTTGCTGCACATGGTTCAGCAAGAATCCATTGATGAGAACTTGGAAGAAACACTAATTATAATAACAACTAATAAAGGAGCAACAGATACTAAGATTATATGAGGGATTGATGCAGGCAGCAGGTAAGGCAACATGCAAACAACGTACCACTGGTAGTCAGCAAACTTGGCTGAAACTTCAACCATGGGTTCTACCTCCACATCAGGCACGGTAGCCCGGAGGGATGAAAGGACAAGCCTGGAGAGCTGTTGCTTGACACTCCCAGCCCGCTGCACAGTCAGACCCAAATCAAGCAGGGAAACTGGAAAAGGAATTAAGCGATGCAATTCACCACAGTGGCAGCAGCCTACTCAGTGCACTCACCACGGTGGATTCCTGCTCCTGGGGAGCAATGGAGGTCGAGGTCTCATCTCCCATGGTGGTGGCACTGTACGAGAACCGCACAAGCCTGGAGGAAGAAGCAGCTCTACAATGACCTGGCTAGGTAGACAACACCGGAATGACAAAACAAGTCCAAATTAATCAATTAATCAATGCAGTGAGTCTGAACTGAAGAGGAAGCATAACAAGTGCAGGGCTCCTAACAGCGAATCCCAATCCACTAACAATTGAAATCTAGTGCCCACACTGGTTAATGTGAAGCAAATTAAGAAATCAAATGAGCACAAGTAACCGATACCGTACGACAAAACAAGTCCAAATTAATTAATTAATTAAGCAATGAAATGAGCATAAGTAACCAAAACCGAAAGCGTGACAAGTTCAATGTTCCTAATCAGCTGATTCAATCCAAATCTAGCGCCCTCAGCAGTTATTAATAACTTAAAGCAATGTTGGTGATGAACCTAACAATTTACACATCCAGAAACGCACGTGAGTACTGACGCTACACTAATCCCCGCTGATGCGAACGGGAATGAGAGGGTGGAGCCCCAACACAGAGCAAATCTATAAACCCCCAACCTTACCCAACCCCCAACTCCCGAGCGCCCTCTCGAAAATCCACGGGAATCTAACGCCACCCGGACCACCAAACCCTAAACCCCAGACCGCGCGTCGCACTCACACCCAGACCGACCCTAAAATCCCCTCCCCCTTGTTCCTCCGCGGCGAGCGGAGGCGGTCGGAGCAGCGGGCTCGGGGAGGAGGAGCGCGAAGGGGGAAGCGAACTCACCGGAGCGCGGGGCGCGGGGGAGGAGCGGGAGACGGAAACGGAGGCGCGCGGGGGTAGGCGCCGCCACTGCAGTTGCTGCTGCCGCGAGAGCTCGCATCCTCGGCCCGCCGTCCGTTAAATACCCCCTTCCCCCCCTCTCACGGTCACGCGTGGGAGGCTGGGGAGCTGTAGCTGCGAGTGGGGAGGCGACCGCAGCAGGTAACGTAGCGGGCGCGACACCCAGGCCGGCACGGCACACACGCACCGCGCGAGGGTTTTTGGCTGGAATGTGAAATCCTTTTTCTTTTTTTTTTCTTTACCAGAAGGGGCTTGCGCCTCTACAGGTGAAATCCTTTTTTGCTCGTCTTTTTCTTTTCTCATGTTAAAGAATGTAATTATAGTATAGTGTTACAAATTACAGTTAAACTAAATAATAGTTGTGAAATACAAACGAAAGTGCTACATTATCAATTTTGTAAAAGTTTTTAGAATTAAACAAGGCCCTAATTGCATGGCGAATTGGGTGCTCCAATTGCTAGTAGCTATTACGTGTGATGAGATAAGTCTCTCGGCATGCTCCTCGCCTTCTCCCTCCTCTCGAATTGGGACATGGCTAGATTACAGTGCAAAATGTAAACGCTCTATTTTTTTAAAAAAAAAATTCAACATGCTAACTCCAGATGACCTCCTGCAAAGTAATCGACACCAAGACTACATTGGGTGACCCTTGGCAACCAGGTTTCTAAACCTGTGTAGTGGCTGTTGCAGCGGCTGTGTCGAGGCCGCATAAAGCCATCAGAGCCTTCATGATAACATCGGTGAGTGGCCCTTTGAACAAGTTGAAGTAGCTCAGCAGCAGATTGTCGTTGCTAAGTCCTTCATCTTCGAGGATGCCCAACCTTTTCATGAGCACTTGTCGAGCCTTTGCTTGAGTGTCACCTCTGGGTCAGTTCATGGCTGCTATGTGCACGCTCCTGCGTGCTGAAGCCACGGCCTTCTTGTGTCACTGTGGTAGGCTGGCTCTACGCGGTGGAACCTGCAAGATGGGTTGGGGTAGAGGATGTAAGAGCCCCTTCACGTCCATTGTAGCATCAGTCGTAGTGCCAATAGCAGCCTATACCTCCAATACTGTGGTGGCCTGTTCTAGACATTACTGCTGGAGTTCGTTTGCCATGTGCCCATGACACAAGCAGGTGGTGCTTGGGCCTTGAGCGCAGCATCTGGAGTAGATGAATCCAGGACGGAACCGCACCACCTGCACGTTCCCCTCTGGTTGCGCTTCTGGTCGGTGTGGGGGTGGAGCACGAAGCCACCTAGAGTAGACACGTCCTGGGCGGAAGCACCGCTCTAGCACGAGGTGGGAGCGCTGTTGTGTTCCCCCTTAGGGGGCTGTGAGGTGAGGGTCGCTGTCTGGGTCAGACGAGCATAAGATAAGAGCAGTGGCCGACAGCGAATCAGGCTAGTGTTGCTGTGTGACAAGCTGTCATGTTGGGGGGCTGGTTCCCAGGTTGGAGAGGCTGCAGGTGGTGGAATCACGACCGAATCATCCAGCTGATTATGGTTTGCACGCACCTTGGGGGTTCGGCGATGGTTGTTGCTAGTGTCACCTCCGAAGTCAGGCGACTTGCAGCGCATGCATGTTGCTGGGGACTCTGAATGCGCTATTCTAGGTCGTCGATCTGATTGCGTGTGCATGTGATGCCTGCAGTAGGGCGTTCGCTCTCTGCTCTGACCATGGGACCATCGAGGAACATCCCTCAGGCGGACGGGGTCAGTGGTTGTGGCGAGCTGCTGTCGAGTCCCCGGGCCGCCAAGTGTTTGGCCCTGATGTTGTCATCCGCAAGGTCACTTGGGGCATAGAAGCAGGTGCCACAGTCAGCAACAACGTTGTCCAAAGGGTGTGGCGACCTCCGTGCTCGGGGCTCCGGTGCCGGCAGACCCATGCCTCGACTCTGAACGCTCCTACTCCCGCCCCTTGGGCGCACGTGACAGGCTCCGGATGAGGCGTGAGCTCTAGTTGCCGCCATGACATTCATGGTGCCCACAACGATCATTGTCGTCGAACGTCTGCTGCTGACGTCTGCAGCGTCCTCTCCCCATCAACAATGCCTATTGAGGTTGCATATTCATTCTTTGAGGTGGAGGGCTATACCCTAAAAGGCCTATTTCATGAAATACGAGATGTGAAGGGGGAGCTCGAAAATGTTCAAGCTTTCTTGTGTGCCGCCAAGAGACTCAGGGACATCGATGAGGCCATAGAGTCTTGCTTATGAGATCGAAGATGTCATTGCAGAGTGCTCTTACCATCTGGGGGGAGATGCTGATGGCATGTTTCTTTTCAAGCCAGTAAGAAGGATCAGACGGATCAAGATATGGTACCGCATGGTGAAAAGGCTCCAAGACATCTGCGTAGTAAGACTAGGCGACAAAAGCATAATAGAACAGGGGGTGCATGCTGTTGCAATTGCGAGCACTGCCTGCGAAGGACGGGGACTACGGGGCCGACATGGGAGGATGTACCATGCGGTACCATACTTGATGCACCGAGTATGGTACCGCAAGCCAATCTTCCTTAATAGAGACCGAGTATGGCGCGAGACCTGATCGGCCGACCGAGTATGGTACCGCATGGTGAAATTACTACGCATCGATCATAACAAGATCTATTTATTTATTTATTTATTTATTTACATCAACAAAAGATTGCAAATCAAGGAGGAGAAAAAAAGAACCAAGATATGCTACATTAAACCTCCAATAGACTATTTGCTTCATCAGTTCAGGATGCAAAAAGACAATATTTGACTCCATGAATTCTTGGATGATCTAAGATATACTAAATGCCTCTAAATGAACTAGGCATGGTATATTATCTGCACCTGCAACACACAGATGGAAATCATGCATATTTTGCAGATTTTTCATTTTCATGGTTTTTGGTTCCTCCGTTTCAGCATCTGTCATCTACCCTGTGCCTTCTCAGAACAATTTTTCATCTACCCTTACCCTGTGCCTTCTCAGAACAATTTTTCATCTACCCTGTGCCTTCTCAGAACAATTTTTCTTTGATCCACAGTACAATAGTCAGACATGCGGATCAACCATTTGAGCAACACTGGTCCAGTTAACAAAGTGTAAAGGAACATTGAGGAAATTTACGAATCGAGGGATAATAACTCCTTGGAATTACCACGATTATCTGTTACTGTCAGGTAAGAAATGGCCTATCTATGATATCATGTCTTCGTTATCACTAGTGATCAAACAGGTAGTAAACCATCTTCTCCCCGACCAGGTGGGGCTTCAGCTGTCTGGCAAAAACACTTTGTCCTCCCATGCAGATTGTCATTCCACCACCAACAATAAGGGCAAACATGATCTCTAATAGGCAGAGCGTGGCAACGAAGCTTAGGGCATGCCTGTTGTTTTTAGCTCCTCTCGCAAGACCGTCAGGATAACGGTGAGTGGGAAAACAACAAATGGAAGCACACCAAACAGAATATACGCTGCCAGCTTAGGGTCTTGCTCTTGCCTAGGGAACCAGTAGTGGTGGGGATGCATACAGATCTTGGTTTCACTCAATATAGTAGATACGTCTCACTGAATGTAGTGAGAGCTAAGAGGCCCATCACTGCTGTATCAGTAACCTTAGATAGAAATTTTGAAGTTTCCTAAATAAGAAAAATACATATTTTTTATTAGCATTTCATAATGAAAGGATCAAGATGCCCAAGAAAGGGGATGAATTGGGCTTCTCTAAAAATTTAAGCAACCTATAAGCCTCAATTCAATCCTTGTGGCTAAGTGTGCTCTAGGGAGCTACCGAATAAAAGTTTTGCAACCTAGTTCCAATCCTATTCTAGCATGGCAATTCTAAGAATGTAAAGTACTCAAAGTAAGTGCTAGAATGTAAAGGATGAGAGGAAGAGAAACATGGCGATGTTTTGCCAAGGTATTGGAGAGTCGCCACTCTCCACTAGTCCTCGTTGGAGCACCAACACATGGGTCTTGCTCCCCCTTGGCCCGTGTAAGGACCAAATGCTCTCTACGGGCTGATTCTTTGATACTCCATTGCGGTGAATCGCCCACAACCGCTCACAAAGCTTGACATGAACCACTCACAAGACCTCCGGATGATCTTCGTGCCTCCAATCACCACCGAACCGTCTAGGTGATGGCGATCACCAAGAGTAACAAACAAAGAACTCTCACTTGACCCAAACAAGGCACTAGAGAGTGGTGGATGCACACTTGAACTCTTGGAACTCACTAGAGAAGGATCTCTTAAGAAATCACTTAATTCTCAATCATCTCTAGGCTCTTGCTTCTCTCTTTGCACCACAAGGTGTTTTTCAACTGAACAAATAGGCAAGAGACCTACCTTGGATGAGGTGGAGGAGTATAAATACTCCTCATCAAGTCCAAGGGTCGGCCACACAAAATCAACAGAAAATCGCGTGCACTGGACGCACTTTATGTTGCATCGGACGCACTCCGCAAAGAGTCTGGTGTAACTCTAACGGCTAGTTGTACTTTGTAAAACTCCCCTCACCGGACGTTCTTCAAGCGTCCGGTGTCCTCACCAGGGTCACGTCCGATGATAAACTAGTTTTACACCCTCTCTGGGTAAGGGACCGGACGCACCCCGTAGGGTCCGGTGCGTGCGTCCGGTGCCTAACCCTAGGCTCTCGACACGCTGGCTCAACACCTGCATACACGGGATGTGCCTACAGTGACACTGCAGCATCCGGTGCTAGTGTCTGGTGCCTCTCCTCAACCAATACTTCGTCGAATCACGAACTTTTCAAAACGAAGTTTGATTCTCAGGATCTAAGGACTTTCTCTGAGCTGCCTAGTGCTAGATTCATCAAGTGTGCACCACACCTAAACCTAAAGCCTTGTCTAGGTCAAGCTTCCCGTTCTATGCCCCCATTAATAGTACGGTTAAAGAAAAAACAAAGTCCTAAACTACTCTAAGTGCTCTTCAACTCCAAATGGCACTTAGACCTAGTCTAGTCTTGACGATGTCCAATAATCCTTTGAAAACCGAAAACGATTTTCCACCATTAAGTCGGCATGAACAACTTAGTCCATCGATCACCAATACCATGACCTAACTCAAATGATTTTACCGCTGCAAATCACACGTTAGTCATAGTAATCAACATTGTCATTAATCACCGAAACTCACTAGGGGCCTAAATGCTTTCACATAAATTAATAGGCCTATGGAGATGCTAATTTATATAAAGGTGACATTTTTAATGCACATGTAGAATTTACTGTCATAAATGATCAAAGAGTTACTCATCCTAGTATGACATGCCATATGTGGAATGCAAAACAGCAAAAGTTTTAGGTAAATACATTTTTTTGGAACTCAAATAAATACATATGTCGCTAGTCATGCAAGGGAAAATTTAGTAGGATGCTGACATTACAATATTACATAAGTTGCAATATTTTAATTGATAGCATGAGCACAATCTCTTGGGTGAAAAATAAAATAAACTTCCAAAATAAAGGAAAACAATTACTTACTTCATCATTGAAGGGGAATAAATCAGTCCAAGCCAAGATCATTGCATCCCGTGGCCCATCATCGATGTCTACCAGTCGGTCCTGCAGCAAAAGCAGAAGTAAAGGTCAACATTACATTCAGATATGGAGAAGTTATATTAAAAGAAGATGTCAAAATCCATAAAGCAAACATACAACAATGACAAACTATTTCTTAATTGCTTGTTGCCAACTTTGTATAGACGGCTTGACTTGTTTCTATTTCAAATTCCAACAAACTACCATACTAACCTACTTTCAGTGAATGGAGCCATGGAGGGATTTATTACAAAGTTTAAGAATACCCTAGGTTTTAACATGAATACCCTAGGTTTTAACATTTGTTTTTTCAAATTGTTATTTAGGAGAAAATTCGGTGAACTTTTTTTATTTTTAGTCCAAATTCGAAATATATTTCAAATTTGACCAGGTTTCAAAATTATTTTTAAGACTAACCCGTTTGGCCCCGCCACCATGCATGGCGAGGCAAATGAACTGTACCCCGCCATGCACGGCGGCGGGATAAAGCTGCCACGTGGCATGCGGCAGCAGATCCTGCTGACGTGTACCCCGCTATGATCCATAGCGGATTAGGGTTCTCCGCCCCGCATCATGGCGGGTTCCTCTTTGCTTCGCCTCCTTCTCTGCACTGCGAGTGCTGCCGTCTGCTATACTGCAAGTGGTAGCTGGAATGGATGTCATATTGCCAGAGCTACTGCCAGCGTGAACCGGGCCTGTGCTGATGTGATTGGTGCTGCCTGCCAGAGGTGCTGCCATCTCCTACTGCGGCCTTGTCCTTGCGTAGTTCCAAAAAAATTTACAAATTTTTTCAGATTTTCCGTTACATCGAATCTTTAGACGTATGCATAGAGTATTAAATATAGACGAAAATAAAAACTAATTGCACAGTTTGGTCCGAATTGACGAGACAAATCTTTTGAGCCTAATTAGTTTATGGTTAAACAATGATTATCACAAACAAACGAAAATGTTACAGTGTCGTGAATTTTTTTTCTCAGAAACTAAACAAGCCGTGTGAATTAAATATAATTTTGTTTCACGCGCATTCAGGCAGCGATAACTTCCCGCGCGATACAGCCAGACCCGCTACACGCTGGTCACAAGATTGATTTCCATCGGCGGTAGTTATGTAAGTTTTTCTTCTTTTCTTTTCTTCCCTTTTCTTTTTTCTGGCAGCGTCTAAGTAGTTAGCGTATGTTTTCTTTTCTTTGGAAGGGCTGTCTGTCTATGAAAATAAGGTCTGAAACTTATAGCTGCTGACGGAGAAGGCTCGTTGACCCGCCGCCCTGCTCGTGATAGGAGCCCCGCTGCCATGCTCGCGCCCCGGCCGGCAGCGCCCGCGGCCGCGCCTGGCCGCGCCAGCTCGACGCGCCGCGCCACCCCCGCCGCCCGTGCCATCGCCCACGCCGGCAGTCCGCCCGTCTTCCCCGAGCATACCTGGGCCGCGTACCCCAAGCGTTGCCGCCGGCGGGCCAGATCCGGTGCTTTCTGACACGGCTGAGTAGTCGGCGAGGCTGGCGCCGCCGCCGCCACGACGTGTGTCGTCGCCGTGAAGGCTTCGGCGTAGAGCTGCATATGCGAGGTGGACTGCTCCACGGCGGACGCTCAGCCTCCGGGCGCCTTGAAGTCGAAGGAGGAGACTGACGCTAGCACCTACCTCCCGTAAGTTGATTCCGTCGAACTTGGTGGTGGAAGAAGATGGTCCGGATGCGGATCTGCTGGTCAAGCGTGGCCGCGAAGAACTATCTCAGTGCGTGGAAATGGTTACGGCGGTGACCCAGCGGCCAAAGCCAATTCATGCAACGCAACCAATCCACTCAATGTTTTGGGCCTCTTCTGATGCAATGGATGATTCCGAGGACGAGGATCCTTCTACACCCGAGTTCGTGCAACTGGCGCTTGAAGCAGGGTACTCCATTGATGAGCTCGTCGCAACGGAAGATGCTCTGAACGCAGGTAACTCTTCCAATAACCTCAAGTCTGCACATTCGATCGTTTCTAATTTAGTGAACCGAAAGATTACTGGTGGAGCTCCTTGGCAGGGGCCGCTACCGCCGCCTCGCATTTCACCTCCCAGAACGCTGGGAGACTTTTTTGCCAAGGCTTCTTATCGGCGATCGTCAGTTTCACGTTCGCCGGCGGCAAGTCCCGCGCTGGGCAGCGTTGTTAGAGGTTCAATGTTGACTTTTTCAAAAAATTTTGAAAAACAACAAGGGTGAGATTTCGGGGATCAGGATCTGTTTCCTCCATTAGCTCCAGCGCCACTTACGGTGAACACCACCGTGTGCAACAGAGAATTTTTTTCGGCGATAGATTCGGTTCCAAATAAATCTCGTGAACTTGACAAATTTAACCGGTATCAATTTGGGCCTAGCAAATTCTATAGGCCCACAAAGGGTTTGTGTTCTCTTTTCCTTCGTACTGCATCACGTCGCACCCGTAAACCAAGTCTGTCGCCGCTGACTGCTTCCTCCCCACGTCGGCGTTCCTTTGCCGAGGTGGTGAAAGGAAAAGGGATGGCGGCGCAAGGGGGCGCTAATGGTGGCGGGTTCGGGCAGCAAGGAGGCAGAAGGGGAGGCCCGGGGTTTAATCCTGGTTTCAATCCGGGGTTTGATCCAGGTTTTGCAGGGAGAGGCGGCCGTGGCTATGGGTCTTTTCCCCATAATTGTGGCCGTGGAAGCAACTTCGGTGGAGGTCGTAGCGGCTATGGTGGCTATGGTGGTTATGGCAGCCAGAACAACTATGGGTACCAAGGTTTTCACGGTGCTAATCGTGGTCGTCGTCCATACTATGGCGGCTATGGTGGCAAGCGTGGCCGAGGTGCAGGATATGGAGGTCAACAATTCCAACAGCAGGCGACCCCAAACCCAACTCCGATGGGGGGGGACTACGGCACCGGAGCCCACATCGCTGACCAGATGGGGCAGAACTTGGGTGCCCAGCAACAGCACTCCACGGTGCCTGCAACGGGTACCAAGTCTGCCACAGGAGGTGTCCCCATCGCTGTTACAGCCGATAACCATCTTGGCTCAGCTGTGCTCGGCGATCCCCAGCCCGGCCACCCCTCGGCTGGCCAGGAGCTTCACCAGGCCCCTCCCGCTGGCCTACACAAGCAGGGGAGCAAGCTAGAACTTTCACCGCATCGTCTGGTTGAAAACAAGACAACAGCTGAGGTACCAAAAGACACTATCCCACATAATCCTGACAATGAGCCAATGAATGTTGATTTACCAGAGTCATCCAAGGGTATTAAAAAGAGCAAGGGCAAGCCTTTCTGTTTCAGGTGTCTCACTAAAGGGCACACAAGTCATGAGTGCACAACAGTTCTTTCTTGTCAATTTTGCTGCGGAGAGCATGTGGCGAAAACTTGTTCTTATGCAAAAAAGACTAATTTATCTGCTCTTCCTTATGGCTATGCTGTGGAGGGGCTTGGATTTTATTATATCCCTGTTTTTTCTGAGTTTCAAAAAGATAAAGTGGAAGAGAAATCCGTAGTGGTACATGTATTGGAAGGTTCCATTACTGCTGGAATGTTACTACCAGGGAAGTTCAAATGGGAGATTGAGGAGAAAGGAAAAGATGCCTTCACCACTAATTTCCCCTCCACTGTTTGGCTTGACACTGTGGTCAATTGGGGCCCTATGGTGACAAAGTCTTTCGAAGGAAAAATTCAATTTGAGAAAAGCTCAGAAGAGGATGTTTACAAGTACGAGATTGAGAAAGTTTGGGTACAGTTTCGGGGACTTCCTAGTGAATTTAGGGAATTTCCCATTATTTGGGCAATTGCCTCAATTCTAGGTGTACCCAAATCTGTAGACATTAAGTTTACAAAAAAATTTGGGAGATCAAGAATGAGAGTAGCAGTGATAGATTCTGCTCTAATTCCAGCTTTTGTAGATGTTGTCATTGGGGAATTTATCTACCAGTTGCATTTTGGGGTGGAGCAGGAGGCGCCTGAGGGTGAGCCAATCTTGCTTGACCTTGATTCTAAATTGGAAGATGAAGAGCCTAATGAGGATGATGATCCTAATGATGATGACCCTAAAGAGGAGGGAAATGGTGACAAACCGATGGACATAGATAAAAAAAAGCGGATCAGGCACCACATCCTACAAAGAAGGCTGGTATTGGTGGAACAAGTCAGCAGGATAGCCCCCCTGTTGAAGCTGCAAAAAATAACAGTAAGCCCGGAGAACCAAATCCAGTGATATTGTTGACCGCCGAGCCAACTGGTGATTGGAATGCCAAGCTTTTGAACCCAAATAATGACTCTGCCAAGCTTAACAAGTTGAAAGGCCAGAAAGGTGGGACAGTGTCTCCTGCGAGATCAAGTAAGAGGACGGCCACAACATCAGATCAAGACTCGGTAGAGAAGCAAGGCAACAAAGTTGAAAGCGCGCCACAACCTGGAGATCACTAATGATAAAGGTAAAAATCCCCTTACATTTTCTTTTATTTCCCGGGATGACACTAGTCTTTTACATTCAGTCAATTCTATAGGGGTTCGGTTAGGGGATGATACTACTCAGATTCACAATTCATTAGAAAATTTAAGAAATTTAGAATTACAACGTATAGCTGAATTTAAAACAATTGATATTTGGAATAAAGAGGTTTTGGATGATGCTTTAGCTTGTTCTTTCGAAGATTCTCTGGATTTGGATGCACTTAATTTAATTTGCTCTGAGATAGCAGAGGGTTTAGGTGATGGAGTTTGTGACCCTAAGGGTCTTCAAACCCCCTTATCATCTGTAAAAGGCTCTAGGAAGAAGAATCGCAAATCACAAAGTCGGTCGTGATGAAGGGTATTTTTTGGAATTGTAATGGATTTGCGGACTCTAAAAAGTATAGATTTTTGAATGAGTTAACAAAAGAGAAGAACCTAGATTTCATTGCCTTGTCGGAAACTGGTAGAGCAAATTTTCCACAATCCACTTTAAATAATATTTGTGCTGGCAGAGATTATTTATGGCATTGTATGGCTCCGCGGGGACGGTCTGGAGGTATGTTACTAGGTATTAATCTTTTTAACTTTGATATAGGGGAGATTGAGGAAGGATATTTTTTTGTCCGCTTTAAGATTAGGCGGAGAGAGGATGACTTTAAGTTTAATTTGATTTTAGTTTATGGCCCGGCGCAAGCAGAACATAAATCTGTGTTCTCATCTGAAATAGTCAATGTATGTTCTAAGAAAGCTTTACCTATAATTTTAGGGGGCGACTTTAATATCATACGGCGACCAGAAGATTTATGCTAATTTTAATAATATGTGGCCTTTTTTATTCAATGTGGTGATTGACTCTTTAAACTTGAGAGAGATTGAGATGTCCGGGCATAATTTCACTTGGGCAAATAATTTACCAACTCAGACTTTTGAGAGATTAGATAGAGTTCTAGTTTGTACAGATTTTGAATCTAAGTTTCCGCATACCACTGTTCAAGCACTGACTAGGGAAATTTCGGATCACACACCCCTGCTATTTTCTATAAATAATCCGTCCTCAAATTATCAGCCTCAATTCAAATTAGAATTGGGTTGGTTGCTGAGAGAAGGATTTTGTGAGATGGTTAAGGATGTGTGGCAAAGTACAATAGTTAGTGGCTCGCCTATAGAATGGTGGCAAGCCAAAATAAGCAGGCTTCGTCAATATCTAAGAGGATGGGCAAGAAATATCAGTGGCGTGTATAAAAAGAAAAAAAATAATTCTAAATAAACTAGATGCCCTCGATAAAAAGCGAAAATAATGCTCCTTACTCAGCAGGAGGTGGATTTTAAACATGTACTCAACGAACGATTGTCTGAGCTGTTGAGGGAAGAGGAGATAAAGTGGTACCAAATAGCAAAATTAAAACACCTTCTAGAAGGAGATGCAAACACAAAATATTATCATTTAAAGGCTAATGGCAGGCATCGAAAAACTCGAATTTTTCAGTTGGAGGATGGGGTTAATTTAATAACCGGTGATGCACAACTAAAAGCGCATATTACTAGTTATTATAAGAATTTGTTTGGTCCACCAGAGATCACTCCGATCGAGGTGGATGAGACTCAAACCGGTGATATTCCACAAGTCTCCGAACTGGAAAATGAGTTTTTAACCCAACCTTTTTTGGAAGAAGTGCGTGTTGCAATTTTCCAGATGGAACATAATAAGGCGCCTAGCCCAGATGGCTTTCCTCCAGAGTTTTATCAGGTTTTATGGTCTGTTATAAAGGATGATCTGATGGCTTTGTTCTCGGAATTCCATCAAGATAATTTGCATTTGAATCGCCTTAATTTTGGAACTATAATTTTGTTGCCAAAAAAGAAGGATGCGAGAGTCATTAAGCAATACAGACCTATTTGTTTACTGAATGTATCTTTCAAAATCTTCACTAAAGTCGCAACCAACAGATTGACTTCCATAGCTCAGAAAATAATTAGACCTACTCAGACAGCCTTTCTGCCAGGAAGGAATATTATGGAGGGAGCGGTAATTTTGCATGAAACAATACACGAGCTACACTCAAAAAAGAAGAATGGCATGATTTTCTAAATAGACTTTGAAAAAGCCTATGATAAGATTAAATGGAGTTTTTTACAACAAACTTTAAGATTGAAAGTTTTTTCACAAAAATGGTGTCAGTGGGTACAGAGGTTTACTGAAGGGGGCAATGTTAACATTAAGGTGAATGGTCAATTAGGTTCTTACTTCCAGACCAAAAAAGGCCTTAGGCAAGGTGATCCTATGTTGCCTATACTATTTAATATAGTAGTCGACATGTTAGCCATTCTAATTGCCAGAGCGAAAGAGGAAGGTCAGGTCGAGGGGGTTATTCCTGATTTAATCGAGGATGGTTTGTCAATCCTTCAGTATGCGGATGACACAGTCATCTTTATGAGCCATGATATTGAGAAGGCAGTCAATATGAAACTGTTATTGACAACCTTTGAGCAATTATCGGGCCTAAAGATAAACTTTCATAAAAGTGAAATCTTTTGCTTTGGTGAAGCAAAAGACTACGAGGAGTTCTATTCGCAACTGTTTGGTTGTGTGGTCGGTAATTACCCATTCCATTATCAGGGACTTCCTATGAACACTAGAAAGTTAAATAATAAAGATTGGAAGATTATCGAAGATAGAATTGAGAAGAGACTGAGTGGCTGGAAAGGGAAAATGTTATCTATAGGAGGGCGACTAATTCTTATAAACTCGGTGCTTTCTAGTTTACCGATGTTTATGATGTCGTTTTTCGAAGTTCCACGTGGTGTGTTAGAAAAAATAGATTGCTTCAGATCTCGATTCTATTGGCAAAATGATCAGCATAAAAGAAAATATAGGTTGGCAAAGTGGGAGGTGTTATGTCAGCCAAAGAGTCAAGGTGGGGTTGGCATTCAAAATCTGGATACGCAAAATAAGTGTTTATTAAGTAAGTGATTATTCAAATTCTTGAACGAGGACGACATGTGGCAGGAATTATTAAGAAAAAAGTATATTAAAAATAAGACTTTAGGAAGTTATGTTAAAAAACCATTGGATTCGCATTTTTGGAAAAGCCTAATGAATGTCAAAGATTTTTTTTTGGAACTTGGCTCATTTAAGATAAAAGATGGATCTCAAACCAGGTTCTTGAGTGATACTTGGTTGGAAAATAAACCCCTTAAGGATAAATTTCCTTCATTGTTTAATATTGTATGGAGAAAGGATGATTCTGTTGCACAAGTGCTCGGTTCAACTCCATTTAATATTTCTTTTTGACGAAATCTAGTGGGTGCAAACCTATTGGCTTGGCACAGAATTGTAGCGTCTGTACAGGATCTTAACTTGGTAGACCAGAAGGATGTATTTGTCTAGGGGTTGAATGCGTCTGGGATCTTTACAGTCAAGTCTATGTATGCTGCGTTGATTAACAATGGGGTTCGGGTGTCACAAGATATCTAGCAAACTAAGTTACCAATGAAAATTAAAATTTTTCTTTGGTATTTAAAAAAAGAAGTGGTTTTAACTAAGGATAACTTAGTTAGACGTAACTGGAATGGTGACAGAGGGTTGTTGTTTTTGTCACTTTCTAGAAACAATTAATCATCTCTTTTTTGATTGTGTTCATGCCAAATTCTTATGGCGCGCTGTTCATATAATTTTTGCATTGCCACCGCCAACAAATAAATGATATATTTTTAAGATGGACAAAATTAGGCACTAAAAAGTATAATTCATTGTTATTAACGGCAGCTGCATCGCTCTGTTGGGCAACTTGGATAACCCGAAACGAAGTGGTTTTTGACAGATGCAGACCAAAATCTTTCTTGCAGGTACTCTTCAGGGGAACGCACTGGCTTCGACAGTGGGCACACTTGCAGTGGCATGACGATCAACGGGAGCAGTTAAATCTCGTGGGGCAGGTCCTAGAAACGTCAGCCTTGCATTTTTTTAGTTTCAATGGGTGGTTATCTTCAAGTTACATTGGTCATGCTTAGTTTCAAACTTTACTTCGAATGTTTTCTTTTCCTTCTGGTGGGCTGCAATTCAGTCGCAGCCTTTACTTTTGCCCTTTATGGAAGTTTTGTAATAATTGGTCTGATTCTATCTTCGGATAGATGAAGCCGGATGTTTCATCCATTATCTAAAAAAAGGGTCCGTTCGACCATTTTAGTGGACCTAGCCATACCCCGCCATGATGGGAGATGGAGAACGCCTAACCCGCCATGGATCATGGCGGGGTACACGTCAGCAGGACCTGGTGCTGCATGCCATGTGGAAGCTTTACCCCGCCGTCATGCATGGCGGGGTACAGTTCATTTGCCCCGCCATGCATGGTGGCGGGGCCAAATGGGCTAGTCTTAAAAATAATTTCGAAACCGGGTCAAATTTGAAATATATTTTAAATTTGGGCTAAAAAAAAAATTCTCCTAGGTAAACCATAGCTCCTAACTGATTGATATCTTTTCTGCAATTATGTAGGATATTCACAGCAATTATGCAGGATACTCACACCATGAACCAAACTATAAAATGTAAAGACATTATTTCTAACCAAGACAACTACAAGATTTTTGGTAGACTTGTAAGATTATGGGATGCAAAATATGTTACTACAAACTCACTGATCAGCATTGATAACCTACTTTCAGTGATGATGATGTATTTATTTGTAATACCCAATTTTAAGGACAAAATCAGATACACACCATATGTAGTTTTAGAAGTCAAATCTCACATATAGCTACAAATAAGGGGTAATATCAAAAGACAATGCATAAATATATAACGTACTTAGTATAAAAGAGATAACCTTTGGTAGCAAACAACAGATAAATAACTCCAACTTCGGGTATTAACTTCTCTCTACAGGATCCAACTGACTGGTTGATCACAAGCCTAAACTTCTCCTGAGGTTTGGGGAAAATAGCAAGAGTGAGTCCATGTCGAACTCCACAAGTATAGCAACTAGATTGTATAGCTCCCACAATCTCATGATCAATGTGACATAAATAATGTAGAGTATTAAACAATAAACAATGAGCATATTTAACACACAAGATTCATCACCCTTAATGTAGATGTCCCCAGGGCCGCTTCTGACCGTGAGCTTGGCTAGTATACCAGTTTTACACTCTGCAGAGGTTGTACATCTTTACCCATGAGTCATGATTTACCCTTTCGCCCGAGGTGATCAGCCTCTTAACCCACTTCCAAGGAAGGTCGGCAGGGATCACTATGAAGCCTTTCAAAAGTTTCGTCTAACAAGTTAGGGCCATTAGATTCACTCGGCAGGCAGATATAGAGCCCCCCTCCATGGCACATAACCCGCAGCCTATACACACGGACAGAGGCCACACTATATCCAACATGTCTAGCCATTCTTACGCCATTTAAGATAACCGCTAACAAGCTAGAAAAAAGATCCTCATACTAAGCTAAAGCTAGAGCCATTATAGCCCTCATGGTTGCACTGTTGTCCCGGGTGATCACGTACAGACAAATCATCAAGTTGCTAAAAAGTCATTTTTATCGTTTATTACTTAACATTAATCTAGTCACAGGATCATGGTCACAGAAATAAAATCCAAATGCTATATTTGCCTTGATCCAAATGCTCTTGCTGATCTTGCTGGTCTTACTAATTGTCCAAGGCTCTGATCTTAGTCACTGAAGCACTCTGGTTCACCAAGGATTGGTCATCGTCTAATCTTGATCATCGATCACACAAACAATCGGAGAAAACATACACGAAGCAAACAAAGCTACAATTAGAACAGTACACCAATCATACAAAAACAATATGAAAAATTTATAAAAAGATTCTACGCAGCGCTACGATCTCACAGACGTAAAGTTCACGAAAATCGGAGCTAAAACGGAGAATTTATGATTTTTCTAAGATTTTGTATAGAAAAGAAATTAATTAATTAAAGTCACGAAATAAAAAAGTTTCAAACTGAGTAAACAATTTTACTAACATGTAGAGCTCCTTAAAACGAATCCAGCGCAATTTGAATGGACCAAAACAGAATTAAAATGAGCATGTTATGAGCAAAACAGTTTAAGTGGCAAACTTGTAATTTCAGAAAACGTATTTCGTATTAAACCGAGGTGCTTTACGTTTTCAAAACAGCAAAGCGTACTTCCTGAAAGGCGTTATGGCTCGCGGGTTAAGCATGAAATCTTCCAGGGACTCTTTAGAAAAATGACTCCGAAGGGGTATCTTTTAATCGTGGCCGATGATTTCAGATCGGATGGCTCAGGAGAGGTTGGGGGAGCTCAGCCGGCCGGAACAGTACAGTGGCGGTGGCGCCATGGCCGGAATAGGCCGGAGCCTTGCCAGAGTTCATCGATGTCGCGAATCCGGGCACTAGAAAGCAAAAGGAATACTCCGGGAGAAAGAGGGGGACTTCGCGAACTCACCCAGCTGCTTTTGGGGTCGCGGAGAAACTCGGGAAGGGTCCAGCGATGGAGAATGGCGGCTGGTGGCTCCCTGCATGAGTTCGGCAGCGCGGTAAGATCGTTAGAACGCAGTAGAGAGCAAGAGAAGGGGCTAGGAATCTTCGTAACCTCGATCCGAAGCTTGGCAAGTCCTTGAATTCGGAAACGCGACAGCCGAGGAAGGATTTCACAGCGGCGGCTTTCCCTGCTTCTCGGCGGGATCCAAAACTGCGACAATGGCCGCAATCCGAGCTCTCGAGCCTCGCGGGTGGGGAAAAGAGGATGCGGGGAAGTCCTCGAGCTTTATAGGGGCGTCGGTTGACGAAAAAGGCAACGAATCACGGTTTCTCGGGGATCGATTTCGCCCGGGATCGTGTCCTGCTCGGACTCAAGGAGGAAGAAAGGAGACGCCCGCTGCCAGGCGGGACTTGAGCGTCAGAGAGAGAGAGAGAGAGAGAGGGACGGGCCCAGGTGTCTGCCAAAGGGAGAAAGAAGGGCTAGTTGGGCCGAGCGCGGGGCGAGGGAGAATGGGCTGCGGCTCCAAGGGGGGGGGGGAAGAAAGGGGAGAGGAAGAGGTTGGGCCTTCGGGCCATCAGCAGGGAGAGGTCTTTTCCCTTTTTTTGTTTTTCCTTTATTCAAAAACCATTTGAAACTCATTTTAAAATCCTTTTAAATCATTTTGAATTTTGAGTTCCAATACACCCATCACAATAAATAAAATGCCAAGGCATGCATGCTCAAACACATTGCTAACTCCTATGATAATTTTTAATTTAATGAAAAATATTATTTTTCCTATATTTTCATGAGCACAAAAATTCATAGTTAAATCATTTTAGCTCTAATTCCAAAAATCAATTTTTAGGGTGTCACATTATTCTAACTAATGTCTCCTTAATGTTTTCTAATAACTATGTTATATTCACTTTATTTGATGTATACAGGGAACTATGGCTCAAATCAATGTTCCAAGAAAGTTAGAAAAAAAAATCAGGTTGATGCTTTCTGACGACCAAGTTTACATTTTCTCCGGTATTACTGCTATTCATCTAAAAAATAGAAGCTACAATTATCATCACCAAGGTTTCATCCTTCAATTCACACATATCGCTAAAGTACATCACTAAGGATGAAAACGGAACGGAAATATCTCGAACCGAACCGAACCGCTTTCTATATTAGATCCGATCGAATTCGTATTTTCTTGTCCGACTTTACCGTTTTCGTTTTCGTATTTTAGATGTTTCGTATTTCAAATATAAAAGTAGAAAACGGTTTAGACATTTTTCGACCGTTTTCTACTTTTCTACTTTTAATTTGAAATATTTCGAATTCAAAATTTGGTTTAAACCGAATTTAGTCAAGTGCACGGTCACACAGCCCAATTACAGAGTACTCACCATGCATCTGTGTTCTTTCTACTAGTGGCTAGCTATGTTCCTGCTAGCTATTAATTACTTGTTCTTATTTATATGTGGGCAATTATATTAAATACCTAAGACCAAGAATCATGCACTTTTTAATTATTATATGCACTTAAATTTGATCGTGTATATACTTAGTTATGCACTTAGTACTACACATCGGTATTTCGTATTGAGTTTTCGTATATCGACCGTGTTCGATATAAATCCGCTCGAATTGGTTCGTTTTCGAAATTCTTGATATTTCGTAAGTTCGCGTTCGTTTTCGTGTCCGACTTTACCTTTTTCGTTTTTGTTTTCGTATTTCAAATATAAAAATAGAAAACAATTTAGGAGTTTTTCGACCGTTTTCATCCTTATACATCACACACTAGGCATTCAACTGTGCAAACATCCCACACTATGCATTCAACTTCTGCTTCTTTGGTGAAGTACCAGCTAAAAGCCTACTTTCTAGACCACTACTCGGTGGGTATATATATATATATATATATATAGGGAAATTCCTTTGTACACGTAATACACACACTTTGTACCTCTTCTTTGATTTTTTAGGAACAAACTCATAGATTTTTTTGTCTGCGCCAGATTTAATAGGAGTCATCATTGATGTTGGCCCATTTGATGTTGTTGGACTTATGTCGAAGATACAAATCCACGACCTAGAGTATCCATACCTATCCATTTTCATAACAGAACTTATAAACCATCATACAAATTTTTACATTTCTGACATTTGTCTTTGTATAGTG
This sequence comes from Sorghum bicolor, assembly GCF_000003195.3. Classification (NCBI taxonomy): domain Eukaryota; kingdom Viridiplantae; phylum Streptophyta; class Magnoliopsida; order Poales; family Poaceae; genus Sorghum; species Sorghum bicolor. The sequence goes on along the minus strand of NC_012878.2, from coordinate 5,698,492 downwards.
AGCAAGATCAACAAATAGTGCTTTGGGACCAAGAAGGTGAAAATTTTGATAAAAAACAAGTCATCAAAAAGTCTCAAGATGGAATCATTGTAGGAATATTTGCCGACCTTAGAGCATCTCCAAGGGACTTTGCAAATGAATTTTGCATTCGGTGTTGTTTGCAAAGTCCCAAACTTATTTGTAAAGTCTAAAAATAGTCCAACTCCAAGAGACTTTGCATTTAGACTTGGCAAACCCAAAGTGTGGACCCCACCCTCGATTTTTTTTCACCGATCGCGCCCGCGCGTTTTTTTCCCTTCGCGCCATTTTGATGTACGTCGTGCGTGCCAGTCGCCGCCCAGGCTAGGTCGCCGCCAGTTGCCGCCCAGCCCAGGTCTTCGCGCCAGTCGCCGCCCAGCCCAGGCCGCGTTCGTCGTTCGTCGCCGTCGTAGTTCGCGTTAGTTCGGCTCCGTCCTCCTCCGAGGGAAGGTCCCCGCGATGGAAGGTCCACCTTCGTTCCCGCGCCGTGGCCGCGTACGTCGTCGTTCGTGGACGCGCGCGAGTCTCCGTGGTCGCGCTGCCGCCAGCTGGAGGGACGGGCGGGCACGCACGGCAGCTAGAGGGACGGCGGGCACGCGCGGCAGCTGGAGAGCGGGCGCGCGCGGTAGGGAGGGCGGGCGCGTGCTGCAGGGACGGCGGAGGGCGTAGAGAAATCGCGCGGGGTGGGGGGGCGGGGGGACGGAGTCCGACGTAGAAGGCCAAAATTGTAGATGCAAAGTGGTGGGAAGGTTTGCATATATGCAAAGCCTCAACGTCTATTTGCAAAATTAACCAAATTGCAAACCTTATTTGCAAAACCATTGGAGGGGTATTTTCTACTCTTTTTTGCAAATAGAGTAATGCAAAGTTTGTTTGCAAAGCCCTTGGAGATGCTCTTACTGTATCAAAATTTTTAGGCCAGTCATCTAAGATCATCCTCTAATGCACCATTTTTATTATATCTCAAAACTAACAAATTTCAAACCTTATGCAGGAAAATATGAAGCATCCTCAAGTTTCTGCAACTTGGGTGTACATTAAATTAGCTTTAGCTGAGGTGGCCAATTATCAAACAAGGTAACTACCATAAACTACTATATACTTTACAAACAGCCAAATTTCACAATCACAACTTTCTTTTAGTGCTATTTTAACGATTAACTATACAACAACTACAAACGAAAAACACATGCTCTGCAACAAAAAGTTGCCTGAGACCATTCAAATGAGTCCTCTACAGACAACAGGAAAATTACATAATACCCAAGAGATATCAGCATTACCAGCTGCATCTTTACAGGTACAAAATTCCTTCAACCACACAAACAATTGATATTGATAGCATAAAAAAATTTGCACTAATGATACTCCTTACTTATGCCTCTCTTTCAACTAATTATAGGGAAGAGAAACCTATAATTGCATTGCAGAAGTATCATTCAAACCACAAATTGGTACACCAAGACATGCAAAAAATGTAAAATAGGATACAATAATATTGTAGATACTCCACCATGTGCATGCGATGCAATCCGAGTAATTTGACACTTATTATCATATAATGCCTCTAAAACAACCTTACCGATTTTGCTCCTGACATATTTTTATTATTTTATAGGTTAAGCTTCCTCTAATACTCAGTGTGACCAATCATGATCCTACCCACAACATCACTCAGCTTATGATAGATCAGAGATATAAAAATGAATTTTGTAGGGTTCAAAGTTTCCAACTCCTAACCGTTCCACTAGTGAATTGAGCTACACGGCACGACGACCGCCCAAGGAAACGGTCCTCCTTTTGCCCAATTCCCTACTACCAGTATCAAAGTAATGCCCCATGCTGCGCGACATTGCAGAAATTTGATCTAGAAAACCATAATAAAACCCCGTTCCTCGACACAAAATGAGCAATCAACAGCTAGGAATAAATATGCTATAGAGTGAAGGCAAGAGAGGGAAGAGGCTGGTATTCGATAGGAGTCTGGTGTAGAGCGTGCCATCTGCTTTCGTCATGGTCGTGCTCGCCTTCGCGTTTGACAGCGCCAAACCGGAAACGCCAAACGGCCGAAGCGAAGAGAGAAAAGACCAGACAAGGCATGTGCAGCCACAAAACTATAATGATGATGGTATATGGTACATGTTGTCTAACAAACAACATATTTTCCCATTTATGTGATCTCTAGTAAGTGAAGTAATTAGCCATGCAACAAAAGCACATATTGATATCAATGTGTGCAACATTACTTTTAAAACATCATGCCTATTTGTGACTTCTTATATTCATTGGAATCTAATTATTCAACTGCAAGGTTTTCTAGTGTCTTCTGCACCATGAGCATGTTATATTTTTGGATTGAGGATATGATAAATATTTGGACTTAACAAGTTTATAATGCTTTGTATTTAGAGGTTTACGAGGTTTTGTATGTAGGGTAGGGGTTAGTGTTTGTCCTTGGACCAAACATAGAGATGTGGGAGTAGCAAAAGTGGAAAATGAGTCAAGTTCCAAGGTCTCCCCTCACCCCCTTTTATAGGGCGAGTGGATGTGGAGGTTTTCATTATTTTCTCTGGTGGGGCTTGTATTTACAAAAGAGCCTTTAGGAACTACAGATGGACCCTGAACATTAACAGATGAGCCCCTAAGCTATGCAATTGGTCCCTAAACACAATAATAGGGCCCCAACATATAATACATCCCCAATAATTAGGTCCGACTACCACTCATTAGTTGCTATCGAGGTGGGTTTTGAAGCGGGCAAGCTGTATCCCCTTTTTCCTTGCAATGATTTCATCTTCTCACAAGATTCATCTTCCATCTCTTGATGACTCAATCTTGATATAGAAGGAGGCATAGAGGTTGGTGGATCAGCGGTTTCGCTTGCCCGTATTAGTCTAGTAGGTACTATTCGTCTATAAGTCTTCTTGAGCTAGAGCTTGTTGCCATCTCATATATCTATTTCCATTTTTGGATCTAGGCCTAGAAGAGGTGATTTGATCATGCTTGTTGCCCACACATTGGATCTGTTATGCTATCGAGCCAATAAATTAGCTCTACTATTGGTGCTTGTTGCTTTCTTACTATGTTTCTTTGTTGTAACTTTGTAGATCTATGTTGTATATACTAATGCCTTCTAATGGAAGTTGTGATTTGTTTGTCATGAGTAATGAATGTGTCATGAGTAGAGTTAAAATTAAGTATTTGCTTCACAATTTCTTAGTTGCATAGACAAAAATATTTGAAATGCCAAAGTTACATCCTAGGTTAACTAGCTTGTTGTCACTTACAAACAATATAGAGTTGTTCATTTCGTCCTTATATCTAGAGGTTGATGACTATATCAGTTGTGCTCTTGTAACACTAGTTGCACCTTTATTACTTGCCAGCTCAACACAAAGATTTAAACTCTAGCGTAAGCATGATTGATAATGCAAAATCAAGCCATAATTATTAAAACCAAAGCTGTGTAGCTCCATATGAACCCAACTTGGTCACATGCTCCTATTTAGTAGAGCTCGACTAGCTCTAGTATAGATTCACCAAAAACAACTCCAGTCCATAGAAAGTTTCCCAAATGCTCTAGATCCACGAAATTTGGATTCACTAAAACAGTGGATCTGGGGGCTAGATTCACCATTTTGGTGGAGCTTCTTAGGGGTTGCTCCACAAAAGGGTGTTTCTTAACTCCTCATAGAGTTGGGAGGAAATTACCCAATATTGCCACTAGTTAGACACCTTATCTACCCATATCAGTTCATTTCTATTCTGTCCAGACTCCTCTCTCATCCAAAAGAAATGGCGTGCATGTTGAAGTCCCTTCGCCGCCTCTTGCTACTTGCGTTGTCCACCTCCAGAGTTTCAGTGAGCCAATGATGGCTAGATCTACCTGATCTAGCCCCCTTCTACCTCACTACTATAGATTGATTTCTAGAGGTGCGTGGTATGCCTCTTAGAGGCAAGTAGCCCACTCGCTTCTAGTTTTCCTCTACAAATTGATTTTCCAAGACGGATGAGTTCCCGAGCCACCACTATAAATTAGATTTGTAGAGGTGGTTATCGATAATAGCTGCCTCTACACAACCATTTGTAGAGGTGGCTGTAATGATCATTCGCCTCTGTAAAGTTTCCCGCCAACCTTTGAAATTTTTTGGCCAATTATTTGTAAATTTCCCACAAAATTGAAAATGAATTTGTGATTCTAGTTCAAACGTAAACATATATATATATATATATATAGAGAGAGAGAGAGAGAGCAAACAATACTTATCATTGTTTTAGTATGTTCAAACTTTAGTACATATGCCACATGAGTATTAACAATGTTATGTTGTATCTAGAATGTCATCAGTGACCTAATTTCAAATCATGCCACTGCCTAAGACATCTACAATCTTTTTGATGTCCTATTGTAGCTTTCGGTCATGGAATCACCATCCATGTATATGGTATCATCCAATATAATAGCCAAAGGTCACCTACCCTCCACAGGGTCGTCATCTTTGATATTCTTTTGTGCAATATACTCATCCTCAGGCCACTGCATGGAATGAAATCCAAATTGATTTTTTGTGTATGACACATATGTGTGTAATCCTCCATCTAGTATAATAAACTAAAGTAAGTAGCTACTTACCCTCCGGGGGTGTCTCTTGTATCTCTCTCTTGCCTTTATGAACTCGTAGACGTAATGTCCATAGTGTCCATTTCCATTGTATTACTTGTGACATTGTGTTGATGCATCATGTTTTGTATGAAAAGATAATCTAATGGGAAGGAACATATATATCAGGTAGTATATGGAACATCCTAATTCCATGTGGCATACATTGAAGACGCTGATTGTGTAGGAAATTCTTCCCTCTTTGATATTTCCTAGGTTACGAACCGAGATCCTTAGGGTTCCCCATAGGGCCGACTACCCGACAAGTAGATGGTGAAAGGTCCTAAATGGCTAGGGGGTGAATAGCCTAATTATTTTTTCTACAAAGCACTAGAGAAAGTTGTTAGTCAACTAAATGACGATAAAGCATTTTGTTCTAGCTCTACTAAAAATGCAAGCCACCTATCAATATACTAGTGAATTATGATCTCTATGGCAATCAATCAAGCTATATCACTACTTCTAAACTAGTGAGCTAGCTAGTACAAGATAAAACTAAAACAACTAGCTACTCAACTAATTAATTTACTAACCAACTAGCTAAGCAAGTTTACAACTATCACTACACAGGTATATCAAGAATGTAATACAAGAGTGATAGAAATGTATATCGAGCCGGCAAGAGACAAATCAATCAAGAATACCAAATCGGTGACATGATGATTTATTCTGAGGTTCACTTGCTTGCCGGCAAGCTAGTCCCCATTTTGTCAGCCGATTCACTTTGTGATTCACGCTCTAATAGGCATACACAAGCCTAGCCCTACATAATAAGAACCTATACAAATGAGGGCACTCAAAAACATGGGCAATTTACTAGAGTTGCCTTTGGCACTCCACCGAGGAAGGCACAACACCCCTTACAGTCAACCGATTAGAGCCGGAAACAATCACCACTTCCGCTCAATAATCCTTCAATCTATGGGCTAGGTAGGTGACAACAATCATCAAGAGTAACAAGAGAACCACTAGCCCAACACGCTCAACTAGTGCCACAAGATGCAAGAACTCGATGCAATGCACTAGAGGCTCATCAATCTCACTCAAATGATGAAATCAAGTGTGCAAGTGAGTGGATTGTGTTTCTTTAGCTCCCAAAGGGTTAACACAAGTGTATGAAGTTCCAAGAGAGTGGCCAAGGATTGTCACAAGGTCTATTTATAGCCACATAAGCAAATAGAGCCATTGAACCCTTGGAGCTGATTTCTGCATGGCCATCAGACGTGGCGGTGTCACGCTAGACCATAATGGTTAAACTCCAATGGCTAGTTTCAACTAGCCACTATTTTCAATGGCATAGGACAGGAGGTGATGATGCATCTGAAAGGTCCAAATGGCTAGAGGGGGGGTGAATAGCCTATTTAAATTTTCTACAAACTTTACTAAACAAGTGAGTTAGTAAAATAAGTGGCGAAGCTATTCTAGCACTAGCACAACTAAGCTATGCAAGCCACCTACACAAGTCTAGCAAGAAGGCTAAACACTAAACCACAACAATTAGAGAAGACTACACAACAACTCTATTCTAACAAGAACTAAGCTACACAAGCTAAACTAACAAGGTAGGCAAGTATGTAAAGAGTAGAGAGTGATTGTTATACCGACGTTTTAGAGATGAGATATATCCAATCAATCATGTACACAATCACAAGAGAGACCTCGGCAAGAGATGACATAAGATTTTTTTACCGAGTTTCACTTGCTTCCCGGCAAGCTACTTCTCGTTGTGGCGATACACCCACTTGATGGATCACGAGCTAATTGGCAATCCAAAGCCAAACCCTCAGCGGGTGTCGCACATCCACTCACAAGATGGGGATCCTCCAAGCCACGAGCAATCCACTAGAGTAGCCAATTGCGATCTCCCATGGGGAAGGCTTAAGAACCCCTCACAAATCACTTGGTGAGGCTCGAAACAATCTCCAATCACGAGCTCAACACCACCACTGCTCCAAGCCGTCTAGGGCGTCGGGAAACACCCAAGAGTAACAAGAAATCCGCAGCAAACTCAAGGATCAAGTGCCACTAGATGCAACTCTCAATGCAATGCACTTGAATCTCACTCAATCTCACAAAGATTAGCAATCAAGCAAGGAGATGAGTGGTGGGAGTGTTCTCTAGCTCAAAGTATCCCTCAAGTGTTCAAAATGTGCAAGAGTAAACCTCCCAAAGCCGGCCACCTTCTATTTATAAGCTCCCTCAAAGAACTAGCCGTTGGCCCACTTTCACTGGGCTAAAATCGGGGGCACCGGACGCTACCAAGTGATCACTGGACGCTAGACCCCCTGCGTCCGGTGCCCTGGGGTTGGCCACGTGTTCTCTTTTAAATCTCGCGCGTCAAACTCCAACGGTCACCTACGGACCACCGGACGCGACCAAGTGAGCACCGGATGCGTCCAGTATTCACCGGACTCGTGCGCAGAGAGGGTTGCAAAGATGCTCGATCACCGGACTCGGAGCACCGGACGCTCCGGTGCTCACCGGACGCTCCGGTGCTCACCGGACTTAAGCGCAGAGAGGTTGCAAAACCCCCTCACACCAGACGCACACCACCGGTGCTCCAGTCAGACGCCCTCAGCTTAAGTCAGGCCACACCGGACGCAAGAACAGGGAACACCCTGCGTCCGGTGCTCAACCTTAATAGGGCCAAGCACTGACAGCACACCGGACGCTCAGGCCAGCGTTCGGTGCCTCCGCGCTTTGCGTCCGGTGAGTGTCTCCCGTGACTTCTCCAAATTTCTCACCGGCGCAATAGAAAATATACACTTATTTTTCACAAAAGCGATGAATCCCGCCTCGCAAGCTCGGCGGGAGGGAGAGAGGAACCCAAACCTCTCTCAACCCTAGGAACTCCACCTCCTTTGCAAAAGTGCTAACACCAACAAGTGTCTACCACCAAAGTGCATGTGTGTTAGCTTTTCACAATCATTTTCACCAAAGGAGTTAAGTTAGCATTTTACTAGATCCTAATGCATATGCTCAAGATATGGATCTAGTAGCACTTGATTCGAGAGATGACCGTGATTTCCCCTCTTGATAGTCGGCTATCTATTCTAAATCCGGTCAATCACTTCTCTACTCAACTAAGACCGGCAAAAGTAAAACCCTATGTTTATACCTTTGCCTTAATAACTTTGCTCCTCGTCTATCACCATGATCTTCACTTCATGCTTCATCTCTTTTGTGATCATGTGGCTACCTTTCCATGCCACTATGCGCCTTCATCACATATGTTGTTATGCCTAACTCAAATTACTTAAACGCAAGGCATTAGCAACTTGGTGTCATTAATTATCAATACCAAACTTGGGCTTTCAGCATCAGATAGGGGCGGCGGTGTGCCAACCCTGAAAAATATTGCCTCTTGATTTTTAGGGCGGTGCCCATTTTCAATTTTTCCAGTCTTAGGAAAAATTATGGTGGTGACCTAGGTGATGCACCGGACAAGCTGTCTGGTGCCCTGTCGATGTACACCGATTAGGGTGGTGCCAGGCCAAACCGTATTCGTGCTACTGTTGCACTTGCACCCTGTCACCCATCAGGCTGGCTGTCCGGTACATGCCACCAAGATGGTAGCACCAAGTGCCCGGAAGCACCATTGCAAGAGATGCTAACTCTCAAATATTTTCATAAACATGTTTAGAGCCAAGTTAGCATTTTCAAAACATTTTTCATAAATATTTTTGCTTGCTCTCCATTGTGCACTAGGTCTCAATACAGTGTATTGAATACCAACACTTAGTGGCACTAGATGATCAAATTGTCTAATAGAGCTCCCCTCTTAATAGGATGACTGTCTATCCTAAACCCAGTCACACTCTCTATAATGTCTTGCTCAGCAAAACAAAAATCTCTATTTATACCTTTGTCTTGATCTCCATAAAGTTTTGTTTTTCTTTTTCTTCTTTTTCAAGTTGGAGCACTTGATTCACCATCTTTTGGCCACCTCCATCACCATAGATGCCATCTTGCTCCACATCTTGGAGGGTACCAACCTAACTCATAACACTTAGAGCAAAAGGTTATTACACTAAGGTTTTATCAATTATTCAAAATCAAACTATTGTTTTCAGATGGGCTGACCCACGGATTGCTAGGAAGACGTGGGACAAGGTGGCATAGCTTCCAAGGCATGCAAACCGACATAGTCAGATTAAAGGAAAGTCTATCTCTTACAATAGGATTAGAACTCTTCTATTGCAACCAATGAGGACTAGAACCATGCACCTTCCCTCTCGACTTATATTTCAAATACTAGAAGCATATCCTGGCATTGCCGCGAGAATTATGGGTGATTTAGAATTAAATTAGATTACATATTTACTCAAGGGATAAACTATCATAAATTAATGTTTAGTGGATAATATGGCACACTGATGTGGATTAAATGTATGTTATTGAATTGTATCTCACTGATGTGGCACATGCTAGTGGATTTTAATTGTGTCTGACAGTGGACCGTTTGGGTTGATAGCTTGCATGTCAAGATAAAAGCTCTAGTGGGGTGTATAAGATATATATAGATATATAGATATTGAAAGTAGTAGTCTCGCTTAGTGGAGATGGCGTAGATAGCTTGCATTAAGATGTTAAAATTTAGTGGGATGACATGGTTATTAGGAGAATGAAGATGATGTGAAATGTTTAGTGGGAGATGATATGGATAGTTAGTGAGAGATGATGTGTATGACTTTCATGTTGAGATAGAACTTTAGTGAGAATTAGCTTTATTCTAAGGGATATAGATTTCACCATAAAATATTTTGGTCATGATATCAAAAGATATATGTTCCATCGCAAGAAAACATTACCTTCACTTCTTCATTTACAAAAGTTAAAAGATACTTTCTTCATCCCAAATTATAAGACGTTTAATTTTTTTGACCCTAAGTTTGACCACTCATCTTATTTAAAAAAAATTGTGCATCAATTTGAAAATAATTTGAAAATGTAAACTTTTTTATTTCTCCTCATCAATTTATAGTAGATACTATCGTCAATTTATAATAGATAATATATACTTTTTTCATCCCAAAATAAGTGTCGCTATACTATTCGTGCTAGTCAAACCTTCTTAAGTCTTATTAGATTTATAGCAAATATTACCAATATTTATATTATCAAATAAGTTTATTATGAAAATAGATTTAACAATCTATCAAATGATACTAATTGTGACTATAAATATTAAAATTTTCTTATATATATTTAGCCAAAATTAAAAACTTTTGACTCATCAAAAAGCGACAACGACACTTGTTTTAGAATGAATGGAGTATTAACTTAGGGCATTTGAAAGTGTGTACTTTAGAAAAAACTAACTTCTCCTCTTCAATTTGTGGTGCATTCAATGAAACTATAATCTAACATTGTGAATGTTGGTATACTCTTTATTATAAGCTTAGTTCGTCACAAAGCTAGATATATAAATCTGGAAAACGACTAAAACATCCCTTAAATTCAGGTGCGACGGAGGAAGTAAAAAACGAGTCGTGATCGCCAGTGGCCCCACCACTAACCGTCCCCAGAAATGGGTCACCGCCAGCCGGCACGTGTGCTCATCAGAGACGCCAGTTCCTGTGCCGGCTCCAATCCACGCCGTCCAGACGCAGTCGGCCGTTGCATAAAAACCCCGGGGCGTGGTCGCCTCGCCGCGGCGTCTCCCCCTCGTGACCTCGGCTCGTCCTGCTCTGGCGCTCTCCGCCGCGGCCTCTTCCTCCTCGCCGGCAAGAGACCCCCCGCAATCAGCGTTTGGTGCAATCGCGAGGCTTCGCGGAAGGGTAGAGAAGGTCAGAAGGCAACTCCAGGGAAGGGAGCGGCGATGGGGTTCAAGATCAAATACAAGCAGCAGATGCGGGACCGGGACGTCGTGGCAAGCGGCGGCGCCGGCGGCGATGGCGGCGGAAGCAGTGAAGCTACGCAACCGAAATCGCCGCCGCGAGAACCCTCTCCTTTGCCGCGGCGTTCACCTCCGCCGCCACGAGAACCCGCTCCTTCGCCGCGGCGTTCACCTACGCCGCCTGATGCCGAGGTTAGTTAGGGACTTAGGGTTCGTTCGTTCCGTGATCTCCACCTTGCAGAGAGTCTCTGGGCGCGGACGGTTCACATTCCGCAGGGTTCTTTTGGTGGAATTTGCATCGGTGCCGTTGCCGTGGGTGGTTCTTGAGTTCTTACGCCCGATTTCTTGGGCATTCTTTGTGCCGCTTTGATCGAATGATGGGGTGGTTCGACGATTGGGTGCCGTCGTTTCCTGGACTGAAACTGTTCCCGATTGAATTGGTGGGTTCTTGATTATGGGGAGAAATCAGCCTACCATAAAGTAGAGAAGAAAAATGGTGCAGTTTCGGTTGTTGAATGGTGCCACGGACATTTCAAATGCGGGGTTCTTGCAGTGCCTTGGGCGATCCCGGCCTGATATTCTTTGTTCTCGTGCTTCAGAGTCCGGATAAGTTGTTTCTCTTGTTGGATGACTTGGTGGCATCAGCCGGGGTTTTCATGGATGTTAATCCTTAACAGGGGACAATTCTAGTTTGGGTTCTGAACTTCTGATGCAACTTTAGTGTCTCTGTTATATAATGTTCTTTCTTCAGACTTTTGTATCATGATTCATGAATGTATGGTTCTTGAACTGCAGAGTAAAATACCTCGACGCAAGGACCACTGCGATCCCTATGATCATTCTGGTCAACATGGAAGTACAACCAAGTTGTATGTGGGAAACATGTCTCGGTATACTCGGGAACGAGATCTTGAGGCTGCTTTTGGCAGATACGGAAGGTGAGCAAATTGGGTCTGAAGTCTGAACTTAACCTGTCTGTATCTGCATTGGGAGCTGGTCCTGGATGCTTGGGGTTTCACTTGTTTTCTGCAAATAATCTGTTAATCTATACAATTTACTAACTGGAATCTGTTATTTGGATGTTCTCTAAAAGTGAGGCACGTCAGTAGGAAATTAAATAAGCTATTTAATTTGTTATGTGTTAGAGTCTGTATAATTGAACTTTGCGGTTCTTCATGATTGGTTTAGCCAAAGTTATAAACAGGTATTGTGTTAGTATTACTAACTTTATTAACTTTATTATTCCTATTGACGTGCTATATTAAGCTCACTAGAGCTCTGTTAGATAAAAGGAGGTTACCTGTGGCTAGTGCCTTACAGTTTGTTCTTTTTTCTCGAAGAGAGCTGTATATTATTATATTAATAAGAAAAAAATAGGGGGGAAGAACCCTTACAAAATATATCTTAGAGAAAAAGAACACTTACGAAATCCACGTACACATACACATTTGTCTGGTCTTCTGAACAAGTTCTTCTTAACAGAAGTTATTTTCAGTTTATTGACTAAGCTGTCAGACTCAAGAGACTTAGAGGTTAGTGACTTGACAAGTCCAACTGTGGGCCACTGCTCATTATGTTCCCAGCAAACAGGCTTCGATTGTGACATGAACGCAAATTATCATGTAAAGTGTATATCCAGATTTGGTTCTTCTTTGTTACTCTTTTCTAGTATAAGTGGTGACCTATTCAAGGTTTCTCTTCCTGATGGTTCTGCTTATTTCAAAACTTTCTACATAGTCTATTAGATGTTGAATTTCTTTTGTTTTTTTAACGTAGTTGCATTTCTTATCTAATGCTGCTGTTTTCTATGCTGTACGATCGAGTAGGTTGAGCTTATGCTTGGTCTTTTATTTCCCCTTTTGTGTCGCCAGTTTTCCATCACATGACGAAGGTCCTTGTTCTCTTTAACTGGGTAAGCTTGTTGAAGGTGTTGAGATTGTCACTTTATATTGGTGTTCATGGTTGGAGTGTGGCATTGGTGGAGTTGGTCTCTGTCACTCCTAGATTTTGAGCAGATTTTGGTCATTCTTTTGAAAAAGTTCTCAACTATTCTTTTTATAAAAATAACACTTATGGCAAAGTAATGTTTAGTTTAACTACTGCCCGTCGATACATTTTCATTACTTCGGTTTTAATGTCATTGCCGTTTCTGTCAACCACTTACACAGATTGGTGACGGTGTATCTGCAGGGGAGGAACTATGGCTTTGTTGTAAGTAGAAATCTTCACTTCTTTGATTTGCAAGATATGTACCTTTAATCTTTCTAAGTAGTAACAGGTTAAGACCACAATTGTGTTTTGGTCCGTTGGATTATATTGCAGGTGTTTTATGATCCCAAGGATGCAGATGCTGCAAGAAATGGCCTAGATGGCCAAGAAATTTGTGGGAGCCACATCACTGTTCAATTTGCAAGAGAGGTAATCTGTCACTTTATCACTGTTCTTTTACTGCATGTGACATTGACCAGATGTAGTTATGAAATTACTTGGGAGATAGTGAAATTCTATCTTACCATATTCCTGAAACTGAAATATGAGCTCACATCTTATTGAATTTACTAAATTTTATCAGTGAAAACAAACCAAAAATTCAAAATTTATTTTTTATTGGTTATGGAACATCCTAAATTAATCTTGAGTTCGATAGGAGTTACATGATTAGGTAAAGGTTGGCCAATTAATTTAGGTATTCTGTATATCAGGCCCGTGCAAGTTTATTTGCATGTCTGTCACAAAATTTATCGGTGTAGGTTTTGTAACCTGACTCTTTTTGTCTTGAAGCACAAAATGACTCGATATGACACGCGCTATATTCATGATGATCAAAATGATCAACAAGATGGTAACTCCAAGTTGTTCGTGAGCAACATTTCTTCACTTACCCAGGAAAATGATATTAGTGACCTATTCAGCAAATATGGGAGGTGAGCAAATTAGTTCTGAGCTTAGCCTTTCGTATTTCTATTGGGAGTTGCTCCTGAAACGAAATTGGGCTGGTTGGTTTAACTTATTTTCAGCAATTATTTTTCCTATTGACTGTAATCGGTTTTCTAAAGGTTTGCAAATAAGTGAGTCAAAGTTTTAAGTAGATTTTAGCAATTCTTTTGAAAAAGTTGTTGCCTAATTTTTCTTTATCCAAATAACATTTATGGTAAAGTGGTGTTCAATTTGGCTACTGGATATACATTTTCATTTCTCGAGTCTCATGGAGTAACTGTTTCTTCCAATCGTTCCCCCAGAGTGCGCAAAACGAATCTTAAGGAGAACTATGGTTTTGTTGTAAGTAGAACTTCTCACTATGATTTCGAGTTAATAATTGGTACTTCATGAAGTTCTTCACATTTAAGACTGCCCCTGTGTTTTTGGTTTGCTGGATCATGCTGCAGGAGTTTTGTGATCCCCAGGATGCAGATGATGCAAGGTGTGAACTTAACGGACAAGAATTTAATGGGAACCGCATCAGTGTTAAGTTTGCAACAGGGGTAAGCTTTTGCTGCAACTGTTCCTTACTACATGTGACATTTAAATTCTGTGCACTTCATTTGTTGTGTGTTCTGGTCAACCTTTTGTTGATCTGTTCTTTCATACGTTTTGTGCCCTTTGCTGATCAGATCCCTGTTTTATTTGACATGTTTGTGTTTATTTACCTAGGTTCCACGTGGTCCTGTAGATTCTGCTCAAATCCTCTGCTATAACTGTGGGGCAGAAGGGCACTTTTCTAGTGATTGCAAAGCTGGTGACTGGAAAGATAGGTGCTACCGGTGTGGAGAAAAGGGCCATCTCAAAAGAAACTGTCGGAACAGACCTAAGGATATCGGGTATTTGCTCGCATTCTCTAGCTAGGTTGTATGTGCCCTTCTGCTTTTACATGCCCTTCTGCTTCTTTTTTTTCGTTTGCACACATTTGATCTGTAAGTTTCACAAATACAGGCGAAGGAGAAGCCATTCGAGGTCCCAGTCTCCTGGTCATGGCATGGGCCGAAGCTGGAGATACAGGAGTCGCAGTAGGGGTTACAGGTCTTCTTCTGAAACTTTTTTTTTTCGAAAACGTGCGCTGCACGTGCCTCATTAAGAAGAAGAGAGTTTGTAAAAAATACAACCCCGTAGCCAAAGGCGAGCTGCCGAAGGCAGGACGGTCCACAGAAAAGAAAAACACACAGAGCGCCGGCTTCAACGGCGGAGCTAACTGATTGTACTTCCTGAGCGAGAGATAGTGCTACTAAGAGAGAGGCTTAGGGCGCTCTAGGTAGAAGTGAAGATGGCCAAGTCCCGGAACCCTGCAGCGATCCACTCGGCGGCTTCCTCCTTTGTTTTGCGAACTACCTGGTCCGCGGTGGCAGAGATTGCGTCAAACGTTCTCCTGTTCCGTTCTTTCCAGATCATCCAGGCCGTTAGTAGGGTCGCGGAGTCAAAGCCTCGACGGAGCGCACCTGATACTTCGTTCCGCGACCTGAGCCACCAGTCAAGCAGGGATTGCTGGCCCTGAGCCAGCAGCGTCGGAAGGCCAGCCCAAAGGAGTACGGCGTACCAGACCTGCGTAGAGAAGGGGCAGGAGAGCAGCAGGTGGTCCGCGTGCTCGGCGTGCTGGTCGCAAAGGGCGCAGTCGTCGGTTTGTTGGAGGCCATGTCGCATGCGGC
This sequence comes from Sorghum bicolor, assembly GCF_000003195.3. NCBI lineage: Eukaryota > Viridiplantae > Streptophyta > Magnoliopsida > Poales > Poaceae > Sorghum > Sorghum bicolor. Next base: position 5,683,338 of record NC_012878.2, on the reverse strand, counting down.
GTTCCGCGGTCCACAGACGTCCATGGAGGGCAATCCAGAAGAAGAACTTCACTTTGTGTGGGCAGCGGACAGCCCAGAGCTCCTTGGCTCCTCTGACTGTGACGCGTCCTTGGAAAAAAAACACGGTAGGCCGAGGCGCTGGAGTACGCGCCGTCCGTAGTCCATCGCCAGACCAGCGAGTCCTGGGTGGAAGGATCTAGCTGTACGCCATCCAAGATGGACCAAAGTCTAATGAATTGTGACATGTACGTGATCGTGGAAGCGGCCGCACCATCCCGCGCCCACTGGCTGTCATGTAGAGCTTCACGGACGGTTCGCCGGCGCCATCGCCTTGGCACAGCCTGGAACACCGCCGGCGCCAGGTAACATAGTCGCCCCTGGGGCAGCCAGGCGTCAGTCCAGAACAAGGCCCGCTCGCCGTTGCCCACCGAAAAAGTGGTCGATGCTTGGAACATGAGGGCAACCGTCTGTTCAGCCGGCGCGGGCAGCCGCGCCCAGGCCTCTTCTGGCGACTCCCTGCGCTTCCATTCCCAGCGTAGCCTCAGCGCTAGTCTGAGGAACCGAAGGTCGGGGATGCCTAGCCCTCCAAGCTCGCGAGGCGACGTCACAATTGGCCATGCGACTTTACATGCGCCTCCGGCCGCGGATTGAGCTCCAGCCCAGAGGAAGCCGCGCCTGATCTTGTCGATCCCTTTGAGTGCCCATGCCGAGAGGGAGCAGCAGATGGATACGTGGACAGGTATAGCCGAAAGGGTTGATTGGACTAGGGTGGCTCGGCCCGCAAGGTTGAGAAGGTGCGCCTTCCAGGTCGGCACTCTTGCAGCCAGTAGATCAATGAGTTCTTGTTCCTTGCTCCTTGCAAGCCTGGAGGTCGTCGGGTTTCCTCGTCTGTTGGACCAAGTGAAAAGCCTGTCATGCAGGAAAAGCTCGTCCAACAGAAGCTCATTGATCGTTCGCCGAAAACGTCTCATTTGGGCGCGGTCCAAGCGTCCGTTGTTTTTATCAGCCGCGTTGAGGATCATGTTGAAGTCTCCGCAGACGAGCCAAGGGCCCGGACAGGCCAGGCGGATGTCGCGGAGCTCCTGCAGGAACGCCGGACGTTCGTCCCTGGACGGTGGGCCGTAGACGTTGGTTAGCCACCACCCCCCAACGGCGACAGGGAGACCGTTACCGAGAATGAGCGCACGGAAAGGTTGGCGCCACTCCAGAGATCGCGACGCCAGCAGGATGCCACACCGCCGGCGGCGCCCACGGCAGGGAGGAACGCGTAATCGTAGTCGGAACCCATCAAGTCGTTGGTTAAAGAGTTAGAGATTACATCAACTTTAGTTTCTTGCAAGCAGACGATGGACGCCCGATGTTCGAAGGTAACGTCGCGGACGGCGTTGCGGTGCGCGCGAGAGTTGAGTCCGCGCACGTTCCAGTTCAAGAGATGATTGGCACTCATTAAGACACCGGTGTGCTTCTTCCCCCAGCTGGTTGCGTTTTGTTCCCTCGCCTTGGGAACATTGCAGCCATGGCCTCTTTTCTCGCGGAGAGGGTCGCAGCTTCGAATGCTGAACGGAACTCTTCATCAACGGCTTGATCGGCGACATGGCTTGCTGCCTTCCCAGTCCACTTAGCTATCATGATCCTCTTGGCTTGGCGCTCTGGGTTGGGGTCGCGGAAGCCCGACTTCGCGGCGAGCCTGGAGCTTCTGCGCGGCAGCCAGGCTTCATCGTGAGGCGAGGCAACGTCTCGCCCCCTGGGGACGTGTGCACGCGGCGTGGTTAGCAGCAGGGGCTCCTGCAGGGGTAGGCGGACGGCCTGGATGAAACCGAGAAGGCTTGGCATGTGTTCGGTGCTGGTCCGCTCCGAATGCGTCGCACTGCTGCGTCCCTCCTGCGCCGGAGACTGTCCGTTGGCCTCAGGTTGCCTTGGGTTCCCCTGCACATCGTCGGCTGTGAGAGGAGCATTCGCAGGCCGCGCACGTAGCAGTGCGGGGGTGTGGAACTCGTCCTCGGCAATGGTCGCCCACCAGTCGCCTTCTGCACAAGAAGGTACTGGCGCGGCGAAGCCGCCGGCCTGCAGCAGGGCTGGAGCCTCACTGATGACGAAGCCAACGAACCCCCTTGGTGGGGATTGAGCGCGTTCGGGCATGATCTCAGGAGAACGGAGGCCTTGGACCGAGTTGTCCAGACCGCGGGCGTGGCCAGCGCATCCGGAGCTCGAAGGAGTCGACGCTTCTGGCGTGCGTGTTTTGGGCGTGCTGGCCGGCTGGAACTGCTTTGCGCTGATCGGACAGAGCATCTTGCCTACCTGCAGGGCCAGGCAGGCATCATCTTGTTGTCCACCATCCCAATCCGAGGGATAATCACAGAAGGGGTGGCTGTTCCGGTGGCGCGGGTCAGAGGAATCTGAACCGGAGTCAGAATTTTGGCGCGGCGTTGGACAGTAGCGATCATCTTCATCCCAGTCCCCATGCTCGTCCGCTTGGTCGTGCCGGTCATCATCGGGCGGTTCGTCCCCCGGCAGCTCAATGTTCTGGTAGGCCACAACGCGCACATGGACGAGGTAGTGCAGGCCTCGTCGCACCGTGTTTTCAGACACATCTGAACACTGGATGCGCGGCTCTGGGATAAACAGCAACTGTTGAGGCTGTATGAGTTGTGGATGCCAGCACCAGGCGGAAACAAAGTACTCCCGGTCGTCTTCCGGTGGCCGGTCCCTGAGGTCGGTGGTCTCGACGTGAGCGCAGCAGCGGCCTAGCACCCTTTGGGCAGTCTCGGGGTCCCTTGCGTGTGCCGGCATATTACGGAGTGCGAGCACCACACGAAATTGGAACGCACCGGCCACAGCTGCTGACATCCTAGTCCAGGGACGCCATCTGAGGGGCATGAGGGCTCCCCAAGGCCTGGAAGACAGGACGCGGTCCCTATCCTCCCGGCGGGCAAAGCAGACGAGGAAGTCCTCAGGCTCATGCACCTTGACGTCTGCGTCTTCGGCGTTGATCTGGAAGCGCTCGAAGAGGGCGTCTTGGATCATTGCTGTTGAAACGAACGGTCGATTGCCCGCGATAGTGGCGACGAGTGCGAGATGGGATAGGTTGTCCTCCGAGCTTTGCAACGCCGCCATCCGCGGCACGATTAGCAGGGACGTCCTAATTGCGCCTGCAGCCACCGCGGCGGCCGTGGCGGTGGCACCATCGACCGAGGGTCTCTCCTCAGGGCCTCCTCTCCCAGACGCAGCTGGCGGAGGGCCGGCCGCTGGGGCTGGTGGTGGTGGTGGAGGTGGTGGCGTCGGCGGAGGAGGCGGTGGTGGGGGAGGCGGCGCCGTTGCTGGAGGATGTTGCGGTGCGCCGGATACCGAATCCACCGAGACCGCACGTCGCCGCCGTGGCCTCGGACCCCCCATGGAGTTTGGGGTTGAGACGGAGCGCCCCGAGACGGTGTCTGCTGAAGCCGCGCGATGCGGGCGTTCGTTGGCGGTGCCCCCTGGCGGCCGTCGACGGTAGCGTGGCCCGGCCGCGAGACGCGGGGAACACGCGCGCTTGAGCCCGCACCGCTGTCGGGGGAGACGACAGTCACTTGCGCGGTGCCCTTCCTTCCAACAATTGTAGCATCTGGCCGGTAGGTGGCATCGAGCCATGACGTGACCCGGGCGGATGCAGTTGAAGCAAAGCCCGTTAAGCTCCGGCGGGGGTGAGCGTGGCGGCGATCGCGGCGGGGAACGCACGCGGCCACATCTCCTGCTTTCGACGTTGAAGAACCCGTCGGCGTCCGGAGCTCCGCGTGCCCGCGGCGGGTACGTGGGCGGTGGGGAGTTCCGACGTTCCGCCGAGAACCCGTCGGCGTCTGGAGGTCCGCACGTGTGCGTGGGCGGCGGGGAGGTCCGACGTTCGGCCGCGCCAAGTCGGGCCGAGGGGGAGCGCTGCTGTTGGAGTAGGCGGCGCTCACGGTGCGGTGAAGCGGCAGGCGAGCGTGCGTGGTGCTCGTGCTGGGGAGAAGACCGCTGCGCGCCTCGGCGGTGGCGGTCCGGCGACGAGCGGCGTTGAAGGGGTTCATTCGCCCGCGGAACTGGAGCTGCGCGTCTCGCAGCCTCCATGAGCCCGGCTCCCCGCCTGCGCGGGCGGCGTCGGCGTGCGCGACTCCGGCGCCTAGCCTGGGCCGGCATTGGTCCCTTGCCCTTCCCTTCCAGCGGCGGCTGGGGCTCCAGATCCGTGTCCGAATCGGAGTCGGAGAGGTCGTCCAGGTCCAGCAGCACACGTTCGGCAGGGTCGCGGTCGAGGGCCTCACGCAGAAGCCCAGGCGAGTCCCGGAAGAGCTCCGACGGCGGCGGCAGAGACTCGTCTGCCAGATCCGCCCAGGCGCGGCTCGGCGCGGCGTCGCTGCTACCCAAGGCATGGAGGAGCTGTCCCGGCGAGCCAGCCTCGAGAGCATTAAGCACCTCGGGAGCCCAGGCGCGGGAGGAGCTCGACTCGGCCATGGTCGTCTTCTAGATCTGGGACGGGAGCCGGCGGGGCAGAGAAGGAGAGGGAGGGAAAAAAAGGGGGTGTGGAGAGAGAGGGGGGAGCGGTGGGAGGGTGGGAGGTCGAAGGAGCGAACCTGCTTGGATGGTCTGCCGGGACGGCGGAGCTTAGGCCGGCGGCGAGGGCGCGGGGGCGGGTCGCCTCAGCGTCATCCTCCGTTGGGATTGTTCTTTTACTCCCTTCTTCTGAAACTTGTTTGAAATATATTCTTGTGCCCTGATTAGCTGCTTGGCTTGTTGAGGAGAAAAGTGAAGTGCGGTAGTATGATGTTACTATGAGGCATAGAAAGAGGAATTGCAATAGTTGTGCTCCACTTGTCCTCTATATGTCGATGTGGTAGACTGACTAATCTTTTCAAATCTCAATATTCTAAGTGGTAATTGATCTCTTCACTGATATCTAAATAAATTGGTTAGGCAAGTGACCTGTTCAATACTGCTGCATTAGGTCTAAACTCTAGACACAAGTTTTCAAGTAAAAACCCACAAGTTCTCAAGTAAAAACCTTGCCTGCAAATAAACTGCTGGATTATATTTTATATAATGCATAGCATGAGAAAGTTGTGTTTTCCATTCCTTTTTGTTATTGTTTGCTTTTGTAACAGTTAATCGTTATTAACTGTGTGGTATCTCCAATAGCAGTCAGCCACCATCTCCAACAAGGGGTAACCGTAATACTGGTGGTGAAGAATTGCCATCAAGAAGCCCCTGTTACAGCCACCACCCCAGGAGCAGGAGCAGCCCCCCACCACCAAGGGAGCCAGCTAAACGCAGTGGTTCATTACGTGATGCAGTCCCCAGGAGAGGTCAGAGGTGACAACCGGAGTCCTGGCCCCAATTATGAGTGATGATTACAGACATTGGCTGTTCACCAAGGGGAAATGCGCCACCATGAATCGAAACTCTGTGGTTGTGAATTCTCAAAATATGCTTTCCTGAAGATTAGGCTACTCCTATGCCATGAGAGACTTCATGTCTGGTGAATCTTGATCGTTACTGTGCACTTTGCCTTCTGTGAAGATTAGGTGGTGAATTCTCTGAAAAGCTATGTTTGTGAGTATACTGAGGCCTGAGCCCTGAGACATCAGACATTCTGTCTGAAGAGTTTTGACCGGATTCAACATTTTGTGAGGAATCTTGTCTGGACTTAATTAGGCTTCTGTGACCTTGAGCATCAAAGGGGCCAGGTTTTGGTATATATGTGAACAACTTCAGGTGAACCAGAGTTGCCAAGGAGCTACATCACCAGACACATGCCTAGTTAGTCTTAGCACTGCCAATGACGATAATGGGTGAATAGTGAACACTGCTATCTGAAACATGTTGTATGGTTGATGATCAGGAGATAGCTTGTTGGCAGGGATGCCAGACAGGAGAGGAGTCATGTGTTACCCAACTATGTGTTCTATTGCTTTTAAGCAGATCTTGCTGGTTCTGAGGAAGACAATCTCTTTGCTTAGGGCCTGAGCCATGACATGGTTTAATGTCAGACAGCAACAGACTTGACATGCAGAACTGATCAATTGGGAATTTTATTTTCTCAGTTATTTTGTGTTTTGGATAGCATGGATCTTATCAGAAGTTAGGTGACTGTACATTTGTGTATCTGCTTAATTGCATGCCCAACTTCTGTTGGGTGTTGCAATTCAAATCAATGTGAACTCAAATTGATGTGCAAATATATTTCTTAGGTTCTGTGTTTAATTTCTTTTCTAGAAGTTTATACGTCTTTTTTTGTAAAACAAAACAGAATAGAGAAAGGCAAGTCATGTTTCTTGTAAAGAAAACCATTTTGATGCAGGAATCTTAAAATCGATGCACCGTTTTTATCAGTGTGTATTAGCGTGTTTAAAGGGGTAATCCAAAATTAGTGTACGACAGGGGGCTTGGTTCATGCAAAGCACATAACTATGGACATGTTGGGCAACTATTTACCGAAATTTATGGGAAAATATGGTTGATTGGAATAATCAAAATTCAGTCATGAAACTACTTGCCCTGACCTGACCAATTTCGGGAATGGGAGTGAAATAGGTAACTAATGAAATGCCATGATATTGTATTTCTACAGCTGATGAAATATAAGTTCAAATCTTGTTGAAGTTACTAATTTTTGGTAGGTAACACTCAAAAGCCTAACTTTCATATGTTAAGACATCTTATGAAACATTTATAAAGATTTTGCTAACATGCAGAACTCAATAGGAACTGAGCCTATAGCCTAAATAGTTGGATGGAAGGTGTAGTCATGCACCCAACCACTCAAGCTCGAGTATCTCCGATTCAAATTTAGGAGTCTTTTTCTCTTATTAGAAATCCACCTAATTCTTCCTAGGATGGTAACATTCTTTGACCTTTTGCCTTGGAGATAGTCTGAACAATATTCAGAAGTTAGGGCGAACTCAATGTGGGGGATCACGACAGTGGGAGGCTCACCATGGCGGCAATTCACGGTCAACGATGAGATGCAAAAGAGAAAGAACTCCGATGAGCTATTGCTCATACAAAAAACACAAAGAAAAACTTGTGGATGTTACTGCATGGATTTGATCTCGACAATGATTGAGGCCGGATGGTGGCAGATTGCATAGCTGGGTGGAAGTTAGGCTCTCAAAGAAGGGGGTTCAGCTCCTTTTAAAGGCTGAGGAGGGGAGGAAAAAGGGCACGATATCACATTGATTAGGGCGGCCACAGTAGCCCCCTTTGGCTACCATAGCTAGCTTTCACTACCGATGTGAAACAGTCATAGTGGGAGCGGGAGGTGGAAAATAAGGTGACGGGTGAGGCTAATGAATAGGGATAGGTTGCCGGTGGGAGAGTGTGTAGGCGTGGCAAGACGGGATGCTGAACAGGGTTGGCCGAATGGGCCATCCTAGCAGGCCTGGTTGAAGGGCTAAGGGGTGGGGGAAGGGTGAGAGAAAAAAAAAACAGACTAGGCTAAGTTAGTTGTTGAACTAAAAAGAGAAAAAGAAGATAAAAGAAAAACTTTGTCCTTAGGTTATGAAAATTGATTAAATTCACCTATACAACATTATTCTACTAATCATAAAAACGTAATGCACTAGCATGAATGCAACAAAAGTATTCTAGCCTTATAACTATTTTTAATTTTAGAAAGACTTTTATTTTGCTGGTGTAAATTCATGAAAGAATAAAGATAAATTACTAATTAGGAAAATCATTTTTTCGATCAAAGCTCATGTCTAGCTTTATTAGAAAGCTTGCTTAATCTTAAACCCGCAACACATCTGTTGGAGTTACCTTACCATCTTACAACGATAGATCCAAGCATTACACCAGACGATTGAAGGCAGCAAACGCATTCCACAAGTTTGCACTCTAGCCAATGTACTCTAGAGAGCACACAAAAGCTAGGATGATCACTATGCTACTCTAGAGAAGGTCTATGCTAATCCATACATTTGCTTGACCATCAACTCATCATATGCCATCTTCAAAAACTTTTTTGCCTTGAACAGAGATCTCCAAGTCTTGAGCATCATTAAATTCTTGTGGATCATTGACACCGACGACGCAAAATAATTTTGTTGTTGAAGATGACATGTCCTTGACTTCCACAATGCCCGCATGGCCCATCAGTAGACTTTTCGACTTACCTCTACATCTTCCAATTACCTCAACAAACAAACTCTCAAAGCTTGTTGGGGAGCTTGGCCAATTAAGCATGTCATCATCACGTGAAAAAAGGCCACAGGAAGGAAGTAATAGACATTGGAATAAAATGTGATCAATTGTTTCCAATTGTCCATAGAGTTTATAGCTCTCTGAGCCAGATCAATTTCTCCTCTTCAGTTGCAACCCACATTGGATTATATCATTATACTCCATCCATGAAGATTTGAACTTTGAGTGGGATTCTATAATGGTTCTTCCATCACTTTTAGATCCTTGACACCTCCAAACGTTAGTATTTTGTAGTCATTTCGTTGTGAACCTGCCTGATTGTTATAAGTTCTGACTCATCTCATCTCTACCATCTTCTAGATGCACTTTCTTGAGTAAAATCTATAGTTTAATTCACTCTCCTAGTGATGTGGAAGTGATGGACTCCACTTCCAATGGCCTCCAGGCAGCTTCCTTGGCGGTGGTGAGGTGGAGGAAGAATGCACAGGAGCAAAACAGATCTTTGAGCACGTAGATGTAAGTAACTGGTCATCTTCTCTACTATAATTGAAATCTTCTTCAAGTCACATCCCTCCTTCAAGATCAACGGCTCACAAAACACCAACTAGGAATCCAACGTCTGAGATTAAGATGTTAGAAGCCGCTTCCAACTATCCTGAGTCCCACGCCCGCCCGCGCCAACTCTGCCCGCAAACCCTCACGTGTGCGCTCGACGGCGAGGTTTCGAACCCACCAGACCGCGTCGTTTTTATTTTCTCCGAGAAAAAAAAGAAACATCGTCCTCTCCTCTCCCCTCCCCACCGCCGCACCGCCTCGCTGCTCGCTCACTTCCGTCCGGGACAGACCAGCGGCCTCCAGATCTCATCACCCGCGCCGCGCAGACTGACCCTCATGGCGTCGTCCTCCGACGAGCAGCCCAAGCCGCCGGAGCCGCCCGCCGCCACCGCCGTGGTTGCCGCCGCCGCAGCCGTGCCGCCGCAGACGCACGCCGAGTGGGCCGCCTCGCTCCAGGCCTACTACGCCGCCGCGGGGCACCACCCCTACGCCTGGCCGGCGTAGGTGAGGTTCTGTGCCCAGGTTCTGATTAGGGTTTCCTTGCTCGATTTTTCAGCACCTCATGGCGGCGGCCGCGGCGGGGGCGCCCTTCGGCACGACGGTGTCGTTCCCCGTCTACCACCCAGGCGTCGCCGCGGCGTACTACGCGCACGCGTCCATGGCCGCGGCAAGTGTCCCTCCTCATCTCGTGCTCTCCCTTTCCCTTTCCTAATTCCAGAGAATTGGGCCTCGATTTGGAGGGGTTCTGGGGTGAATTTTTTGCTCCTGTGCAGGGCGTCCCTTACCCGACGAGCGAAGCTGTCCCCGCGGTGGTGCTGGCGGCTCCTCTACCGGAAGGGAAAGACAAGGGGAAGGGTGGGGGCGCGTCGCCTGAGAAGGGCAGCTCTGGGGCGCCCTCCGGCGAGGACGCCTCCAGGATACGTTGCAAAAGAGTAAAAACCACATTTGTGCTGACTGTGGCACGCCTGACCTAAATGGGCCTGAGTGTTTGCGTGAGCATGAATATGTCACCATGTGCTGAATTTCAGTTTGCTTCAACTTTCTGTCTTTTCTGAAACTTCAGAAGATTCAAATTAGACAGGCATAGTTTAGGGAACTTCCAGAAGAAGAGTCGATGTCCTCTTTCCCTGAGCAAGTGCTTCAATGCAATTCTGAAGGGAAGTTTCTTGAGCTTGTGACAATGGCCTTGGATTTTGCCACTGAACTGTTGACATGTTGCATAGCTGGTACTTTTATGGTTTTTTATGCATGGTTCACTAACTGAAAACTCAAAAAAAAACCGTAATAGGAGTCTAAAATATGAATTGGCAAGAAGGAAACCGAGGGTAGCAGAAGAAGGTCGTCAAGAGCTTTGTTCTCTATTTGGAGTTCAATATCACTAGCTGAAAATATTTGAAAATGCTGCTATTAATTCATAGCTACCTTGTGAGGTTATGATGATTGAATGCTTATCTTCTTTTTTCTGAAAAATGAAAGCTATTACTTAGTGGTGCATGCTGTTGTAGTTCTGCACATTCCGAATTGTAGACATGGATATTTTGTAACTTGTTGATTTAGTTAACATGATGCCATAAAACTTCCTTGAAAATGCCTCATTTTGTGAATCAGTTCTTGGCCTCGTTGCTGCTTGAACATGTGTAACAAAATATTTTATTATCAATATATAAGACGTGAATCTTAATAAATTTGATTGTTATTTTATTATTTACAAATTTTATCTTAGTGGTGATAAGAATATTTTGTTGCTTAATTTGCAATTCTCCAAATATATTTTATCTTAGTGGTGATATGAATATTTTGGTTGTTTAATTTGCATTCCCCAAACTTTATGAATATTTTGGTTGGGGGATCTTGCCGGTGAGTCGAATTGATCCCATCTATAATTTCTGCAGCTTTTAAGTTTGAACGATCGATCAGGTCATGCAACTGTTTGTCTTCATGTTTGCCTTGCTTCCACTGTTTTGGGAGCAACCTCTCCTGAATTCTTGAATATCTAAACTTTTCGGTGGAACTCTAATTGCCTATAGCTTCAGTTTGCTTGAGATACTTTTCCTGGGATATAAGCTAGCCTCCTCGATGGTTGTAGTGTCAGCTTAGCTTGGTGAATTGTGCTATTTGCTGCACAAGGAAAGAGATTCAAGTTGGAAAATTGTATTTCTGGGGGAATTTTAGCGTAGTCAACTATTTGGTTCTGCAAGTTGTTTCTGCAATTTATATCAACGTTGCACTTCCATACGATTTGGATTTGGATTTGGATTTGAATTTGAATTTGAATTTGCAAACATTAATGATAGATGGATATATTTGTTTCCTCCTATATGGATATATTTGGTACAGCTGGACTTGATTTTGGGGTGTTTTCACATCCAATTTACACCTACTGTCTGTAAACCATTAATTACCTTTCGTCAAAGTCATATTGGTACAGTGTTGCCATCTCCAGATATTAGATAAACTAACATGGATTTTGCATTTAGGATTTTCTATTTTGTTCTACAGGACAGAGTTATTATCTATCAAAATGACCTTGAGAGATCACATGCCTTGAACCATAACTTCTGGATAATGACTTTGGTAGCAAATCATTTTAATATTAGCATTATGAGCCTTATAGGATTACTTTTGGTTTTCTGTTCTTGTGTGCAGTTCATGGTAGTTGCTTATTCCTTGAGAGATATTGGTGCTATGACTTGAGAAAACACATCTTGGTGATCAATTTATCCAATCTTGGATGACAAAAGCACACCAGCTATCCAACGACAAGTGAAGCAACAACAGAGCAGTTCAGCATGACTTCAGTATTCAGGTTCTGAAGTGTCGTCTTCATGCTTCAGTAACTAATCTTTGCATATCTCTGAATATTGACATCTTTTGTTTCTTTGCTCTGTTTTCATAATTTAGTTATACATTTTAAGTCTTTTGCGTCTACAGCAGCTACCTCACAAACAACAGATCAAGGTGGTGCTTTGTTGTTAAGCATTTCAGTAGCTGCTGTTTTTCTTTTTTATTTTCAGATAGTAGCTCAATAGCTTTGCAGTTTCAGTATTCTTGTAGTTCAGAGCACATGTTCTACTGCATTTCGATGGTGCAACAACATGGCTTAAATTTGTGAAGTGTCAATTTCATGCAATAGTGAATACACTATTCAAGGATCATTAGCTAATAATAATTGAGTGTAGTTTATTTACTTTGCATGATCAAGAGAATATGTATGTGCTTTTCCTTGCTGATTTTTGCGAGATGCTGTCATAGCTTACAACAGTCCAGTCATAGTTTACAATAGTCCAGTCATTAGCTTAGAAGATAACTATGCTCTCTATTTTACTAGCTCTCTATTTTACAATAGTTTTACTAACTATTCTTAGTACCAGTGCTTGATATAAATTAAAATTTAGTAAATCCTTTTCCTGTTTCTGTGTTCCAGGATGAGATGGAGACCTTCACCGCCCTCAAATGTCATCAAGATGAAGGATTGCACATATCATATCTTTTAGTTTTATGATCTTTTTTTTTCTAGACTCCACTGTAGTATCAAAAGGGATCAGGATACCCATTGCTCCTTGCTTTTTATGTTCTACTTCCACACTTGCTACCTTGTTGAAATCTTTGGTTTCATTGGTAACCAGTCAGATTGCTAATGTTTCTTGCTGAAAATTGTTTAAATTGCTTTTTGTATGAATTATATATATTTTCTCAATCTATGTTTGATTACTAAAAATATATTTGTTAGTTTGATTTGTTCATAGATGCTGCCGTAGCGTTAGCACGGGCAATATACTAGTCTGAAGAATTGTTAGGATTTTGCGTGTATTCCTTTAATTGAAAACATATCAATTGAAATCATGATTTTTTTTTGTTTTGTACTGACATTTAAAGTTTCTACAAAAACTACTTATAGTACCCTTTTTGTATCTACAAAATAATATAATCTTTACTTTTCAAAGGTCCACAAAAGAATGTTAAATTCTTATTTTTGAGGAGTCAAAACTTTTGAAGTTTAAATAAAATTGTATAAATATAAATAAATATTTATATAATATAAAATAATTACTATTAAATTGATTATTTCATATATTTTATAATAAATATAACTGAAGACATAAATGTTAGTGCTCCGTCCTACTTGTATTTATTTATTATAAACTTAGTTAAAGTTAAATTTGTATCTTATTTTGTATTACGGAGGAACACGTATTTTCATCGTGGCTCCATTTGACACGGCTCCACTTCACTAATGACGCTATTTTTTAGGCTTTAGCTCCATAAACAGTTCTATCGCTGAAGCTAAAGCCGTTTTGTTAAATCGTTTGACAAAACAGTTCCTTCCTTAAAATATGTTCTCAAAGAACGCCACGAGGATGAAGTGAAGCCGCGAGAAACCACTATTTTTGACTCTTTCGCACCTCAAAGCTTTGTAAGAGTACGTTTTTAGGGGTTTCATCGATGAAGTCATTTCATTTTACCTCGTTTAGCAGAAAACAGCATGAAAAGGAAAAAAAAGAAGAATCTGAATGCCAGTGGACCCACCACTAACCGACCAAAACTGGGCCTTGGCCACCACGTTTGCTCATCTGAAACCGTCCATTTCTACTCCGACTCTAATCAACACCGTCCAAACCCAGCTGGCCGTTGCATAAACCCGGGAGCGCGGCCACCGCGACGTCTCTCCATTTCGCGCTCTGCCGCTCTCCGCCTCGCCGCCCGCCGCGTTCTCCTCCTCCTGACGAGCTAGGGTTCTCGCGAAGGCGCAGCTCGTCTCGCAGTTACAGCCTCACAGGTAGGTCCCCGCACGCGCGCACCCCTCACTTAAGCCGCCCTTCGATGGTGATTCTTCCATCTTCCTTGCTCTTGCTCCAGCCGCGCTCAGTTCTTCGTGCCCCAACCTTCACGTTCACGGGGTGCCTGGCTGCCGCATGGGTTCTTCTGATTTTTCCATTTCCCGCTTGTAGTTGTAGTTTGCGCGTTGGAATTTGCGGTGTTTCTTGGTTCGGGGTTTTCGCGTTCTTTTTATACTTGCTGGGTTTCGTTGTTTCTTTATATTTCCTTACCCAAGATCATGTTATTAGGATGGGATCGATGCAAAATTGTTGCAGATAAGAGCTCAGGATGCATAACGAGGGTTTTGTTTCTTTATATCTCCTTCCCCAAGATCATGTTATTAGGATGGGTAATGGATTCGATGCAAAATTGTTGCAAATAAGGATTTCAGGATGCATAACGGGGGTTGCTCTAGTTTGGGTTTTTATATTATGTGTAACAATTGCCAGGGTTTGTGTTTGGTTGGTGATTCGGCTCTAGCCAACAATTAAACCGAACCAGGGTTGCTCTAGGATGGGTAATAGATAGAAGGTTTGCTTTTACATTGGTGTGTAACAATTGGAGGGGAAAGGTCCTTGCAAGATTATTTGCGCCTCTATTATACAATGTTCTTTGTGCAGGCTGCTTTCGTGCTCTGAATGTATGTTTCTTGTATTGCAGCACAAGATGCCTCGGTACAACGACCCCTGCCATCGCTATGATCATTATAGTCAACATGTCAGTCAAACCAAGTTTTATGTGGGCAGGATTTCCACAAGTACTCGAAAAGAAGATCTTGAGGACATCTTTGGCAGATATGGGAGGTGAGAATAAAATTGGGACTGAACTTAAGCTTTGTACTTGTGTTAGGAGTTGCTCCTGGCTTCTTAGGTTCTGACTTGTTCTCTGCAAATAATCTGTTAATCTATATGAGTGACAAACTGTAATCGGTTCTCTGAGTGCTCTCGAAAGCAAAGTAGGCCATTTGGAATTTAAACCTGTTGCAAGAAAGCTATGTTCTGTGTTGTAGTCTTCATATTAATTATAGTAAAATGTAATCTCCTTGATTGTGGATGTTTATGGGTTCTTCATCATTGGTGCAGCCAGAATTACAACACCTATTGTGTTAGTATACTAATAATGTTATAATAGTATTTTTCCTATTGATATCCTCTATTAACCTCACTATACTTCTACTATTAGAAAAGAAAAGAGGTTTCCAGTAGCTACATTGGTCGCTTCTGTTCCTGTGGACATATTTGTTGTAATAGAAGCTACATTCATTCTATTGACTTTGTAACTGTCAAGAGCCTCAGAGATTGGTGAACTTGGCATGTCTAATTGTTGGTTGCTGCTCCTTATATTCCCACTTCCCAGCAGATAGGTTTCAGCAATGACATGAATGCAAATTATCATATATAGTGTATACTTTTAGTTAATTCTGTTTTGTTGCTCTTTTCTAACAAGCAGAGGCCAAGTTCAATGTTTCGTTGAATGATTCTGCTGCTTTCGAACTTTCTTTATAGAGCTACTACAGGTTACATCTCTTTTCTAACACTCCTGCCTTTCTATGTTGTATGATTGAGTAGGTTGTGCTTATGCTTGGGTTTTTTTCCCTGTATATGTATTGCCAATTTCCATCACATGAAAAGGTTTCTTATTTGCTTCAACTGGATAATCTTTTTGAGGCCTTGTTTGGATGTTGTCGGATTCACCTCAATCCACATGTGTTGGAGTGGATTGGAGTGGAATTTAGTTCAAGTTCTACTCCAATCCACCCCAACACATATGGATTGATGCGAATCCGACTACATCCAAACAAGGCCTGAAGGTTTTTGGGGTTTTCAGTTGTCACCCTACGCTGGTGTCCATGAGTGTGGTATTGGTGGAACTGTTATATGTTACTCTAGGAATTTAAGCATATTTTTTAACGAGTTTTTAACTATGTTTTTTAGTCAAAATACTACTTACAGAAAAGTAGTACTAGTTTGACTATTGGACTTTCTGTCAACTATTCCCCCAGATTGCAGCGGGTGTCTCTGATAAGTGGGAACTATGGCTTTGTTGTAAGTAGAACTTCTCACTTCCTTGCTTTCCAAGATATGCTTCTTTAATGTTTTAATTAAGAATAGACACTTAGCTAAGACATTCACATTTCAGATCACCTCTGTGCTTTCGTTTGCTGGATCATATTGCAGGAGTTTTGTGATCCCTGGAATGCATATGATGCAAGGTATCACCTCGATAGACAAGATTTTAAGGGAAGCCGCATCATTGTTCAGTTTGCAGGAGAGGTAATCTGCTACTGTTTATCACTGTTCTTTTACTACATGTGACGTTGAAAGCCCAAGTTTGGTTTTGGTAATTAATAACACCAAGTTGCTAATGCTTTGTGTTCAAGTGATTTGAGTTAGGCATAGAAACACATTTGAAGAAGGAGCAATGTGACATGAGTGGTGGACACATGGTCATAAATAGAGAAGGCATGAAGTGGAGATCATGGTGATGGACAAGGAGTAAAGTGATCAAGGCAAAGGTATAAACATAGGATTTTGCTTTTGCCGGTCTAAGATGAGTAGAGAAGTGATTAACCGGATTTAGGATAGATAGCCGTACTATAAAGAGGGGAAATCTTTAATTGCAAAGGTTATCTAGTGCCACTAAGTGTGAGTCTCATTTGCATATAACTAGCGCTTAGTGACGTGGTGAGAATACTTGAGAAAGCCCTAAAAATTATTTATGAAAATGCTAACTTAAGTGCTCATTTGTTTTTGGTACTTTGTGGGAAAGTTAGCACCTTAAAAAGGGATTTTGAATTGGAAAACCGAGCTAGTCGTCTTGCCCAAACAGCAAGGGGTTGATCGGAATTATTCACTGCCCTACCTGGATATTCTAGTGTTTGTGCTTGCAACAGAGAGGGGTCGATCGGAATTATTTCCTACCCGCACTGGAAATTTTCTAGTACTTTAGTTCACCCACGCCAACGGTCAAAAGCGTGTGTGTCTGGAATTATTTCCTACCCGCACTGGAATTTCTCGCGAGTTTGGGCTGCTGCAACGGTCGGATGAGTGGCTGGCAGAGGATAAGGTCGGGTCTCACCCCTTCCTTTCTTCCTCCTCATTCCATTCCCCATTCTTGCTCTCTTGAAGAACTCCAAGAAAAGAAAAGCTCTCCCCTCCTCCTCTCTCACTCCCAAGGATTTGTGCTCCATTCAAGTGAGAGATTGAGCTCTAGTAATAGATCTGAGAGCTTCAAGAGCATCTCTTCCCTCTCCTCTCCATCCCCATAGCTTGGTGCTCTTTGGTGAGAGGATTTGGGAAACCCTAGTGTTGTGCATTTGTGATTTCATTCTTGTGGCACTAGGTGGTGATTGCAAGTGTGGATTTCTTGTTACTCTTGGGTGTTTACCGACACCCTAGACGGCTTGGTGCAAGGGAGGTGTTGAGCTCGTGATTGGAGATTGTTTCGAGCCTCACCAAGTGATTTGTGAGGGGTTCTTGAGCCTTCCCCGCGGGAGATCGCAATTGGCTACTCTAGTGGATTGCTCGTGGCTTGGAGGATCCTCATCTTGTGAGTGGATGTGCGGCACCCGCTGAGGGTTTGGCTTTGGATTGCTAATTAGCTCGTGATCCATCAAGTGGGTGTATCGCCACAACGAGGACTAGCTTGCCGGGAAGCAAGTGAACCTCGATAAAAATCTTGTGTCATCTCTTGCCGAGGACTCTCTTGTGATTGTGAGTGATTGCTTGGATATATCTCTACTCTACAACGTTGGTATAACAATCACTCTCCACTCCTTTACTTACTTGTTTATCTTGCTAGTTGTTTAGCTTGTTTAGTTTAGTCTTCTTGTTTAGGAGTGTAGCAAGTTTGTAGTTGTGCTTTCTTGTTGTAACTTGTGTTTAGCTTTCTTGCTAGACTTGTGTAGGTGGCTTGCATAGCTTAGTTGTGCTAGTGCTAGAATAGCTTCGCCTTTTGTTTTACTAACCAACTTGTCTAGTTGAAGTTTGTAGAATTTTTAAATAGGCTATTCACCCCCCCTCTAGCCATTTGGACCTTTCAAGTGGTATCAAAGCCGAGGCACCGTTTATTTAAGGCTTAACAACCTACGGTGAAGAAATGGCTCTTAGTTTGCATATCAACAACACCAAGAAGGCACCTTACTTTGATGGCACCAATTATGCTTATTGGAAGGTCAAGATGACTGCCCATCTCAAGTCAATCAATAGAGAAGTTTGGAAGGTGACCGAAACAAAGTTTGAGGTTGCAAATGAGAATGTGTTGACGGTCCTTAAGTATCAAATTTAATTATCAAATAAATAAAGAAAAGGATCCAAATGAAATCAAGATCCAGACTTAGGGTTTTATCTGACAGAATTCCACGAGTTTTGGTGTTTGTCTATTTCTGCAGGGAGTTATCAGGAAATACGGAAGAAAGGCCCACACGTCAGGATTACATAAAGATATTAACGTGCCGCGCAATTATCTTACATCTAGAAGACTCCAGAAGCCACGAGACCGAAGCGGAGGCGAAACGGGGCCTGACCCTGGGCGCCCGCCCAGTTGATCAGGGCGCCCGCCCTGCCTTTGAGTCCAATCAGGACTCTGCTTTGCGGGAGATTTCCACCGACCTAAAGGATGAATCTAAACCATACAATCTATGTCGGTTTGATCCAACGGCCCATATTCACTTGAAGGGACTATAAAACCAGACCCCCTGGCCCCTGGAGGAGAGAGCCTCTCAACCCTAATTCATTGTTCTTCAAGGGAGAAGAAGCCTCTGATCAAGATTAGAGCCACCACATCAATTAGATATCTAGATTAGCATAGCTACATAGGATTAGAACTAGAAGGAGTCAATCTTCGATTGGTTTCCGAATCTGTCAAGAGGATTCTTGGTAATTCTCTAATTGTGCTTCTAATTACTTTCTAATTATTTTTGTTCTTCAATATTATGAATATGACTTTGTTCTACTTCAATATATTGCTTATGACTTTGCTCTACTTGCTTATATTCAAGATTATATTGTTCTTAGTTTATCATAGTTATGTACTTGGCTTAGTTAGATTGGATCTATATACATGCTTAGGATCGTATAGCGTTTATCCATCGGATCCATGGGTAAATGATAGATATTGTGTAGGCGTGGTGCTTATACCGTATTTATCTGCGATTGTACCCAATATGCCAGATCGTGGGGTGGTTCGTGATAGTGACAGCTTCATTGATTCTTATATAGTCCCCCTCTCGTGTATTGGGCTGGCAGAGCAACATTATTACAGGGGAGTGATTGCTATGTTTCTCATATTCCTTGCTAATATCACTATGCATGGGCGTAGTCTTGTCTTGCAATGATTGCTAAGTATGCTTGCACTAACTATGATATGCTAGACTATATAGTTGAGAATAACTTAGGGAATATTCTTGTAGTTCGTTCTAATACCATGCTAATGACTTTCTAGAGTATCTAATTGAGGTGCTTATCATATTTATTATGTGGCTAGATCAGATTAGTTATCCTTGTCACTATTATTATTTCATATATCTTTTATGTGACACTTATCCCTGTATGAAGAGTTAGATATAATGTTCTCAATTATACATGCAATGATAGATGCTCAATCTCATATTCTATTCTGTAATCAATATTGATGATTGCTAATCCCTTCCCAGTGGTAAAAATATAAATAACGATACCTGGAATACTTCCCGGTTAAAATGCTGCATCGGTATTAATCTGTGCGCTTGCAGATCCCATTCATTATTTATTTAGAAGAGCAATTGCATATTTCAATACCGCGTCTCTTATATCATGCTGGGGATGACAACTTGGCTTAAGTGGTGTGAGGCATAGGTTTGGCATTTTTGGCACCGTTACTAGATTTAGAGAACTTAGTCTACTTTTGGTAATGATGTTAAGAATACCCAACAAGCATTTTTGGCGCCGTTGCCGGGGAAGGTTGATTACTAATCAGGAATGGAATAAAAGATTTTGAGTTATCATTCGCATCACTAATAGGATTGAGCTTATCTATTCTCTCATACAGTTTTACCCCGATATTTTTCTATTTCATCTTATGCAGGGGAATGTATGAATAGAAGACATCTTCCAGGAAATTTTGTTGACAATCCTGAAGCATTATTCAAGAAGACGAGAGCCAAGCTCAAGAAGAGATCATCAACACTTCAGCAAGAAGCTTCATCCAATCAAGAAGATCACCGGAACTTGTCTTCAGAGTTCGAAGCCATGGCGAACAAATCAATCCGCGAGTTCTCAGCTCCCACTATGGACAACATCCGCACTGGACCTGCTGCAGAGATCGATGGAAACTTTGAGCTCAAGCCTAGACTTATCAACATGGTGCAATCCAACCAGTTCTGTGGGAAGGCACACAAAGATGCTAGTGCTCATTTACAACACTTCCTGGAGATTTGCAACACATTCACCATATCAGGAGTTTCCAAAGATGCTATACTACTTCACCTCTTCCCATTCTCACTGTTAGGAAGAGCGAAGCAGTGGTTTTACGCTACAAAGGAGAAGAATACTACGTGGGCACTCTGCTCAACAAACTTCCTGGCAAAGTTCTTTCCCATGGGCAAGACCAATGCTCTCCGTGGGAAGATTACAAGTTTTCAGCAACAAAATGATGAATCTGTTCCAGAAGCATGGGAGCGCTTTCAAGACTACATCCTAGAATGTCCCCATCATGGAATGGAGAGTTGGCTATTGATGCAGACATTTTATCATGGGCTCAACAACAGTGCCCGAGAGACCATGGATGCTGCAGCTGGAGGAGCATTCTTATCACTTACTATACCACAAGCCACAGCTCTTGTGGAGAAGATGGCATCCAATCAAAGCTAGAATGAAGAGAGGACCCAGACACGCAAGAGAGGTGGAGGTATGCATCAGCTGAAGGAGGTAGACATGCTGTCTGCAAAGCTAGACCTGCTCATGAAGAAGCTCGACGATAGAGCTGGAGACAAGAAAGAAGTTATGCACATCTATGACTCTCACATGACTTGTGAGGAGTGTGGAGACACTGGACACTCAGGCAACCACTGCCTTGAGATACTTGAGGATGTGAACTACATCAACAACAACAACTACTACTACTACAACCGTCCTCAACAAAATCAAGGTTGGAATCAACAGAGGCCTAACTACTTAGGTAATTATCAAGGTAACAATTCTTACAATAATAATTTTCCACCTTTGAGAGAGTTAGTGTCTAATCAAAGAAAGCTAATGGATAACCTATCTAAGAAATTGGCATCTAATGATAAAATGCTAGAAAATATAAATAATAGAATGGATAATTTCTCTACTGCCATCAAGAATCAAATTAGCTTTAATAAAATGATTGAATCTCAGTTAAATCAAATAGCTGCTGCTGTTCCTACTACTAACCCCGGTATACCATCACAACCGGAAGGATTAGAATCTGCAAATCTTGTAGACATGTTTGATGCAGGTAATTAGAGTAACCCCGTCACTAAATTCTCTACTGACCTTCTACCGGTCAAGAGAGGCGATCCAGGACGCCCCGTCATCCCGATCTCCATCGGCATGGTGGACGTTCCCGAAGCACTCTGCGACTTTGGCTCCAGTGTCAACATTATACCCAGGGTACTCTATGAAAAATTCTTTACATATCCTTTATTAGAAACAACCATGTGTTTGCAATTTGCAGATCAGACGATAACTTTTCCAAAAGGAATAGTGAAGAACCTTTGTGTCCGAGTTGGTACCTTATATGCCCCAGCAGACTTCGTAGTGGTAGAGACCGGAAATGATGAGAGAGCACCTATCATATTAGGGAGGCCATTCTTGAACACCACGGGAGCTATCATCTACGCCAGTGCTGCCAAGATCAGTTTCTACGTCAAAGAGAGGAAGGAGACATTTTTCTTCAAGAACAAGACTACACAAATTCGAGATCAATCCAGACGTGAATCAAGAAAGAGGACCAACAGGAGGAACAGGAATAAGCAAGTGTGGACCGAGTCAGCTAAGATGGTCACTGTAGTTCATGGAGGCCAAGATCATCAACTTAAGTCACCGTTTTTGACCAAGAAGGACGACCCAGGAATGCCAAGCATTTACTGCTCCATACATGGATATAGCTTCTATAAGACGATTTGCGACACCGGATCGGGCGTCAACATAATGGCCGCAGTCACCTATCGGCTTTTGTTCGGAACCATGCCACTAAGACCAACATACATTTAGCTCCAGATGGCAGATCAGACATTTCGAGAAGTTAAAGGAATAGTAACTGATGTCCCAGTCAAAATAGACGATCACTTTGTCTACACAGACTTTCAAGTTGTTGACATGGGAGAAGATGAGTACGATCCACCCATCATCCTTGGAAGACCGTTCCTCAGCACCGTTAAAGCAATTATCTACATTGGAACCGGAGAAGTCCATATGCACTTCCCCTCAGAGAAGGTACGCCGTTACTTTACTGACCCTAACTATATCGTTGAAGAATCTAAGCAGGTAAGGAAAAGACGCAACCGCAACCAGAGGAGGCAGATCATCAGGGACGGATGGGCAGACTATGAAGGAGAAGTTGTAAGGTCAGAAGACGTTGAGTTTAAATAGAATTATCCAGAGGAGATTGAAGCACCGAGTCAGGTATGGAAAATGAAGATAAGTATACAAGAAGAGGAGGCGCTGCCGGAAGTACCGACTACGCCACCCAACGAACCTCAGGACGATTGAAAAAATGGAGAGTCCCGTTCGGAGGACTTAAAAACACCGAACGCCTTGCCAAGAGGTAAACTTGGTAGTTATCCTTTCCCTTTCAATTATTTCAATTATTTAAAATAGTTTACTTAGTTAATCATGTTCGTGCTATTCTAAAAAGATAATAAAAAAATGTGAAAAACAGTAAGCCCCATGTGAGTAGACGAGTGGCATAAAACCCATAAGTACATTCACTGTGGTGGCATAAAAATAAAATAAATATTGTTCTGCTTTATAAAATAAAAATATAAAAAAATAGGGAGTAATAATTATTAAGGAGTCTCAACATGATAAAGGCTAGATATTTATGCTAACACTCAATCAGTTCCACAAGCTTTGTTGTCTATTTGAGCTCCACAGAATTTAAGAATCAAGAAGACTAGCAGATGGAGGACATTCTAATCGCTGTCAGAATGCTGCTGACTTTCAAATACACCTCTGCCACCTGCTAGCTACATCAAGAGAAATTACGTCAAAATTCAGCTTGGGGCAGAGCACCCCCATTTATCCCGATAAGTATTTCTATCTATCTATCTTTATACTTATATTATCTTAGAATATTAAAATACATAAACTATGAAAAACCAAATAAAGATTTTATGCTTATATATATATATATGTCTTTTGCTTAGTGTGTTTAATAAATAAATAAAGTGGCTATGCTAATCTGTATCTTAATAATAAAACTTAAGCATGGATATGATAAATAGTTGCTCTGCTTAATTTGCACATTTTAAGTTCTCTCTCAAGTTTAGATATAACTGTTATAATTTAAATCTTGCTCTAGACCTAAACTTGTGGGATGAAAACTTGATCTGAAATCTAAGTTGTTAACGGATACGATATGGGAAGGTTGAGCTGCTGTTTATCTGTTCCTAGAAATGCTAGAATTCTGGAGAATTTTATCTTTGAAAATCTTTAAAATGTTGCATGATGAGTTCCTGTATGATGAGAGTTTAAATTCCTACCACAGCCATATATACATGCTTGCTAGACTTTGAGCCACACATTTACTATTTACTGCTTATGAGCATTGAGTGTGGTCAAGCTGTGTAGACCCTTAGGAGCTTGTCATGTGGTTAAATCAAGATTTCACTTGCACGTTCACTCATATATGCTACTTCTACTCTGGAAGTATGTCACACCCCAAAATTCCTACTTTGGAATGTGACTTAGAAAACACTAAAAACAAAACCAAAGATTTTATTATTTTATAAAATGTTCCAACTTTAGATATGTTGTCGATATTTTAGATAGTCAAAAAAATGTGGGTTTCTAAAATTTTTGCGATTCAACATAGTGGTTTGTTGCATTCATGCCGTTGCATAGTGTTTATGCTTGAAAAATAAATTTTGTTTGTTTTCAAAATACGCCTTGGGTTTATCCCAACTTCATCTTTCCAAACATCAAACCAGTATCTAAAAGTTCTAATCAAATCTTTTGTCCACAAACTAAATCCCTAGCCTAACCCTCTCCCTCTCTCGCTTTCCTCTTCCTTTTTTGGACTCCTACTTGTTTTTGATCAAGTCCTCCCAACCCCTTAAATCTAAATTATATGACCACTCTGTATCTCTCTCCTTGTTTACACAATTCTGCCATCACTTTGATCAAGCCAAGTTCCCTGTCTTGCTTTGGATCAAGTCCAAACCAGCCCAAAACATCCATCTTTCTCTCCCACCTCATGCACGATTCTCTACTTCTCTTTTATGTAAAAAGGAAAATAGAAGCCCTCCTCACAACTATGTGTCGTCATCCCCTTGGACAGCACCTGATCTTTTCCTACATGCACAAACTTCGTCAACTAATTCCTCCTTTTCAATTCACTAATAATCTTATTGACTGCATGTGGAAAGCACCATGCATGGACAGTTAACTTTTGCAGCTACACCAACACTTCCTCTCTTCTCCATGCAAAGATAATTCCTCTATTAATTTCCTTGACTCCATCAAGTATATCTTTATCCCATCTCATCAGTTGTATGTAATGGCAGCCATGAATCTGTTTTTCTTTTCCATATGACGCCTGTCCTTCATGTAAAATAACAGCAACATTTAACTCTTTAGCCCCTTAATTCACTTATCTCTTTCATGTGGAGAAATCTCCCTTCGATCTCATCTCTATGGCGCCTGCTCTCTTCCCTGTCATCTAAAAATAGAAGTAACATCTTCTTCTTTCTCTCTTGATTCTCATGGTCACACCTATTTATTTATTCCTCACTTGGCAACACTCCTTTACTCCATCCTTCCAAGTGTATGCATGTTGAAGTTAAAACACAGCAGCCCCTTCCTTCATGGTCATCCTCTCTCCTTTCTCCTATCACACAATATTCTTCCACCTCATGCAAATGACAATACCATTTAATCTCTCGGTCTCTTAATTTCCTAGCCCAACTCCTTAGTATATTACTTCTATATAATCTTCTTTATGTCTCTGTTTTGATCAAGCTCTAATGCCCATAAACACTAAAGAAAATAGATGGTTGGCCTCCCCACTTTTCTGCTGCCTAGACGCCACTCTAGTCCTCATGCCAAAATATGATGCAACATTTTTTCCTTTTAATTTCATACACCCATCTCTCTCTTAATAGTGCTCCTTTAATCCTTCATTTGTTTTCTACATTTGTTTCCACCTTTCAATTACATGCATGCAAACAACCAACAATATTTTCTCTTCCTCGTCAAGTGAGCAGTAAACCACCTCTCCTGCCTGTGTCGCCTTCTCCCAATTCTCTCATGCAAAATAGCAACAATAACAAATTCTTCCTTCTTCAATTCTCATGGTAACATCTTCTTTCTTTATTTCTCTCTTGGCAGCACCCCTACACTCTCTCTTTCCTGCCATGTAGAGAACAACTAGCTGCATCTTCCCCTCCTCTCTCTCTACTAATGCCGACATTCCCATTTCCTTCATGCAAAATGACAGCACTCCCTTCACTCACCACTCTCATGTGGACACATTTATTCTATATTTTTAATTGCATACATGCACATGCAGCAGCAGCCCCTCTCTTTTTCCTGTGGCGCATATTCCCTTTTCACTCATGCAAAAACAGCAGCAGCATCAAATTCCTTTCCCCTTAATTCCCTAGGTTACACACATCTCTTCAATCCTCACTTGATAGCACCCTTTTACTCTACTTTATTTCTCTTCAATTGCATGCACCCATGCAGCAAACTCAGCTATATATTCTTCTCTCCCCCTCCCTCACGCACACAGCAAATGGGCAGCCCCTCTCCTCCTCTCACACCACCTCTTCCACCTGCTGTTGCTCCACAAAGACAGCAGCCAACACCTCCTCTCCTCTTGTTCCATGCAAATCAATGAATTCCCTCCCTCTCCCTCTTTTATTCCTATACGCAAGCACCAGAAAGGAGTCCCCTCATTTCTTTCTTCCTCCACCAGATGGCGGCTCCTCCTCTCCTCCTCTCTCCCTCACACAAGCACCAGAGAAGCAGTCCTCATCCTCTTCCTTTCCACCTCCATGGGCGCCCCCTTCTCTTCCCTACCTTTCTCTCCTTCTCCATCAAAATAGAGTGCCTCGGTGATTAGAACTGAATTCATCCTCTTGTTTTCCTTCCCAAGAACACAGCAAGGATTTGGGAGAGATCATTGCTGTTGTTCCTTTGCTGTAACAGGAGTGATGATCATCCTGCTGCGATAGAAGCCACTCCGATCAGCAGCAATGCGAGTTGATTGTCCTGCCATATCATGTCGTCATCGCCACCGTTCTTGTACAGCATGTGGTGAGGTCGCCCCTCCCTCTTCCATCTCTGATCTTGCTGCACCTCCCTCGCTCATCCATCTCCTTGATCACTGGTTTGGTGCAGATCATCTCGAAGGTCGAATTATCTATGTCGTCTCTATGAATGTGCTGCTAGCATCGATCCCAGTGGCCACATTGACGCTGCCGCTGGCTCTCACCAAACAGCAAGGTCGACCCTCTCTCTCTATGTGTGATTCATATCAGCCCTGTCTTGATCTTCCAGCACAAAATACGTCGATATGATCCATCTGGTCAACAAGTTAGGAATACCAAGTTATTTGTCTGCTACATTGCCCATCATACCCGGCAAGTTGATATTGAGAACATGTTCGGTAAATATGGGAGGTCAGTAAATTAGTTCTGAACTTTTTTTTAATGCAATAAATTATTTCTGAACTTAAAACTTCGTCTTTTGTATTCCTGTTGGCAGTTCTCCTGAAATGAAATTGGGCTGGTTGGTTAAACTTCTTTTCTCAAAACCTGTTTTTTTTGTACAAGAGTTCCCCACTAACTGTAATTGGTTCTCTAAATGTTCGCTAAAAGTCAGCCATTCTACTAGAAATATGGATCTACTGCAAGCTATTAAGAAATTTTCTTAAGGTATTTGTTCGTGACTTGCAATCTGAAGATTAATACAATGTGTTCATCCTTAACTATGAAACTAATCTATCGGGATGCTTCATCATTGGTGTAGGCAGGATTATAAACTGCTACAGTATTAGTCTAACTTTTCTCGAACATGCAGGAGAGCTGCGCGTATATAGTGTTAGTACAACTAATAGTATAATATTTAAATTTTGTCCTATTGGCATGCTCTATTAGTTCACTAATAGAAAAAAAATGTTTCCTGTAGCTACATCAGTGCTTCACAATTTGATCACTTCTGGCCTTCCATCACGTTCTCATAGAATTTTTTTTAGTTTATTGACAGAGCATGGTCTCTTTGCTAACTACCATAGACCAAAAGTTCAATTTTTACTTTTGTAGATGATTCTGCAGATTTCAAACAGATATCACTGTTAGTACTGTGCATTTCTTTCTTTTTAATGCGGACACATTGCTTGATGGCCTGATCCGGTAGGTTGCACTTCTACTTGGTCTTTAGTTTCCCCTTTTTATTGTCAATTTCCCATAACATGCCAAAGTCCCTTATAGCACTTATGACGAAGTGGTGTGTAGTTTTATTACTGACTACATATGCATTTTCATTACCTGAGTCTTGACGACATTACTGCTTCTGTCAATCATTCCCCAGAGTGCAGAGAGTAAATCTGAAGGGGACCTATGGCTTTGTTGTAAGTAGAATTTCTCACTTCTTTGATTCACAAGATGTCAACCTGTGATCTTTGGAATTAGTAATGGGTACTTCATAATGTTGTTCACATTTAAGACCTTTTTTTTTGAAAACCGTAGGAGAGCTGCGTATCATTGTATTATAGAGAAGAAAAATAGGGTGGGTCCCCAACAGGATCCTCACTCATATGGGGACCAAATATGAGTGAGGCAATTACACACACCTTTACTGAACTCATAGAAATCAGCTGAAGCTAGACCCTAACTAAGCAGCCCTATAGTCAGCCAACGCCAAACCAAGCTCAAGGAGCTTCTTTGCCCCAGCCATGCAGCAGAGACTATGTTCATTCTTTAGCTCACTCCAAAGCATGCTCGGCGAAGGAGAAACCCCCTCAAACACACATGCGTTTCTATGTTTCCAAATAATCCAAGCCCCTAAAATAATTAGAGAGTTCACTCCTTTCCTGTGTTCCTTGCTCACTCTGCTGATCGTCTTGCGCCACCATTCAGCAAAACTCCGCTCATTTTGCCGGGGAGTTGAATCAGCTAAGTTCAATGGAGTGAGTAATTTGCACCATACTTGTCTTGCCATCACACAAGATGTTAGCAGATGTTGTATTGTCTCCTCTTCCTGATCGCATAGGGGGCATTTATCCGGATGTGAAAGACCCCTCTTAGCAAGCCTATCAGCTGTCCAACATCTATTACGGATCGCCAGCCACAAGAACATTTTGCATTTGCTCGGAGCCCAAGACTTCCATAGGCGGTGCCATGACTCAAAAGTCACTGCACCATAGAAAAAAGCTTTATATGCAGATTTGGAAGAGTAGCAGCCACTTGTATCCAGCCTCCATATGTGGCGATCCTCTTGGTGTTCACATTTAAGACCTACCCCTGTGTTTTCCTTTGCTGGATCATATTGCAGAAGTATTATGATCACCGGGATGCAGATGTTGCAAGGCGTGAACTTGATGGTCAAGAATTTCATGGACGCCGCATATTGGTTGATTTTGCAAGAGCAGGCAAGCTCTTGCCACCACTTTCTCTACTACATACATGTCATGTGACATTTTAATAAGTTCTGTTCATTTCTTTTGCTGTGTGTTTTGGAGCTACACCAGAGCTTTACTGATTTCTGTCCAGGTTAATAGAGTTAATTGGTTAATTCTTTTTAGTTGCTCCATCCATTTATACTTTTCCTGCCATTTGTTGATCTTTTCCCTAATCTCTTGGTGTTTTCAAAGCTGACTGGGAAGAAAGGCGCTACTTGTGTGGAGAAAGGGATCATCTCAAAAGAAACTGCCTGAACAGTTCTATGGATTTCAGGTATTTCCTTGAATTCTTATTTTTATCGAACTCGCAGGAGATTTCCTTGAACACTCCAGCTAGATTGCATGTGCTTTTCCTTTTTTAGCAGACAGTTTTGATCGTTTCACAAATACAGGAGAGGGAGAAGCTACTTAAGGTCCCCATCTCCTCGTCTTGGGAGGGACCGAAGCTGGAATTTCAGAAGGAGCCGTAGCAGGAGTTACAGGTCTTTCTGTTGAACCTTGTTTGAAGGATAATCTTGTGACTATATTTTGCACTTGCAGTTGTGCCATTCTTAGTTGCTTGTGCTTGTTGAGGGAAAGTGAAATGCAGTAATACAATGTTACTATGAGGTGTAGAAAGAGGGAAGTTGCTATAGTTGTGTTCTTCCTGTGCTGTATCTAACGATGTGGTAAGAAAATACGTATACTATCTCAATATTCTATTTGGTAGTTGATACTCTTAACTATCGTCTAAATTGAATGCTTATACATGTGTCCTGTTAAAACTGCCGCATTAGGTCTAACACAAGTTTCCAAGGGAAAATCTTAGTTCGGCTTTCCATTCCTTTTTGTTAATGGTTGCTTTTGTAACAAGGATCATAATTAGCTGTGTGTTTCTTGTTAATAGTCGGTTGCTATCCCCAAGTAGGAGGAACCATTATGCTGGTGGTGAAGAATCGACGTCAAGAAACCTTCCCCTAGTTACAGCTGGAATACGCACAAGGGAGCAAGGTAAACATGGTGGTTCATATCATGGTGACAACCGGAGCCCTATCTCCAATGGTTAAAGCAATGATGACAGACATCGTATCTGAAGAGTCTTGGTCGTTACTGTGCACCTTATGTCCTTACCTTGTGTGAGGATTAGGTTCTGTGTTCTCAGAAAAGCTCTCTGTAGACATGTGGCATCACGTTTGAAGAATTTTGGGGTGGATTTGGTATTCTGTGGAGAATCCTCTCTGCACTTCTGAAGGCTATTGTGACCTTGAGCATCAATTGTGTCAGGTTTTGGTTGTGAACTGCAACTTCAGGTGAATCTGAGTTGCGAAGAAGCCTGTTCTCCCAGAGCATATGTTGGATGGACACTGCTATGTGAACCATGCTGGATTGCTGTTGATCAAGCGATGACTCACATTGCTGTTCTGGAGACTCGTGTCTCTGGCTATGCTGTTGATCAAGCGACTCACATTGCTGTTCTGGAGACTCGTGTCTCTGGCTATGCTGTTTGAGCAGATCTTACTGGATACTGGCGCTGAGGAATTTTGAAGACTGAAACTATGCATGTGCTTAATGACCTGAGCCACTTAACAATGACATGGTTTCTTGTCAGACAACAAGTGACTTTGTTGACATGCAGAATTGATCAACAAGGAGTCAGGGAATTTTAACTTCCTCATTTAGTTTGCCTTTTGGATGCCGTGGGATCATTTCAGAAGTTAGTAGCTGTGCAGTTGTGTATTCATTCACGACTAGCTTCTGCTGAGTGCTAGGCAAATCAAAGCGAGGCGAATTCAAATAGATGTGTATAGATGTATAAGCATTTCTTAGGTTCTGTCTTTCAAATTCTTTTCTTGAAGCTTTTACGTGTTAGAGAAAGGTTTCTTGTAAATAAAAAATATAGAAAAAGGGAAAATAGTGCTTGTTGTAAACAAAAACATTTTGTTACAGGACTATGACGATCAACACAGTACACACCGTTGTATTAGCTCTATGTGTATATATTAGTGCATAGGAACTTGGAAATGAAGATACCATGAGGCATTTATTGGTTCATGCCATATACAAAGCTTTGGACACCTGGGGTCAAGACTTAGGCCCTGTTTAGATCGTTGATAAAAATTTTCTGGGTGTCACATCGAATGTGTCGGAAGGATGTCGGGAGGAATTTTTAGAAACTAATAAAAAAACAAATTACATAGCTCGTCAGGAAACTGAAAGACAAATCTATTAAGCATAATTAATCTATCATTAGCACATGTGGGTTACTGTAGCACTTAAGGCTAATCATGGAGTAACTAGGCTTAAAAGATTCGTCTCGCGATTTTCAACTAAACTGTGTAATTAGTTTAGTTTTTATGTATATTTAATGTTTTATGTATGTGTCTAAAGATTCGATGGGATGGATGAAAAAATTTTGGGTGGGAAACTAAACAGGGCCTTATCCCTTTTTTAGAGTGAGAATTTCGGAAGGAGAAGAGCTAATTAAATTGGATTGTCGTATTTTAGCAATTATATTACTCCCTTTGTTTCCAATTCTTCCTTTATTCTAAATTATAAGATGTTTTAGCTTTTGTTTAATATATAGCTTTTGCTATACATTTAGATATACATCATGTCAAGACATTAGTAAGAGTAATGTATTCAAAAAAGTCAAAACATCTTATAATTTAGAATAGAGAAAGTATTAAACTAAAGAGATTTTATTATAAATATGTTT
The DNA here is from genome assembly GCF_000003195.3 of Sorghum bicolor. Taxonomy (NCBI): domain Eukaryota; kingdom Viridiplantae; phylum Streptophyta; class Magnoliopsida; order Poales; family Poaceae; genus Sorghum; species Sorghum bicolor. Next base: position 5,652,272 of record NC_012878.2, on the reverse strand, counting down.
CAAGACCTTTCACACTCATTTTTTAAGAATCTACATGCAAAATTATTCAGTTCTACTAAAATATTTGATAAAGCAAATGGATATTTTTTGTCTTCAAAATCAAGTTGAAAATTGAACTGTTCGATTTTTATCGTCTGACAAAAATCAAATGCATTTTTATCGGACCTAAAATTGTAAATGGTACTAATACGTTATATGCAGTAACTACTACGTTATCCACTCACCTAACACGCATGCACACGCACACGTAATCGCCTATCACATGCTATGCACGTCTCTACAACCTACGGCAACACGTAAACATGCGTGACACACATGCAAATCAAATGTATCAAGTCACATATAAAATTCAATTGCAACCAAAATATATATCAAATCCAAAGTTGCAAAATAAAAAAAAATCATATCCACCAAACCATGCATGTATCAATCATATCTAAAAAAAAGATTTTATATCTAAAACTTTTTTTATTTATTCTGTTTTGTAAAACAAAAAAATGAAATAAATATCCTATTACCTCCTGGAGGATAGTAGGCGTCCAATTGAAAGAATGAACGCCTCACGTTATTTTAGGAGTATCATATTAAGGATATATTTAGTTTCTCTTGCTAAATTTTAACTAGCTAAAACTATTTTAGCTATTTTTGAGTGATTAATAGGACTAGACTATTTAGCTCTTTTTTAGTCAATGTGTTTAAAAGTTTAGCTACTAAAGTGAGTAAAGTTTAGCTAGCTAAAATTCAATAAGGGAACCAAATAGGCTCTAAGAACCCTTGTAAGTACGTAACAATTTTCTGCTCTTTTTGTTTCAATTATGTTACATGGTAAAACAGATATATTGATTGATGCATATATTTATCTAAATATATCCCCCTTTGTCCAAGTGTTATAAGTATTACCAACTAGAACTATTGTCATATTTGGTTTCATCTATCTCGTTTGGAGTTCTTTAAACATCAAGCTTGGGATACCTTATATATATAGTGAACCATTTTGTATGCTTTTGTCTCACTGTGAGTACAGTAAGGCTGCAGTTTTCAAGATTTTCTGTTACGTCGAATCCTGAGGCACATGTATAAAATATTAAATATAGATAAAAAATAACTAATTACACAGTTTATCTGTAAAATTATGAGACGAATTTTTTAGTCTAATTAGTTTATAATTGGACATTAGTTATTAAATACAAACGAAAGTGTTATGGTAACAAAATCTAATTTTTTTTTATCTAAACAAGACCTAAGGCCTTGTTTAGTTGGTAAAAAATTCGGTTTTTGGCTGCTGTAGCACTTTCGTTTTTATTTGACAAACATTGTCCAATCATAGAGTAACTAGACTCAAAAGATTCATCTCACAAATTACATGTAAATTGTACAATTGGTTTTTTTATTTTCGTCTATATTTAAAGCTCCATGCATACGACCAAAGATTCAATGTGACGGAGAATCTTGAAAATTTTGCGAACTAAACAAGGCCTAAGCCGTTCTCTGATGAACGTTGTGGGAGACGAAATCGTTCAAGTCTTCTCAATCAATAATAATCAGCCATTATCCTGCGCTGTATCATAAATGACTAATGAGACAACATATAACGAGTCAATTGTTGGACGCTGTATGTACTATCCGGCGCGGCGGAACGCTCCAGCAGGGCAGTAGCCCCCAGCGAAACGACGACGGCCTACCTACCGCCATCGATCATCCCATTCCCAGGGGAGGAGGAGAGGATACCCATACGATACCCTGCTGCGCCCAGCATTTCGGTGGAACGAGTGCCCCTGGGTGTGTCGGTGGAAGCAAGAGCTCGCCTGCCCCCTTGTTTAGGCCCTGTTTAGTTGCCCAGCCAAAAATTTTTCGTCTATCCCATCGAATTTTTGGACACATGCATAGAAAATTAAATGTACATAAAAAAAATAAACTAATTATACAGTTTGATTTGAAAAACGTGAGACGAATCTTTTAAGCCTAGTTACTCCATGATTAGTCTTAAGTGCTACAGTAACTCACATGTGCTAATAATAGATTAATTATGCTTAATAGATTTGTCTTGTAGTTTCCTGATGAGCTCTGTAATTTGTTTTTTTATTAGTTTCTAAAAACCTCTCCCGACATCCTTCCGACACATCCGATGTGACACCCAAAAAATTTTCATCTCCAATCTAAACATGGCCTTAGTTACTCAAAAATTTTACAAAATTTTTCAAATTCTCTGTCACATCAAATCTTTAGACGTATGCATAGAGTATTAAATATATATGAAAATAAAAACTAATTGTATAATTTGGTCGGAATTGACGAGGCGAATCTTTTGAGCTTAGTTAGTCCATAATTAAACAATATTTATCAAATATAAACGAAAGTACTACTATTTCTATTTTGCAAAAAATTTTGAAGGTAAACAAGGCGCGTCTGGATTTCACTTTGGCCTACGTGCATGCATCACTGGCTGTCTGGCTGACTGCGTTACGAAACGCACCACCACCGCTCTATCCGTTCTCTTCTTTTTTTTTCTTTCTTTATTTATTATTTATATTTATACCCGGATTTGTCTCTTAACGGCTCCTAAGGCTGTCTCCAATAGCATAGTTATTCGGGAACCCAAACCCAAAATAGGTTTCTAATACAATACCTATAGCCTCCAACAGAGTACCCATACAGAAAACTCATTTTGGATATCAGGGGAGGCATAATCCAAATTTGGGTATCCTCTCTCCTCGAGACCCATTTGCAGAGAGTGTTATCTTTTAGATCTTGTTGTTGGAGAAGACTAAAAATAGGTATGGAACCTTTTACCTGTAGCGCGACCTAAAGAACAAATAGGTCTTGTATTTTAGGTGGAGATAAGTCTAACACACCGCTCTAGATTCGCGACTACCGAAACCAGTCATTCCCACCACAACCACCGACGATGGCGTTGTCGTAATTATCCCCAAACTCCAAGGGCTCTAAAATTTGCAACACCGCGACGCTTGCCAGGCTGCACATGGGCTGGCATTCATTACATTGCCCCCACACTTCACCTGCTCCACCACCATCACTCCCTCCCTCAGTGCAGCTCTCCTCTCCTCTCCTTTCACGAACTCCCCCCTCCTCCGCTAGCCGCCGACACTCCATTACTGCTCCACCCATATCCAGCCAGAGCTCGGCGGCCGGCGATGGACCTGCGGCGGCGGCGGCTGGCGCTGGCTGTGTTGGCGGCGGTGGCCATGTGCGCCGCCACACTGACGGCGGTGGTGGAGGGGTTCGACATCCTGGAGATCCTGGGGAAGCACGACGAGTTCTCGCAGTTCTGCAAGCTGCTCAACGAGACGCACCTCGCCGGGGACATCAACCGCGACCGGACCATCACCGTGCTCGCCGTCGCCAACGGCGACATGGGCCACCTCACCGGCGGCCACTACTCGCTCGGCACGCTCCGTCACATCCTCGAGCTCCACGTCGTCGCCGACTACTACGACGATAAGAAGCTCAAGCAGCTGTCGCACGCCGCCACCGCCGCATCCACCATGTTCCAGGTAACTAACTATTTCACCCCCCACCGATTTCCTGCTCGATCGGTTTGTTTGTTTGTTTGTTGCTAACAAGATCTGCAGCGCCAGTCATAGTTTTCAAAAAGACAAACAAAAGAAAAAAAGATGTGCAGCGTCATTCGATAGTTTGAAGCTCTCTTGTTTGCTTCTAGCCTTGGACTGTTTTCAACTATCAGCCAGTCTGAATGAAAAAGAAGAAAAAAAATTACTAGTTTTGGTCTGGTTTATGCTAGCTAAGGCCTTGTTTAGTTCTCAAAAAATTTTGCAAAATTTTTCAGATTCCCCGTTACATCGAATCTTTAGACACATGCATGAAGTATTAAATATAGACAAAAATAAAAACTAATTGTACAGTTTGGTCGAAATTGACGAGACGAATCTTTTGAGTCTATATTTATCAAATACAAACGAAAAAGAGCTACGGTGTCGATTTTGCAAAATATTTTGGAACTAAACAAGGCCTAAAAGCAAAAATTTGGATTTCATCCTACTAGTTTTGTTTTGTTTGGAGAAAAAGAACGCCTTTAGTTTTCCCTTGATTAAAAAAAACTCAAAATTTCATAACTAATGCTTGTGGAACTTTTAATTAATTAGCTCATGCTCTAAATCCATTTCTGTGACAACTCCACTCCACAAGTCGCTTTTGCGGTGGCGCCCACGCACATGCACGTGTTGGCCTCTCCGGCGACATGATACACAAATCACAAGGTCCCCGAAACAGTAACATTTTTTTTTCACCCTATGGAATCTCTGGATTACCGGACCCCAGCTCAAATTCGCCTTTTACCGTTCTGGAAGTCACCGAGGCACTCTTTCAAAAAAAAAAAGGTCACTGGGTGCAGACCGAGATAAAAAATCTAATCATCGGAGAATCATTTTCTCTCTTTTTGTGCTGACCAAATAAAACCCGAAAGAAGGGGTCAATGGTATGGTTCCTGGTTACCTGGGTCCCACTCTGACTAGATATGGTTCCTGGCATTGATCTGCGTGATGAATGCCACATGGAGTTTTTTTTTTTCACCAATAATGCTGTGAGAGCAGTCTTAAAGCTTGTTTCATTAGGTTCTTCATGTAATATATTTTGATAGAGAATTTATTTGAATTTGTAGATATATTAATATCTTTTAAGAAGCGTTCAAATTTAAAAGTTTGATTTGGATAAAAGCAGAGTGAAATATATAATTTGAATTTGGAACGGTGGCAGTATTTGAAATTACACAAGTCACTCAAATAGTCCCATAGCTTTGGTGGTCAGTGCATCAAATTTTGGACTGCCGATGCACTAGCAAATTAGTAAATTTCACTTGTTTTAATATCGTTTCGTGGCACTGAAGTGAGCTAACTAGCGTAGATGCTCCTCATCGATGTGATGTGCAGCGATCCGGATTTGCCCCCGGCATGGCAGGATACGTGAACATAACGCAGCACCGCGGCGGCAAGGTGTCGTTCATCGTGGATGACGCAGCGGACAGCGTGAAGCCCGTCACCTACGTGAAGCAGATCGAGAGCCACCGGTACGACTACTCGGTGCTCCAGGTGAGCGGCGTGCTGTCGTCGCCGGAGGCGGAGGCGCCCGTGGCCCCGCCGGCGCCCGTCAACCTCACCGACATCCTCTCCAAGAAGTACTGCAAGAGCTTCGCGGCGCTGCTGGCCGCCGACGCCAAGGTGTTCGACGCCATCAATGGCACCAAGGACACGGCGCTGACCGTCTTCTGCCCCGTCGACGCGGCGGTGGCGGCATTCATGCCCAAGTTCAAGAACCTGACGGCGAAGGCGAAGACAGCCATCCTGCTGTACCATGCCATCCCGGACTACTACTCCATGCAGTTCCTCAAGTCCAACAAGGGCAAGGTCACCACGCTCGCCACCACCAACACCAACAAGAAGGACTACACGTATGAGGCCGAGAGCAAGGATGACACGGTCACGCTCGACACCACCGTCGTCACCTCCACCATCCAGGCCACCGTCAGGGACGACGACCCACTTGCCGTCTATGCTGTGTCCAAGTTCCTGCAGCCTAAGGAGCTGTTCAAGGCGAAGACGGCAGACCTTGCGCCTGCGCCTGCTCCGGAAGGGCCAAAGAAGAAGAAGAAGAAGAAGCCCGCCAGCGGCTCTGCAGCCGCTGCGCCTTCGGACGATGACTCTGCAGATGGCCCGTCTGCCGACGACTCATCCGATGACGCCGCCGACAAGGCCGCCGCTGCGCCGGCGTCCCTGTTTGCCCGGTGGGTGACGATCGCCGTGGCGCTGGCGCTGGCGTTGGCAGCCTAAGTAAGGTGTGCGCTCATGTGCTATGTTTTTGTTTTGTTTAGCTTATTTTGGACCCTATCTTCTTTTCTTTGTCCAATTCGTGTCCCTTCCTTGTTGGTGCAGAAAATAAGAAGGGCTATTTTTAATTTTATATTTATTTATTACCGCATTCCATAAAAAAAAGAGAGAAAAGGTGAGAGGTGTGTGTGAGTGATGTAACTCTTTTGATTTTGTTCATTGGGTTTGTGGTGATCATTTTGTAATGATAGTGGCCAATTGGAGAGTGGGTTAAGTTTTCACATATGAGTCATCATATGGAGTTTAGAAAAGCAGCAGTGTTTGTTGCTTGCTTTCATTCAACCTGTCTGTGCTTGAGCTTTCGGAGTCACATGCCTCAAAATTGTCGCAAAACCCTCATGGAAAAGTTACAAAAGGGGTACAAAGAAGACATTAGCATGTGAAGGCTTTGCTTCCTCGGGTTGTAAAGGGATATATGCCTATGTGATTTAGTCACTTTAGCTGCTACGATGATCTGTTCTGGTACAATTATAAACAGGGATGTTAATGGGAGTTTCTTCATTACGATATGGGAAGAGATGGGCAAATGGGTTTCAGATATATTTTCGTGATTCACATGATCACTCAAAAACAAAAAGAAGAAACACGATCCTCATTATCTGACAAAGCACCTTGGAAAGGCAGGTGTAGGAGTTTTACTTTTTCAAGGTGAAGCTTCAGAAGGCATGCCCCAATAAAACATTGCAATCAGCGCCATGTCAAAGCACTTTCATGCTTCCTGTTTGCTTTGCAGGACCATGCACACTACTACTTGCAGCCTCTAAATATGCTTCACCCCTCTTCTCACTCTATCACCACTTGTTCCTAAGCTGACACTTTAAGCATCTTCTCTTTGCTTGTTCAGTGAGCCTGAGCTCTTGTCGCCATGGCAGGCCTTAGTACCAGTGTAGGGCCTCCGATCCTGTTGTAGGGTGTGCCATGAGAAACCCATGATCCTTCCGGATGTGTACGAAAAAAATGACAAGTTTGAGACAATCAAGGCCTCTTACAATACTTTGCTACATATACACCAAGATGTTTTGCAACTCCCAAACGCAGCTGTTGTTTAGCTTACACAATAACATCTTCTCTGTTGGCGTCCAGGAGTATTCCAGTTCTGTTCTACGATGGACCCAAATTTCTGCAAGGTATTAACTTATTACGCATTGCAAGCTGTACAGATTTATAATGTCATACTGTTTTTCATGTTACATATTCACATGATAGAATGATATGTTGTCCAAGTGAAATAACTTCAGTAGGTGAATCCCACAATCCAAGAAATTAGAACTAGATAGTCCTCAGTAATCTCTTTTATTTCCAATACTATCTGATCTTGTTTGTGAAGTTGGGTTAAAGCTATAAAACTTGAAGTAGTCTCATTTACTGTTTCTTTGGGTTTGATATCAAAACTGGGTAAATCTTAATGAAGTGCTACAACGGTGTAATATCTTTGCGCTTGCGGATATTTATATTTACTTATGTGCATTTAATTTATACCAATAGACATCCAACGACTCAAAGGGGAGGGAGCCACACGCCGTAGCCGTGTCATGCCTAGGCCGGCACAATGGGCCGACATGACGGCCCAAGCAACACACTATGATTGGGCCGTGCTTGGCATAGGCACGATAGGAGCTAGGCTAGGCCGTTTCTGGCTGTGCTTCTTAGAGTGTGTTTGGTTCCCTGCGTAACCCTCTAGCCAGGCTTCCACAGTACAGGTTGCGCCTGTTTGGTTTCCTGGTCGGCCTCCTAGCCAGGCTTACGGAAGCCCAATTTCTACCGTTTTCCTGGCTTCCTGGGAACGCCCGATTTGGCCGTCTCTGCGGAGCCAGGCTTGCGCTAGGCTCCAGCGTGAGTCCGCTCACCCCCCCTCATTCGCGAATCTCCTCCTCCTCTGGTCGTCTCCTTCTTCCCTCTGCCGGTCGTGAGTGCGCTCCTCCTCCGGTCGTCTCCCCCGCTCCACGCCATCACCGATGTGGGCGCGAGCCGCAACAACGAGGTGGAGCGCGGTGGAAGCGGAGGAGTGCTCCACGGGCGGCATGCCATGGCTCCTCGTCTGCCGCGCCACTAGCACCGACAGCCTCGCCCCACCGACAGCCTCGTCCGCGGCGTCGGGCTTCGGCGCCAAGGTCAGCATCGCCATCGCGCTTGGCCTCTCCTTCACCATCATCTAGACCTCAGTCTCCCCGACTTCCTCCTCCCAGCAGATCTCTACTGAGCGCTCCTCCTTCGCAGCCGAAGTTGCCGCACCGCCAACTGCCTTCCACAATCGCACCGCCGCTGGCGGCGGCGGGCACGCTCAACGGAAGCCCCGCTCCGTCCCGCATAGCCACAAGAAGCGCCACCCTACTCCGTCTGGATCCCATTCCCATCCCCACCGCTCCAATGCCACCGCCTCGCTGGATACCGCCGCTGTGAAGCCGCCGCAGCTGGAATTGGAAGACGCGCCATGGCTCCTCGTCCACCGCGCCAGAGGGCGAGCACCACAAGGCCATGGATAGGGTGCTCGGCAAGGAGGACATAAGTGAGGTTCATGCCCACTGACTATTCGACACAATACCTCAAAAGCGGTGAACTCACCCTCCCAAAGAAAAGGTGACTCTATACAAAGCAAGCCATCCAACCAAACAAACATGTCTATAGCCCGGCTAACACAATGCAAACAACCAAACAACTGTGAATTGGCTTAGTTAGAGCAGGCTAAGGCTACCCTGTTTTAGTTTTGCTAGCCAGGCTTGTCTAGGAAACGAACCAAACACACCCTTAGTGTCATACTTAGGCTGGCCCCTAGTGCTCGTGCCAAATGGAATAATATAGTGACGATGGGTGCTGATTTGGATGAACAAAGGCACGGCAAGATCATGGCTTTTGTTTTCCATCCATCGCACGAGTGTCATATAATAAAACGTGATCATGTGGATCCTGCATGGAGTGTCAATTTTAGAGAAATACCATCGGGTGGGCCATTGTGGGGGGCAAGCACACGACGTCGGTTGGGATATCACGCCAGCGGGGCCGGGTGGATGGAATTAATCGGGATATTTTAGTTGTAGAGATTGTTGTGGCTATGACTATCACTCAAAATCTTTTAGTTGTAGAGATTGTTGTGGCTACAAACTAATACTCAAAATTTTTATTGTAGGTGCCCTGGTGTTTGGCAATGACGAGCTTGGCCTCGGTAGGCGTCCTGTTGACATCAGCAGTAACAACTAACAAAGGGCGCGACGCCATAGGGGCTGCCACTGCTAACCACGTTGACACGGGGCATGCCAGCCATTACAGGAAACCAAAACTTTACCAAAACTTAACGGGTGTACTGTTCATAGGATCCGTTACTGTTAATGTACAGTAAATTGTGAGAGAGGCCGTGGTATACAGTTATAAGGGTAAGGGGTAGATTTAGCATCTAATTTTAGTATATGGAAGCTGCTCGTGCTCAGCCTCGGCCTCGCAGGTGGGCAGAGACAACTCTGGCTGGGCCTGTGCTAACGGATTCGACCCAACCATCCCATTTCTTGATGACAAAGGGCATAAAGGGCAAACCATACGATGTTTATCTGTCCCAAACAACTAAAAATTACACTATATATAATAATACGTGTGGTGTCCAGTAGTGGATGAACTGAGATTTATAATAGTGCTTAACAAACACTACGAAGAGCAAGTTGTGTAACTGCTTTGATTTTTTTTTTCTCTTTTTTTGTTTCTTGAGCTCCGGCTCCCTCCTTTCCTTGTTTCCTCTTTTCTGCTTCTCCGGTGTTCTGTCCTGAATTCTTGTATAATCGTCTTGGTTACGTTAATAAATTTCCATTAGAGGCCCCTGCACCTATGAATGGTATTGTAGGCGTATAAACTCCTATACCCTCATGGGCTGACATGGGCCGCACCATCAGAGGTGGCTCGGCTCACAAGATGAAGACGTGCGGCGCACGACGTTGGTCGGCGTGCGCTACAAGATATTATACCAAATAGAATATTTTGCTTATAACTCTGTCCCTTCACAGTATATAAGGAGGGGCAGAGGTTCCCTAGAGGACAACGAACACAATATCTCAACTCAACACTAAGACTGGGCATTCGGGTTACCCGATTTTTTCGGATCGGGTAATTCGGGTAATTCAAAATTCAGGTAATGAAAATTGTTACCCGATATTAGTTTCGAAAAAACACTACCCGTAATTTTAGGTACCCGCTAATTCGGGTTCGGGTATTCCCGATTTACCCAAATTTTCAAAAAACAACACACTATACAAAATTTCAATAGCAATCTATATATAATTTCAGCAGCAATTTGTATAGAATTTCAATAGCATTTTGTAGAGAATAATATATTACTATCACTTGTTCAAACAAAGAGAATTATGTTCTAATAAATTGATAAGTTCTAATATTTAACTATCAACACATGATAAATACAAAGATATAGACAAATATTTGGGTAATTCGGGTAGTTCGGGTACCGGGGGATATTACCCGAATTACCCAAACTAATTTCGGGTAATCAAAATCGCTATCCGAATTTAGGATCGGGTACCTCGGGTTCGGATCCGGGTAATTCGGGTACGGGTAATGGGTATCGGGTAATTTGCTCAGGCCTACTCAACACAATCCACAACAATACAATCAGACGCAGGACGTAGGTATTACGCCCACACGGCGGCCGAACCTGGATAAAAACTTTGTCCGTATCTTGCGTCACCATCAAGTTCGTATACCCTAAGGTAGACTGCCGACTAGCTTTCGTCGACAGGTATCTCACAACAAATTTTGCCTATCAACCATGGCCACTCTCTTGGCCAAACAGAGTAGGGACAAAGCACATACCGTGGATGGATGGATTAGAGCACCTTGCAGGGCCCCTACTTGAGCCTCTATGGATGTGTTTGGTTGTCTTTTAAACCTGGCTTTTTGTTTGGATGGACAAAGTTTTGATTGTTTGGTTGTTCTGGCTAGCCTCTGAAGTTTGGAGCCGGGCTCTGTCTGGCCATCCGTACAGCCAGAGCCAGGCCCAAGTAGAAACACCTCTGGAGCCAGGCTCCGTGTCAGCTCATGTGCTGCTTCTCCTCACCTCCCGAACGCAACACCTCCTGGCATCATTGTCTCACTACACTCCACGACTGAAGACGACGATGCAAGCCGCGAGTTTCTTCCTCACCCCGTTGTTGGTCACGGGCCGATATGGAGGCCCTGCCGGAGCACCTTCTCCTTTGCTGTAGATTCTGCCGTGAGCACGCTCAAGTCCACTCGTGAAGGAGAAAAGAACGGTAAACTCTCACCAGCTTAAAGAAAGAGGTGATTATATCCAAACCAAACCAACCAACCAAACAAGAACTCATCTTAGCCAGGCTCAGGAGTGCACGCAACCAAACAAATATGTCTTGACTTGCTAGGGGCAGACTTGGGCTAGTCTGGCTTAGTTTTGCTAGTTAGACTTATATAGGAAATGAACCAAACACACTCTATAGTTAAATATGAGGGCCCAGGCCAAAAAAATATGCTCCAGCAGAGCTCCTACTAGCCCTGAAATTTGGTTGGGCACCCATATTCACCCTCCTGACCCCATCCGTGTTGGTACAACCGCCTGGCTCCCATATTTGTCCCCACTAACCCTTTGTTGTGATAACATATATAGAGCTTATTATACACTTTAACAGATCCAAAAATGCAATTTACTCCTTCAAGGAGGAGTACTGAAAACACACATTTGGTAACAATTAATTATCGTTTCTTTTCCATAATGTGTTACTCCTCCAACTTCCTCTGCATCCCCTTTCTATGAACACAACTACAACTGCATAGATATACACACATATGCATGCCTTCTTGGGAGTTGGGAGCTAGGAAGATGCCGGCAGCTCTCGTCCATCAGTCCGGCGTCCCGGATTGGAAGATGAGGAAAGCCGTGAGCACGCCGACCACGCCGGTGAGCGCCAGCGCCAGCGTCGGCAGCGGCGCGGTCAGTCCCACATTCTGCGCGGCAGCCAAAGATTTTCAGCGGCCAATGCCAAGGATCAAAACTGTCCTGTCTCTGTCAGTCAGCCAAAGCAAGCAAGAACGAGAGGCAGTTCCACACCTGAAGCACGCCTTTGCCGGTGGTGAGCTCCACGGCGACCGCCCCGACGAAGCCCAGCATGGCGCCGCGGCTCAGCCACACGTCCAGCCCACCGCCGGTGCCGCCCTTGGCTCCCTGCTCGCACCTCACGCTCAGGGACCTCGCCCTCCCGCCCGCTGCACATACATGATGCAGCGCATTCACGCGACTCCGTAGTTAGTAGGAGAACAAAAAAGATGGAAGAAATCAATGCGCGCGCGCGGAGCCGGAGAGGCGCGGATACCTCGAGCAGCTGGGCGTGCCGACGTCGTCACGCACAGCCGGGGGACGCGGCTCCTTTCCCCTACAGCGCCTGCAGGTGCAAGACGGCAACAAACCAGCGCCGCGGAGGAGAGGAGGGGATGAGCCGCCATGGATGGAGGCTGGAGACGGAGACGGAGACGGAAAGGGCAGACGAGAGGAGAGAGCGCAAGCTTCTCGATCCTTATCCACGGTGGTGGTCTGCGCGCGTGCCTTATCGTCTGCCATGGAATGGGCAAGGCCTGTTGGACCGCTTTTCCTAGCTCTGTCATCATCCCGACTCTGTTTCAGGTCCATCCTCGGGATGCAAGCGGGCCTGTCTGCAGACGGCCTGCACGACGCCGCGTCACCTGCCTCAAAAATCTGCTTGCTCTGCAGGACCCGCCAGCTCCTGCTTTGCTAATCACCAAATCCTGTTAGGCTTTGCAGTAATAAACAAGGAGACCTGCAGGTGCCTGCAGGAGCCCGTATGCCAGCCCACAACGCGAGTATACAGATGGATGGTTGTCAGTTGTTACCGGAGGAATGCCAGGGTCGCTGTCCTCGCTCTGAAGACCGGCGCTTCCCTAGTGCTAGTACGCCACGGCGGCAGATACGGCACTCGAGCTACTCGCACGGTGGATGCTTCGCGGTAGGTTCTGCAGGTCAAAGCAGGGCCAATGCAGGAGCCTTGTTCTAACCTATTAGGCATTGCAGGCTTCACTGCTTAAGCCCGCATCAACTCAAGCAGGCGCCCGCAGTGTCCACAAGGTCAGTTTTTGCAGGCGGGCCAGGCAGGCGAGCAGGTTGGCCTGCACCTGCTTGCATCCCTAGTCCATCCGAACGCGGCCTACATTCTTCTTGGCACCTGTCAATGAGGTCGCTCTTATTCAGGAACCCCTTCATCTCAAACCATAACAGCAATAAAGCCAGTCTTAACATATCAACACATTATCAAGATTGAAATGAAACCATCTATAAAATAACCCTAGCAATGAAGCATTTCACTTTGTTGTTTCCAAGACTAAGCAAAGCATTTAATTACTGCAAAATAATTGGATCGTATGCAAGATGGTAAAACGATTTAGCCCTCAATAGGGATTTCATCTCGTTTCACCGCGTGGGCCCGCAGAATTTCACCATGGTGAAACTACTTCCTTCTCTCTCCTCTTCGTTTCATGTAAAAAGTTCATTTTTGCTGACATAGCGCTCTAATAAATATGCATGACATCCTGATGAAACCCCTAAGATACTCAGATAAGCTCACACATATGATTCACACATATGATGGACCAGTAATTGTATATTTAATATACACATGACTAGTTATTAGTTGGGCTAAAAGCTAACCTAAATTAGTTATATGTATAGCTAGCTAGTTGGTTAGCAACTAATTAGATACTTGCTAAGAAATTTGCCTATCTATTAGCTCTCCTGTTTGGATGAATTAGAGCTAATTTAAACTAAAATTATCCAGCTAAAAATTAACCCATGATATTCAAACATGCCCTTAAGTTAGACACTGCTCATCCTACTCGTATAGTTTTAGCCTTTAGATACTACTTATCTTACTCATCATATTCAAACATGCCCAGTATAATAGACTAAATTAAAGTTGTTTAGATATTATGTTTGGTCATAACTATTAATGGAAACAAACCAAAAACAAGCAAATAAGACGCAAAAATAGACTATGAGCTATTAATGACGCATGAATCTTCATTTAGGACAGTGAAAGCCAGCTGTCCATGCCTACATGGTCACAACGAACAAAGCTCTCAACTGAAAGTGGCCAGGGGCGGCTCGAGAGACTTGTAGCGGTTGAGAGCTCATTGGAGAAGGGAGAGTAATGGAGTGCTAGGGTGTGGCGAAACGATGGAAGATGTGGAATGGGCAGCGAATGCTCCTTCAGTGGCCTAGGGCAGGTGCCGGCAGCGACCGTCTGCACTTGGGGTGAGGAAACAACAAGCAAAAGTCACCTTGGTGCTTTTCAGTGAAGAGAAGAAGGAAGAAGCTTCATTGTACTGAGACCTGGCTAACAACTAAAACAACTTCAGACGTCATGACCCTAAAAACTAACTAGCAAAAACAACTAACTCTAGCAACCAACCAAAAGCATTGATACCGAACACCATCATGGTTAGACGACAAGAGTGAACAACGGAGTAGAGGTGGAAAAAAAGCCTTGTGACACCTCCAAGAAGGAATGTCAAAGAAACCGATATCGCAAGCCCAACATGGAAATGTTTTCATCCACAAATCCTAGTTGGGCGGGAGAAGTATGAAAAGAACGCCTTCAAGGAGGAAGCAACGTCCTCAAATGTCATCGTCCAAGCTTTCACCATGATCTCTAGCACCCACTTACAGTTGCCCGCCATTACCCACTGCAAAAGGGGTTTGTCTTGTAGGAAGGCGCCAGTGATGATTGCGGGCATCCCCACTGACACCCCGCACCACCACATGTACAACCAGCATCCTCGTTGCATGTGTGGCCATAAGATGACGCCCCTGGCCCACCAAGGAGATGAGAGCGGAGAGCCAAATGGGTCGCCACCCCACCGAGAAGCCAGAGAGAGTTGCCATGGTGACCTAAGCCAACACAGGGAGTTGCAACAAAGGCACGACCATCGCCCAATAAAGGATGACGGGCCGCACTAGCCACCAGTCGGCTAAGAGATGCACTATGCGAAGCCTGCCGTACAGGATCGCTATCACCGGATCAAGTCGAAGGTGGGCAGCAAGTAGATATGCCCAACAACAAGGGAGAAAGAAGATGGCGGGAAGGATAGGGCCAGGGAAAAGGGAGGTAAAAGCCCCAACCGCTCAACTACAACACCCACACCCTAGCCGCACCTGATCGCCTTGCACGTGGTTCCCGCCTCCAACAATGCAGATCTAGCTGCCCCCACGCGGATCTAGCTTGTGTTGACACGCGACAAAAAGACCGCACCACTATGAGGGTAATGAAGTCCCTACGGACGCGGTTGAACCGTAGCGGGCAATATGCGGAGCAGCTCGCACACCATGGCCCCGCATGCAGTTGTGAACTTGAGCCCGGTGTTCATGCCACCACTGACATCCATGGTGCGTCGTGACCGGGGTTGAGAGTGGCAGGATGGCCCCGCCACCATCCTCCTTATTGCTCGTCGAGCACTCGATCGACAGCTCCACTAGTGATGAGGGCGAGGTCGGTGCTATGGGAGGGAGTAGGGATAAGACCCTATTCGCTAATTTGAAAAGTTATGGCTGAAAAATAGTTCGCTGATTTATTGTGAGAGAAAAACACTATTGGTTGGCAAAAAAATACGACTTATAACACAAGCGAACAGGATCCTACTAATGTTAAGCATTTTTTTTTAAAAACAGAAACCTCTAGGATCACATAAATATTCTAGGAGTAATAAGAAACAAACTCCCCATAAAAACAAATAATAAAAAATTGGATGAAAGAAATGACAATCTATCCATGTGCCGGCCCATGTCAGTCGCGGCTCGCGGGCCCTTCAAAGTTTGGGCCATAAACCCCCTGGGACGCGGTCGGCTCTGCTTCACTCTCCTCTCTTCGCCTCGCCGTCGCCGCGGCCGCCTCCTCATCGCCGACTAGGGTTCCCGCGACACCGCCGCTCGCATCCTCGGGAGGTGCGTGCTCTTCACCGTCTCGGACCTCTCGTTCGTGTACACCGCCTAGCATTCGCGGGGAGTTGCCGAGTGGGGCTCGTCTCGCTTTTCCAGTTGGCGCTTTGTTCTCCGTGGCTTAATTTTCCGCGGATTCGTCGTTGGTTGGTTGGTAAATTTTTTTTTGTTACCTTTCAAGACCGTGTT
Source organism: Sorghum bicolor (assembly GCF_000003195.3). Taxonomy (NCBI): domain Eukaryota; kingdom Viridiplantae; phylum Streptophyta; class Magnoliopsida; order Poales; family Poaceae; genus Sorghum; species Sorghum bicolor. Next base: position 5,636,279 of record NC_012878.2, on the reverse strand, counting down.
AGGATGGAGGGAAATTTGTCTCTGGTAAGGGCCTAACTATGACAGGGGATCATGCAAAATTAGGGTTTTGATTGCATCATTTGTTGGTTTTGCCGCTTGTCTTAGGGTCTTGTACGTGAATTTGGTGGATGTTTGAATGTATGATCATTGTTCCACTAGTTTTGGCACGGGCTTGCGGCACGTGTAGTCTTTGCTGTTTCTTGAATCATCTGAAATGAGAGTTGATTAGTTTCTGTGCTGTACGTTTTATTTGTGTCTGATCATTCAAAGTTCGTCTTTTGGATTGATTTGTTGTGGTCTTTATGCTGCATTCTCTTTTCCTGTTTTTTTTCCTTTGCCAAGAGCATTCTGGGATTGATGCAAATTTGTTCCTAGCAGGGATACTAATTGTGAAAGGGGGCCTTTCAAATTTATAGAAGTATAATCATGTGTGTTGTGTATGGATCTTCCACGGTAGGAGCATGATTAGGGGAAACTAGTCCAATATTGAGGTCTATTGTATCAATCAGGTCCATGCAAGTTTATTTGCATGTTTCGGTGACAAAAGATGATCTCTGTGTAGGTATTGCAACCTGACATTTTATTGTCTTGCAGTGCATAATGCCTCGATACGATGATCGATATGATTACAACGATCGATATGATCGCCATGGTCGATATGGAAGTAACACCAAGTTGTACGTGGGCCAAATTTCTCCACATACCCGGACACAGGATCATGAGGACCTTTTCAGCAAATATGGGAGGTGAGTAAAGTAGTTCTGAGCTTTGCCTTTTTGTATTTGTAGCTTTAGTTGCTCCTGAATGTCATTCAACTGCTTGGTTTTGTCTGTCTTTTGGAAATCCATCATTATATGCAAATGATCTGCACCAGTTGGAACTGATTCTGAAAGCGAGTCACATTATTATAATAAACCCTACCAGATTTATTAAATATATGACATTTAGGATAAGCTGCTTTTGAACTAATTATTAGTTTGTCCTAAACATCATATATTTAAGAAAAGAGGGACTGATATATGTACTCTCAAGCTTCAAGCAATTGGCTCAGGCTATTTGTTCTGTGACTTGCAATTTGTATATTAGCTAAGACTACAGCTTTTGGTTCTTCATCATTGGTGTATACAAAATTATAAACTGCTACTTTTTTATTTACTATAGCTAATAGTGTAACATTTTAACTTTATGCCTATTCATGTGCGCTATTTAGCTCACTAATAGAAAATAAAAAGGATGTTTCCTGTAGCTACATATATGTCCCTTCTGGTCTACTGGATATTTTCCTCTTAAAAAAAGGACCAGCCTAGGAGGAATTGTGGCTTTATATTAAGAAGGAAAAAATAGGCACCCAAGTTCACCTCGACGAAGACTCTTCTTCCTAATAGAACTCTAGTGACTGTGGGCTGTGGCTGATGCCTGTTATGCCTAGCAAATAGGTTTTAACTGTTTATTATGAATTGTGGCATGAATGCACATCATCGTGTAAAGTGTATAAACAGAGCTGATTCTGCTTTGTTTGTCTTTGCTAATAATTGGAGAATAAAAGTTTATGGTTTTGGTATTACTTTCCTGGATGATTCTGCTGATACGTGGTGTTACTAGGTGCTCCGTTTTTTTTTAATTAATGCTGCTGCATTGCTATGCTGTCTGATCAATTTTGGTTCTGCTTGGCCTTTTGTTTCCCTTTTTCCATTGTCAAATTTCCATCACATACAATAATCTCTTATGAGTTTTAATTAATAATCTAGTTGAAGGTTTGTGGGCTGTCACCCTACTTCAGTGTCCGTGGTGAGAGTGTGCCATTGGTGGAATTGGTGTTGCTGGTTCACATTTTAGGCAGATTTTGGCAATATTTTTAAAGTTTCTGCCATCTATTTTTTATGAAAAGAACACTTGGCAAAGTAGTGTTTAGTTTGACAATTGGCTGTTGTTACATTTTCATTAATTTTCATTACTTGAATCATGATGTGTTACTGTTTCTGCCAACTATTCTCCCAGATTGCGTAATGTGGATCTGAAGAGGGACTTTGGCTTTGTTGTAAGTAAAATTAGCTACTCCCCTGCTGCTTCCTTTAAAAAAAAAGAATTCGTCACTCCCTAAATTTGCAAGATGTCCTGTAACCTTTCTGATTAATAATCAGTACTTAATTATGTTTTTCACATTTAAGTCCACCCCTGTGTCTTGGTTTGCTGGATCTTACTGCAGGAGTTCAGTGATCCTCGGGATGCAGATGATGCAAGGCATGACCTTGATGGCCGAAGATTTGATGGGAGTTACATCATTGTTGAATTTGCTAGAGGGGTAAGCTGCTACTGTTTATCACTGTTCTCTTACTACAAAGTGAATGTTTTACTAAATTCTATGCCTTTGTTTTGTGTTTTGGAGCTAAACTAGAGCCGCGGCCTTGTTTACTTGCAAAATATTTTGCAAAATGTGAATAGTACCAATTTCGTTTGTATTTGACAAATATTGTCCAATCATTGACTAACTAGGCTCAAAAGATTCATCTCGTCAATTCCGACCAAACTGTGTAATTAGTTTTTATTTTCGTCTATATTTAATACTTCATGCATACGTCTAAAGATTTGATGTGACGAGTAATCTGAAAAATTTTGCAAATTTTTTTGGAACTAAACAAGGATATCTTCCCTAGTCTAAGTAACATGTTTGTTTTGATTTCCCTAGGCCCGACGGGGTCCAGGAGGTGTTCCTCTAGATGTCAGAGGACCACCTTTTCCTGGACGCTGCTATAACTGTGGAATGGATGGGTGGGTTCGTGATTGCAAAGCTGATGACTGGAGAGATAGGTGCTTTCGGTGTGGAGAACTGGGCCATATAGAAAGAAACTGCAAGAACAGTCCTAAGGATCTGAAGTATTTCCTGGAATTCCCTAGCTACCATGCATTTTCCCTTCTCTTTAAGTATCTACACGTTTTCACTGTAAGGTTCACCAATACAGGCGCGGGAGGAGCTACTCGAGGTCTCCATCTCCTCACCATGGGAAGGGCCGAGGGAGAAGCTACTCGAAGTCTCTATCTCCTCACCATGGAAGGGGCCGAGGGAGAAGCTACTCAAGGTCTCCATCTCATTGTCGTGGGAGGGGCAGAAGTTGGAGTTACAGGTACTGCATTAAACCTTGGTTGGTTATCGTGCGATTATATGCTGCAATTGTGTAATGCATAGTTGCTTGGTGCTTGTTATGGATGCAATTGAAGTGTAGAATATAATGTTGCTGTGAGGCCTGCCAAGAGGGAAATTGCAGTTGTTGTGTTCCACTTGTGCTATATGTCGATGTGTTGGGAAATATACATCGATTTGACCAACCTTCTCAATTTTCTAATGGGTATCTAATGCTCTTCCAAACACACCTTTAAGTAACGCTGAAGTTAACGGATTATAGTATTATACTTGTTGCCTGTTAAACACAGTTGCATTATATGTAAACAAAAGTTTCCAAATAAAAACCTGTCCTGCAAGTTAAAAAGGGCTGCTGAATTACTTTATACAATGCAAAGTATAGGAAAAGATGTTTCCTAGAATTCCGTTCTGATGATGTTTGATTTTGACTAAATATTTCTAACTTTATTTTTTTTCCCACTAACAGTCGGTCGCTTTCGCCAAGGAACAAATTTAAGGCTGATGGTGAAGAATTGCCACCAAGAACCTCTGGTTACAGCCGCAGCCCCAGGAGGAGCTCCCCACCAAGGGAGCAAGGTTCATACCATGGTGGTAGCCCCATGAGAGGTGAAGCTCAGGGGAAGTGTCAGTGACCTGGAAATTTAAGACTATGGGGTTGTGAATTCTCAAACATTTCTTCTGAACTTTTTCGGTGACTATGTGCTGAGGCATGAACTTGATACCGGAAGAATGTTCAGAGCGGTGTGTGTACCTTCCTTTGAAGCTGGGGTTATGAATTCTCAGTGAAGCTTCCTGAATGTTGTTGGTTATATGCCGAGACAATGATACCTGATGTCTGAAGGAGCTTAGCGGGTTGGTGTCTGTGTGTAGAATCTTGCTAGCACTTGATTAGGTTTCTGTAACCTTTGATGATGGTTCCACACTAAACTAATTTCCATGCAATCGATGACATGCACTCAACTAATTCCTCTATTCAATCGTATGCATTTCTTGAGACCCTGTTTAGTTGCAACCAAAATCAAAAAACTTTTCAAGATTTCCATCACATTGAATATTATAACACATGCATGGAACATTAAATATATAGATAAAAACAATAAGTAATTGTACAGTTTACTTGTGATTTGCGAGATGAATCATTTGAGCTTAGTTAGTCTATGGTTGGTCAATAATTGTCAAATACAAACAAAAATACTACCGTACCTAAAAACTTTTCACCCATGAAACTAAACAAGGCCTGAGTTGTGAGCATCTGTGCGTCAACTTTAGCTGAATATGTAAACTGAAACTTTGGGGCATCCTGAGTTGCGAGTCTCATAGCCATTGGCCTACGGTAGGTAGTGTGCTGTCTTTACGTTGACGCATATTGACGAACTATCTTAGCGAATGAAGACCGGCGACCATATTGAGCAAAAGATACCAGCTACCGATCAAAAACATATATTGAGCAAAAGAGACAGTTACATGAGCAAAAGAATTAGACCAGCACACTGAGACTGCAACAAAGCTACTCACCCTTCAACAACACAAGTACTTACAAGAGGCAAGCAATAACTTGGTGTTGTATATGTGAGAAGGGATAGAAAATAGTCAAGCAAGAGGCATCTCTCTCTAGTTTTTGTAACTCAACATTTTTTAGTGACTGGAACACTTCTATCCAGTTCACCTTCCTTCTGTATTTTTCAGTGACTCTGGAACACTTCTATCCGGTTCACCTTCCTTCTGCATTGATTAGCTGCGAGAAGGCGTTACTTGTCGACATGTCGGAGTACTCAATCGGCATACGGCTTTGATCTGTAGTGCTGATATCCAAGGAGCTTACTCTGTTTGCATTTGAAGGGAGTTCAGAGATCTGATTCATACTGTCGATGTTGGACATGTCTGGACCTGCCTCCTGTAGCTGCAGCACAAACTCCAGGTTCCACAGCACATCACCCATTGTAGGACGCTCGACACCATACTCTGCAAGGCATTTCTCCACTGTCTCTCCAAACTTCCTCAGTGCTTCAGGCCTGACTGTCCCAGCGATGCGCTGGTCAACAATCTGATCAAGCTCTCCCCTCTTTTGCCACTTGATAGCCCACTCCGCAAGGTTAATCATGTCCCTTGGAAGAGTCGGGTCAATAACCGGCCTCGCACAGATCACCTCAAGCAGCACCACACCAAAAGAGTACACGTCTGATTTGTCAGTCAGCTTCTGTCTCCGGAAGTACTCAGGATCAAGGTATCCGAAGCTCCCTTTCACTGCTGTGCTGACATGCGTCTGGTCGAATTCAGGCCCAACCTTTGACAGGCCAAAATCAGAAACCTTGGCCAAGAGATTTTCATCGAGGAGGATGTTTGCTGACTTGACATCACGGTGTATGATTGACTTGGCAAAACCAGTGTGAAGGTAGTGGAGCCCTCTTGCTGCTCCAATGCAGATTTCCAGTCTTTTCTTCCAGCTGAGAGGCGGCATATCACCGCCATACAGATGGCTCTTCAGAGTTCCTTTCTCCATGTATTCATACACCAAGATCATCTCATTGTGTTCATCACAGTAACCAATGAGCGACACGAGATGACGGTGTCGCAGTCCTGACAGCAGTTCGATCTCCGTCCGGAACTCCCTCAGCCCTTGGTGAGACTTCTGGTTGCCCCGCTTTACTGCAAGTTTGCTTCCATCCTGCATCACTGCTTTGTAGACCTTCCCAAAGCCTCCAACTCCAATGACCATCTGCTCATCAAAGTGATTTGTCGCATCTTGCAGCACAACAAAAGGGATTCGGTAGCTCGTGTCACCCGAAGTTCCAGATGTCAGAGTCGTCCGGCTGGTTCGGCTGCCTGTGGTAAGGAAGCTAAGACCATTGAGGGGTGTCCAAGAACTTGAGGTCCGACTTGGTGGTGGATGCGGCTTGTTTTTTCTCCTGAAGAAGATGCAGATAACAATAGCAATGACGATAGCAGCCAAAACTCCGAGTACAGAACCCAATATGACACCGAGATGACTCTTTCCCCCTAGTGATGGTTTCACAACGGAAACAGACCCTGTACTGATGTTCATCTTCATGATCTCCAGTCCATTCAGGATACCATCCGGCGCTGCTATCTGTACGGCAGAAGGCCCAATGCTGACACTGAGCTTACCAGATGGATCACTTGATAGCAAGACAGCATCAATGTAAAATGGCGCAGCCAAGTTGCCGAATGCTTTCTCAGAGAGATCTAGATTTTTCATCACCGACCAGCTATCCAGATATACATCAAACAAGAGCTGATAAAGGGCCTTGCTCACAATGTCACAGAAATGGAACCGAACGAGATAGCTTGAACGGCCATCGACATCAAATTGCCATGTCATATTGGACATGGAGCCAGTAGTATTTAGCAACCGCCTCGCAGTATTGTAGACACTGTCCGGTGCATCCTCCTCTGTTGCCAATCCGTTCTGGAAATTCAGCTTTCCTGAGAAAGTGTGAAGTGTAGTGGGAGTGGAATTTAAGAAGGAGCTCTGATCAGTAACCCATGTCCGCCAGAGCGTGTCATTCTCAGGAGTCACCTTCGGTCCCCCCACATTGATCCTGTAGAATGTCTGCAGCGGCTGTGTTGACAGCCCGAGATACTGACCGACAGGTTCCAGATTCAGTGCCGAATCAGTTATGAGATCATCAGGGACAGAGATGACCTCGATAGCATTGACGAAGGCCGGCGTGTTGTTCCCAAGAGGCACAAATGTCAGGATGAGCATGTCCCTGGTAATGTTCAGGGAATACTCCTTGAACACCGGCGAAGAACTACTTGGCACAGTGAAATTGTCCAGGAGCACAACATCCTCCGTGGACACCTTGAAGGTTGCCGTGGTGAGATCATAGCTCTGGTATTTGAATGGGAAGAAATGAAGGCGGACAAAATGCCGGCCACGGCTCTTGAGCTTGAAGGCATAGGACGATGCCGCGGGGAATATCCTAGCAGTCTGATACAGCATAGCGCCGTCGAACCCTGAGACCGAATTCGGTGAGGTGGTCGCGGCGGTGCTCAGATTGGTGGGTGTCGTCAGTATGGCCGGCCCGGAAGTGTCGGCCAGGAAAACCCTCTGGTCGATGGTTGCGTCGACCGTGGAACCGCAGTTGATGAGGTAATTGTCTGCTGGGGTGAAATTGGCATTGCAAGCGCCAAACACCCAGATGGCCACAGAAAGGGCTAGCACAACCAGCTTGAGCCCAACAGCTGTGCTATCCATGGCGTGTTGTGATGTGGAGTTGCAGGTTTGGGCTAGAAGGATGATGGGGTCATGAGTTGCACGAAGATGCAGACAGGCAGGCTGGAAGGGCTCTATGTAAGAGGAAGCAGAGAGCAACAGCTTAGTTCGTTTCAGAGGCGCAAGCAGAGTGCTGAAGCAATGAGACGATTCAGGATTGCAAGGACAGGCGGAACCGGAGGGAGAAAGGCAGGCGGAAGCTGAAATTTAGCTGGTGCTTGAGGTGAAGAATGGAAGGGAAGGAGCAACCTTGCTCGTCAGGTGAGAACCTGGTGAAGAACACGCACTGAGAGGACAGCTTCCAGTCCAGCAACAAGAAGTCGTCGATCTGCGCAACAGTTGGGCAGGAAATTGTCAGTTTCTTCTTGTCCAGCAGACCAGCACAGGGACAGGGGGTTCAATTTCAATTCAAACAAAGAGGAACTGCAGCACAAGTTGAGAATCGCAGTCATGAAATGGATGACAGAAATTCACCTCCGTGGAGCGCGCGGTCCGCTGGCGGTGCGTCCTTTCCTCCGAGCTGGAAACTGAAGAAGCAAAACCCTCCGGTCGGCGGCGGCGCCACGCCGCCACGCAGAGCCGAAGCTTTCCGGCGGCGAGCGAAATCCAAGCGCGCGCGTGGTTGCACGGCCGGCCCGGGGAACGAATCCGGCCGGACGACCCGGAGGCCCGCGCGCCGCTTGTGGTGGTAGCGGGGAGAAGCGAAAGGGAAATGGAAAGCGGCGGCTGCCAGGCGGGCGGGCGGTCGCGACCTGTGCTGTGGTGTGCTGCAGACTGGCTGGCGTGGCGGCGGTTTCTTGAAGCCGGGAGCACGCAAGGCGAAGGCGACAGGTGGAGGAAGGACGCGGACGCCTCGCACCGCGCGCCTGCGCTCGTGCCTGCCTGCCTGCGCTTTTGTTTATGACGGTGGTGGTGGTGGTGGTTAGGCTAAGGACGGGCGAGAGGAGGAAGAGGTCGCGCGGTGGGAGGGACGGGAACGGGTCAGCCCTCCTCCTCCCCTCTCCGGCTGGCTGCCGGCCGGCGCATGGGGCCGGCGGTGGAGAGGGTGACGAGCGGCGGTTTTGCGGGAGGTGGCGTGTCGTAGCAGGGGAGAGAAGATGGAAGGTGAGAAGGCAGTAGTACAAGAAATGAATGCGGGGCCGGGGCTGGCAGGGGGTCATTAATTAATCTGGCACGTGGGCCCCACGCGTCAGAGGCGTTGGACCCGCGTAGCAGTAGATGAATGGAAGAAACAAGAAAGTTGGTGGGGGTTAGCTGTGGGTGGGCCCGGGCAATCTCTGAGTCATGGGTGAGGCCAGCAGTTGGTTGGTGCTTTGCTACCAGTAGTCCTCCGTCGCTATCGAAACACTAGACCCTCCGTTTAAAGAAGAATGTATAACTATAGATCTAGGGAGTTGTTTAGTTTCCATTAAAAACCAAAAAGCTTTTTAAGATTTCATCGTAACAAATCTTACGATAAATATATAAAGCATTAAATATAGATGAAAATAAAAATTAATTACACAGTTTGTTTATAAATCATGAGACGAATCTTTTAAGCCTAGTTACTCCACGATTGAAAAATATTTGTCAAATAAAAATAAAAGTGCTACAGTAGAGAAATCTAAAAAAATTTCACAACTAAACAAGGCCTAGCTTAAGTTTGACTAAGGCTATAATAATAAATAATAGTATTTATATCTTTAAATAAATTTATTTTAAAATATAATTTATAATTTATAACTAATTTAATAATACGTATTTTGTATAAAAAATGTTAGTATTTTTTATAAATTAAGCCAAAATTTAACATATTTAATTTCTTGAAAAATGAGGATTACATTATTTTATGCACTGAGAAAATACTTATGTATGTGGATTTTAAAAACTAGATTTTGTTAGCTCTAAGCCAATTTTCTTCAATAGTACTAAATTTCAGCACCTATGAACGGCCTCACATGACACTCTTAAGTAATCTTGAAATATGTGTAAGATCTAGCTTTTCTCTCTTCTATTAATATAAAAGAGGTTATATTAGAATTGTATTTAGAAATATTTCTTCATGATCAAGGTCTTAATTTATTTAATAAATTATTATTATTATTATTATTATTATTATTATTATTATTATTATTATTATTATTATTATTATTATTATTATTATTAGGTTTTAAAGTTGTTATGTCATAAATTATATATTGTTATTAAAAAATAATGATCGAAGTGTACCTTGAGAGGTCATATCAAATCAAATCAAATCGACACTGGGCAAACCTTCCTTTTTGCAATATATACTACCGTGTCACCCTCGCGCGGGCGGCTTGGGGCGAAACCCTAGCCGCCACTGCCTTCCCCTACCTCTTCCTCTCCACCTCGCCATCGCCGGAGTGCACCACCGGGAGGCCTAGATGGCAAACGAGGATGGTGGCGGTGGCACTCGCTTGCATGGGCGGCCGATCTACCTACGGCTCGTCCAATTTGGCCCTCTGCGACATGATGTGGTGGAGTCCGCAAAAAATGGATCGGCCCCCGCGTCAACTCGGGTGGCGTCTCGTCACGCCGCCGCCGAAGATGGGTTCGGTGGAGCCAGAGGCGTCGCGTGTCTAGGTATCAGCGGCTTTACTTCAACGGTGGCAGCCGACCTAAGCGTGTACGATGACGGCCAAATCAAGACGGAGGCGGTAATCAATGACGTAACAGTTCAGCAATTGATGAGCAATGACAATACTACCAAGTTTCAACGGCGGTGACGCCTGTGGGCGTCACTTTCCTTGCTGGAGGTGTCGTCTTGTCCTTCATGAGGATCTCTCCGGCGGAAAACCCATCTCCAGTTCTCTAGTGGGGCGATGATGGCATCTACGGATGTCATTTTTCTCGTTGGAGACATCGCTCTTGGAAGATCCCTTGGGTTGTCGACTTTGGTGCCGGCAACGAGATGGTGGCTCCCTTACATACACACTAGGTGCTTTGTGCTGTTGCTAGGATACAACATCCGGTGTCTTCAATACAACGATCTTTCAGGACCCTTACTAGATCGATCTGACAGACGTGTTTTGGTGACATTGTCTTGACGTTGATGGTCATATTCTTGTGGAGTTGGCATAACAAAGTAAGTCAGTTGTCGTGTAGGAATAATGGAGTTTCTTATTGGAGATGTATTTTCTTTCCGTCAGTTTCTTTTATTTTAATTTCTCCTATTATAATAATTTAGCCTGATGCGTTCTTGAAGGAGGATGACTGAAGCTGAAAATACAATTTTCTTTATTAAAAAAACCGAATATTTAGAGAGTGTAACGGTTTGCTGCCATTCCAGGTAGAAAGAAAGGGAAAAAGAAGGATCTTGGCCAAAAAGAAGAAGATAGACCGACGATCCCGTCGCCGCGCCTGCATGCTATAGCGATGCCGTCGACGACGACGCGGTTTGTACTACAGCTACGAGCCATGCAGGCAGCGATGCCGATGCTTCATGCGTATGCGTACAATACAGCTAGCAGGCTGGGTAGGAATGAATACCTGTACTATAGCAACAAGAAGGTCAATTTCCAGCCGGCGTTGTGTTGATCTGAAAACGGCCGGACGGGCCTCGACGCGAGTCACACGACGTCGACAGTAGCCGTAGTGGACCCAGCGGCAATTCTCGGCTCCGTTAAAATATCGTAGCTAAAAACAATATTTACTAATTTATCATAATAGAAAAAATATTAGACCTTGTTTAGATGTGAAATTTTTTTGGATTTTGCTACCATAGCACTTTCGTTTGTTTGTGATAAATATTGTTCAGTCATATACTAACTAGGGTCAAAAGATTTGTATCGTGATTTATAGTCAAACTGTGTGATTAGTTTTTGTTTTCGTCTATATTTAGTGCTTCATGCATGTGCCGTAAGATTCGATGTGATGGGAAATCTTAGAAATTTTTGAATTTTTAGTGGGAACTAAACAAGGCCTGAATGACTAACGGATAGCTAATATTTATTGATTTATTATAATAGAAAAATATTAATGAATCACTAACGAGATAACCACAAGAGTCCGCGAACACACGAGTCTGAGTTGGTGAGAAAACAAAGCGTGGATTGGATGGACATCCGCCCGACTTGCCAGGTCTCGGGTCGGGGCGTCGTCAAGGAGCCGCGGTTTCACACGGCACGAATGCTCGATGCCGGCGGCCATAGTGCTGTGCTCTGCTCTGGACCCCGAGACGACGATCGCGCTATGCATATGCACGCTGGACGACGACTCGACCCTTTCCTCTAGTGCGCATGCTTTTTAATTTTCAATTCGGACCGGAATCGGATGTCTTCGGGTTTTTTTTTTAAAAAAAAAAAGACTAGAGGTCTTCGTTTTTTTTAACCCACGCTCTTCTTTCTTTATTTATTGGTTTTTGGGCGATGATATGATCCAACTGTCACGATGATAGGCTTGTTTCCTTTGTAGAAAAGTTATAGTTAAAAATAATATTTTGTTAGTTTATTACGAGAGAAAAACACTGTTAAATAACTATCAAATTTAATAGATAAACTCAAGTGAATAAACTCGATGACTGAACGAACGAATGAATAAACAGAAATGATACCGACGTGTCTAGTGTGTAGTGACTTCTTGAATTTTCATGATTTCTGTGCTCCATCCTTCAAAGATATTTATATAGATAGATTTTACGTATATATATTTATAGAGATGAGTATGCATACGTTGTGATTGTCTATAAAAGTAGGCTACTAGAAGCGGAAAGAAACAAAGCAGTGTGCGCGGCTGCCCCTTTCTTCTCCTCGGTGAGCCTCCTACGCTCTCAGGCACCAACCAAAGTCGTCTACACTACACTTCAGTGTTGCGCATCATCTTTCTCTTTTCTTGTACCTTCTGCACTCTCTGGTAAAGGTTTTTTCTTGTGCCTGATGAGACATGCTCTCACATTCTCGTTCGTTAAATTCGCATTGAAAAATATACAAACACATATGTTTGCATATTTTTTAATGTGAATCCTAAAAGAGTACTTCCTCTATCCAAAAAATATGTCACTATAATTTCACATCATATCAATCAAAATTTTTAAAACTTAACTTGTACATAAAATTTTAGCAACATTTATGTCTCCAAATAAGTTAGTTATAAAAATATATTCAACAATTTATCTAATAATACTAATCATACACCATAAATATTACTATTTTTTTATATCTTTGGTTAGGCTTCTCACTAAACAAGAATGACACTCTTCATGGGATGGAGGGAGCATAATGTTTCTATAGCAGCACGATACTTTTGATATATAAATTTAGTTAAATCTAAAATAGTTTGACTCGATCTACACATTAATTGTATTATTTTAGAAAGGATAACAAAAGAGATCAGTCAGGGTGGATCTGCTGATATAATATCTGGCAATTCTTGGATGGCAACAATAGCATGCTTCTTTTGGCGCCAACACCATAAAAATTAAAAGATGCTTATCTTTTTCCTTGTTCAGGTTGTTGTTGCTTTGCAAGGTACGAGCTCACCATTGGCGGATCTAGAGGGTCATGCCCCTCCGGGTTGATGATTTTTTAACCCTTCTACTGTAGCTTCTTTGTGTTGGATCTAATTAATTTGATTACTTGCTTTTAGGCCTTGTTTAGTTCCTAAAATTTTTCAAGATTCTCTGTCACATCAAATCTTATGGCATATGTATGAAGCATTAAATATAAATAAAAAAGATAACTAATTGCACATTTTATCTGTAATTTACGAGACGAATCTTTTGAGCCTTGTTAGTATATGACTGGACAATATTTATCAAATAAAAACGAAAATGATACCGTAACAAAACCTAAAATTTTTCGCGAACTAAACAAGACCTTACTTACATGGGTCTACGTTTTAGTTGGACCTGGTTGCTAGTTTCGTGAGGTCTAGGAAGCACGTAACTCGCTTGCCACTCACGAGTCACCACAAGTTTGCATTGGAAGATAATCCTTCATAGCTGCCTTTCTCCTCCTCTTCTCAACAGCTAAGGCCTTGTTTAATTCTTAAAAATTTAAGATTCTCTATCACATCAAATCTTTAGATACATACATAGAATATTAAATATAAATAACTAATTATACAATTTATTAAATCTAATTAGTCCATGATTGAATAATAATTACTAAATACAAACAAAAATATTGTAGTAGCCAAATCTAAAAATTCTCACAAACTAAACAAGACCTAAATCAATTCCCCAATTCAGAAATCAAAATTCCCTAATCCTCGTGGCCTCTTCACTCATCCCTACCGCACAACCGCATAGCTTCATGGTACGTGTGCAACCGCAACCTGCGACGAACAGGGAGCCCAGCTTGAACTACAATTCTACAAAGACCTATCATTATTAAAGCAAGTGTTAAGCAAGTGTTATAATACAGCCAGCTGCTAGCGGTAAGATTTCTTTATTGCCTTCTTGCAGTCCACTCATATAATGGTTAGCTCATTACTATTAACTAGTATAGTGCCCGTGCTAACGCTACGGGTTCATTCTAGAGATGCACTTGAAAACATCCATTTTTAACGAAACAACGATAGTTTTTTTTATAGTTTTTAGTCTCAGGCAATTGCATATAATCATTCATATAATATAATCCGTAATACACTCATGAATAAATAGGAAATAATAAAGCCATGTCTCGGATACTACAAATAAGTTGCGAATTGTTTAGAAGCAAGGAATGGTTGACAAGTTTTCTGTAGGTCCAACAACAAAAACTGTTAATATGGCAGTCACTCCAAATGGTTACAAACAATAATGATAATTTAAGTAGGAGTTACCTTCACCAAGAATCTGCATTGTCTCAAATTTTTGGGGTCCTCTTCTGCAACAAATTCCTCTTAGGAATAGCATGATCAGTTCAGATAAGGAATACCATGATTAGGAGTCGTTGATATTGCCAGTGTTTTCTTCCTTGCACGATATTCACATTGCTTTCTATTATGTTCTTCTCTCTGTTCAATGGTTTGTTCAGCCCTTTTCCGTGCACTGTATTCACATTGTTTTCTATTCCTCTCTTCCCTCATTTTTGTCTCTTCATCTGCATATGTTGTGATATATAATCTGTGTCACAGCTTTGCTAGACAAAAATCTCTGAATCTGAGCTAGAACGATATCAATGAACGTACCCTCTCCAACAGTGTTTGATATGTCGCTAAATGCACAACGACATTGTTGCCTATCCACCATGCCGGGTCAGTTCTATGTGAACCTTAGTTGGAGATCAATTGGAATCAGTTGTATAGAAATATATGATACCTCAATCGATATCAGATGTAACCAAAGAGGGAGTACAGACATGGATATGATATTGACATGTATAAATCTACTGAGTCGTTCCAAAAGGAAAAGAACAAGGATGTACTTAGCTGTCAAATCACTCAAATAAATAACTGGGTTTATAAATAACTGAGTTTGTAAATCATCGGGATCCCCTAATGCAGGATAAATAAAACGAAGAAAAATGTAAGTTGTTCTGCTCCTAGCCTTGATCAATTTAACTGGGTTTGTAAATCATAGAGATCCCTTTGTTCTTAATTTAGCTCTATTTAATTAGATATATGTAAATAAGACAAAACCCAGTTTTTTTTAAATCAATCGAGATCCTTTTCTTGTAAATTTACTTGGCACGCGCATCTAATTTCAGTACTGAAAAATCACTACGAGTAGAATCATCCAATGCTAAACAATCTATTTATTCACGATTAAGCTGTGTGCGGGCGTACCTCGACGGTGAAGCAGAAGGATGACGGGGCGACAGGACTTGGCCTTGAACTTGGACAACTGTCCGTGGCGGCGTCCGCCGCAGCATGCTCCGGCGGCGTGCCTACGCGTCGTCACCGGCGCGCGGCGTGCCCTGGCCGTGGCGTGCGTCCGCAGGGTGCCTCCCTGTCCGCGACGTGCCTCCCGTCCGCGGCGTGCCTCCACGGCGTCAGTGGCGCATGGCGTGCGGCGTGCTTACCTCCACGGCTGCATAGGGTGTGCGGCCGCGGCGGCGTGCTGCCCTGCCCGGGACGGCGGTTGCGCGGGGCGTGTGTCTGCAGCGTCGTGCTGCCCTATCCGCGCGCGGCGTGCGTCGGCGGCGTTGGCTGCTGGGGGCGTGCGTCCGCGGATGCCCTGGCGTCGACGTGCAGCCTGCGTCCCTGGCTGCGTCGTGGAGGTGGAGGCGGCGTGCGTGATGGAGGTGAGAGGCGGCGTTAGGGACTGGGAGATCGTCGTCGCAGCGTCGTCATTGAAGGGGTCGTGGGAGGGGAGGGGAGGGGAGATGCTGCAGGGACTGGGGCGGCGGCGATGGGGGAGGATGGAGGGGAGCACCTGGTGCGGAGGCGACGATGGCGGCACTGGAGATGGAGATGGAGATGGGCGGAGTCGGGTTTTTTTTTTCTTTTGTCTCGGACACGTTACGAGGGAAGCCGGGAGAAAGGGTCGGGGTGAAGCGAGGGAGCTGGAGGTTTGATTTGACGCGAGGCTGAGGGTGTGTAAGGTCGTGATCATACTTCTAATGTGGGCCGTTAAATCTGTAAGACATGTGCTGTGAGTCGTTGATTTTACAGATGGAATTTGCTTAGAGAAGATTTCAATTATAGTAGAGATACATGACCACCTAGCAGGTTACCTTTTTGGTTTTTGTGTCTGAGCCGGCTGTAAGCTTACAGTCTGCTTTTACTCTCTCCTCTCTCTCTTCTCCACCTCAGCATTTAGCTGACTTACAACCTGCTATAATATTTGCTCTTAGGCAGTCAGTAAGCGTGATCAAGGTAACCTAGCGATGATTTATAAAATAATTTTTTCATTAATCACTTCTATTTAGCTTGATTATGATTGTACTTGGCTTTGGCTAGCCCCTAGCTCTGGGATCACCGCATCAGTCACACAGGTCTTTGTTCGGGTTCGGACGGTCTCCTCTCATATAAAACTCTAGCAGCGCTGCAAACAAGCATCTTAGGCCTTGTTTAGTTCGTAAAAATTTTCAAAATTTTCCATCACATCGAATCTTTGGTCGCATGTATGGAGTAGTAAATATAGACGAAAATAAAAACTAATTGCACAGTTTACCTGTAATTTGTGAGATGAATCTTTTGAGCTTAGTTACTCCGTGATTGGACAATGTTTGTCAAATAAAAACGAAAGTGCTACATTAGCCAAAAACCAAAATTTTTGCGAACTACATACACCTAAAAACCCAAAACTTTACAAGATTATCCGTCACATCGAATCTTGCGGCACATGCATAAAGTATTAAATATAGATAAAAAGAATAACTAATTGCATAGTTTATCTGTAAATCACGAGGCGAATCTTTTAAGCCTAGTTACTATATAATTAGACAATGTTTATCAAATAAAAACGGAAATGCTACAGTGTTAAAATCCAAAAACTTTTTACATCTAAACAAGGCCTTAGCCTAGGAGAGTTGCATGTCGTCCAAAACGTTACTAGTATGTTTAATTTTTTTAATATTAAGTTTGATCATTTAAATTATTTAAAAATTTATACAAAATTTCACTTCATTTATCGTAACTTAAATTATAATAATTTTTTAAAAAAAAATAATTTAAATTTAATTATATTTATATAAATATTTTAAATAAAATGAATAATCAAATTTAAAATTAATAAAATAAATATCTTATAATTTAAGACGAAAATAGTCCATTTAAAATTGTGAATACAACAATAATGCTTCGGGTGGATGAACGTCCACACTCCCCTTTCTCCTGACCAGGGACAGCCGGCCGCAGGCTCTGGGCCCTGGCCGGGCCACAGTGACGTGGTGATGATGGAGACACGTGCCACGGTTTGGTACTTTGGTCTGCATTTTGCTTTTTCCACCTAATTCTTTTTGTCTTATTATACTAAATATTTGACACATATATAGAGTATTAAATATAAATTAAAAAATAATTAATTATATAGTTTATATATATTTTAAATTTAATTAATTTATGATTGGACAGTAATTGTTATAGTTATAAATGTGTTTGGTCAAAAACTTTTATTTTGGTGTGCTAAACTAGGCAACTGTAATCAACAAAAAAACTGAGCTGCTGATGTCTGACAGGTGTTGATGGGCCCGTAGTGGCGAATCAATTCCAGCCATAGTTATTAGGACCGGACCGGAGATTGAACCAGTGAGACTATCGGTTCACTGGTTCACTGGTCCAACCGTTTAGAACCGGTTGAACCGTCAGTTCGATTATTTTGGACCGGTTAAATCGAACCGGCCACCAATATATTGAACCGGTATATATATATAATATAACTAATAATTAATAGATGGTAAAAAACATAATTTAATTGTACAAGCATAAAGTTACACATGCAGATCCAATTACCAAATACAAAATGACATGGTCTTAAATTCAAAACATCAAAAGTGTGTGAACAATCTCGTTGTGATAATTCAAAGTGGAATGACTAGAATAGTAATTAAAATATTCACCATTGCAAAATAATCTTGAATGCTAAAATGGAGTGTACTATTGCGAAGACCTCGTTATGACAATCAAAATAGATATATTATTTATCTAATTTGGAGCTTATTTAAAAGTTATAAAAATTTAAAATTTAAAAAAATTGTGCTGACGCTAGCGCTACCAAGCACCATGACCCATGAAACATTCAAACAGGAGCAGCCAATGGCAGGTGCATGCCCCATGCACTTCACCCGTAACATTCAAAAAAATGAGGAGCAGCTAGGGGGGCCATTGATGCCACGTGCATGCACTCCACTGACCAGCACCACGCAGCACAGGAAAACTGCAGTTGAAATAGCAAGCGCCATTACGGACCGGGACGGTTCGATTGGAACCGGCCGGTTCACCGTTCAAAAAAACCGGTCGGTTCAACCTGTTTTTACCGGTTCGATTGCTCAAACGGTCTTTTAAGTGAACCGGACCGGTTTAAGCTCTGGTTCGATCTTTTAGCGGTCCAACCGCCGGTCCGGTCCGGTCCTAATAACTATGATTCCAGCTTGTACTACATTCCAGGTTTTCTTTCAACTTTTTTTATTCTCCTTTTAAAAAGGCAAGCTTACATTGGGTGTCCAAATGTCCAATCCCATTCCAGCTTGTACTAAATACCAGGTCACACAACTAACAATGATTAGTGGATTAGCATCAACGCTCGCTTAGAGGGTGTTTGGATGAACTAAACTAAACTTTAGCTCATATTTTGAATGCAAGATAGAAGATTTAAATATAGACTAATAATCATAAACAACTAAAATCTAATAGAGGCTAGTACAACTCACTGGAAAAAATCTTAATTAATCTATGTTTAGTCTGTTATATCTAACGAAGTTTGTGTGGTGCTTGCTACTATATATATATGGCCACACAGCCCGCGGCTCGGCCCGAGGGACCAGGCCATGCCTAGGCCACCAGCCCACCACTCAGGCACGCGGCACAGCTCGGGTACGGCCTGTTCCAACGGTCGGTCCGATAGCGGCTTGATAAAAAATAAACTGTTGTGTAATTGTGACTTGTATATATGTGATGTTAATTGTTATACTGGTAAAAATGATGAACAATTGGTGAAAACGATGATGTGTTTCAGCACTTAGTGAAAATGTTGATGAAAATGAACTGTTTTTGGCTTGACGGGTCGTGGACCGGCACGACATGGGAAAAATATCATGCTTGATGGGCTGGTACAGCACGAAAACTAGCTCGCGGGCTATATCTTTGGCCGAAAGCTAGGCACGAAGCCTATAGAGTCACAGCCTACTAGGCACGATGACGCGTAATGGCACGACAACCTGATACACAGCATGGCATGATGTCGGGCCATGGGCCGTTGGACATATATACTTGCTACTTATTGAAATACTAGCTTTCTAAGTACATTACCTTGCACAAAACAGAAAGAAGCAGCTGCTGCGTTTTTTTATTAGTTGTGAGTTTACATTTGTAATGCTCGCAGCTCAATTTTCGTTTTATTTTCTTTAATGTTGTTTATAAGTTAGGGTAAAATACATTTCTCAAACTTTAACTCAAAATGTAGTCTATTTTTTCAATTTTCAACTATAAAACCGAGTAACACGCACTCTCTAGCCGTTGATTTTTCTGTTTCAAAAATAATTTTCTATCTTTTTAGAAAAAAATAAAAACTGATTTGATCTCTAAAAACATAATTTATTTATCTTATAAAACATAAAGAACGAAACTAGTTCTATTTTTCTTCTTATAAAAATGAGATATATATATATATATATATATATATATATATATATATATATATATATATATATATATATATATATATATATATATATATATATATATATAATGTTCATGCTATATTTAGAGTTCTTGGGACCTTACATGTTTTAAATAAACAATGAGCACACTACAAGAAATAAAGCAATATAGAAATAAAATTTAAACAATCCCAAATACCTGTACGTATAGATCATAAACAAGTTGAGAACATTTTTAGAAACAAAATATGGTACTAGTTTCATATTCTTCATGATTTCAAACAAATTATTTATGAATTTTTAGAGAATAACTCAGATTTTTTTATTTATATAAAATAGAAAACCACCTTTGAAACTATCATGAGGACCAAAGTTGTCCTGTGTTGACGATTTGAGGACTGTTTTTTCAATTAAGATATGGAAGTTGTACAGTTCCATAGGCTAGCAAGATGCCATCTGACTGAAATCAATCTTTTCGGCATGAAAGCTATAAATATGGATAAAATGGCTATCAAGCTCGACAAAACCAGTTCAATCTTTGAGTTTTTGGCCCATGCAACGTTTTCTTCTCGAACAAGCCCATTGAGGCCCGTATTCCATTGAGAGGGACGGCCCATGCAACTTTAATGTTGCAATTACCATGCACTCTTGTTGTCTTATGATTTTTTTTTTTGTGAGCAGAGCCATCCATGATTGTTAATATTTTATTTTTTTGTTTTATGGGCCATGACAGGCTGACAGCCAATCAGCCAACGGCACAAGTTCATTTTGTCTCCATTTGTCTCCAGCTGCTGGAAAACTCATTTGCAAGCAGAGACCTCTCGAGAGATTTGAAAGGAAATGCTGCGTCGGGCCAAGTCCAAATCATGCGCTGCTGGTGGTTAGAACAAAAGGAGGTCTTAAAAAAAACTCCAAGTGTTTAGTAAAAAAAATACTCCCCAAAACTGTTATTTATGCTTCTAAAAATTAAAGCAGCGTGGAAATTGACAGTAGTTGATCACCTGCAAGCATCATGCAAGAGCCAACGCTTGAGCTTATCTGCTGAATCTATCAATCATTTAGCGATATTTTTCTTTTAAATCAACGAACAGTATTTTCAGTTATGACTTTTTTGCTAAGCGAACGGGCTATGCACAACTTTTGTTGTATTTGGTTCAAGAACTATAAGGAATGGGATAGTGCTGATCCTTTTTGTTAGGGCGGGATTAACCGGTTTATTGTTTGATCAAAGTGATTGAGTTGTGCCTGTTTTTTTGGTTCAAGAGATAGAACAAGATGTGATGGATGACAGTTTTGCTTCTATTAGCGACCGTCAAGGTGGGACCCATGTGCCATAATCCTTCCCCTCTTCTTCCTCACTCTCCAAAACACAACACATCCTAGCGCACGATATAGGTTCGCCCAGTGCGCCTGCCCTCTCTCGCCAGCCAGTTTAGCGACATAGATCCACCCATCCCAATGACGCCCCACTGCCCCACACCTACGTGGTGCGGTCCCTATCGCAGGCCCCTCGAGCCTCACCCGTCAGGGTTGAGCTTGCATGCCCTTTCCACTGGATCGAGCTCGCTCACTCATGTGGGAGTATGGAAGGACCTTTGGATTGGATGAGTAAGGGGGACTAATAGCTTAATTGCAATTCTTGAACACAAACACTAGGAAAAAAGGTTAGAACAAAAGGAGGCCTTAAAAAAATCTACTTCTAGCTAGTGGTTAACAAACCTAGGGTGATCAACCATCTATACAATTTTAGTCTCAAATATACGAACTACTAGAAATAAATGGTAAACTAGATTGGTTTGCTTTCAAGGATGATAAGCCCTAATATTTCTACTATATAGAATGAACAATATCACATAAATGAGAGACAAAGATATATCCCGCTGGTTCCTTTTTTGTGAATTACATGAGTACAAGCGCAGATGTTCAACATACATGCACACTCACCTCTACGAATATATGTACGCAAACCCTACTATCCTTATGAGTACATCCAAACGACGATTGTGCCAACACATACTTCAAAAAATAACCGACCAACCGCAGCCACCTCAGTGCCCACTTTGAACAGGAACGACGGGTCGACGAGCGTTTGCATGAGCATCAATAAGGCGTGAATCATTGAGCCTAGTGGCCACGGAGCAACATACATAGATCAACATCAAAGGAATGAGAAAAAACTACCACGTTCACATCTTCTAGATGAATTCCTAGTGATTCAAGGACCTGCAGATCGAAGTAGCAGAGCAAGAGGACTTCCTAGATCCTAGCGTCCTTGGCCGCCTGAAAGCCCTAGTTTGGTTTTGGATAATTGATGAAACCCTAGTACTAACCTCTATACTAAGTGTGTGTAGACTTAATGAGGTTGGTACATGCCAAGTGATGGAGCAAGTGATGATCATGGTGATGAAGGTGATGACCACAAGATGATCAAGTGCTCAACTTGGAAAAGAAGAAAGAGAAAAACAAAACCCTATGGAGATCAAGGCAAAGGTATTGCTTAGGGTTTTGGTTTTGGTGATCAAGACACCATAGAGGGTGTGATCACATTTAGGATAGATAGCCGTACTATAAAGAGGGGAATTCTTTGGCTAAGCGGTTGAAGGGTCGAGATAGCGGACTAGAGGGGGGGGTGAATAGTCCTTTCTAAAATATATTACGCCGGCTAACCGAAACAAATGCGGAATTAAAACTATCGGTCTAGCCAAGACTACACCCCTCTATCTAAGTTCTCTAGCACCTTGAAAAGATCCTAAACAAGCAAGCAAGGTGCTACCTAAGCAAGAGCTCACCTAAACAAATCTAGGAGCAAGGTCACACAAACCTATGCAACTAGTACTTTACAAACCGAGGGAGCTCCTACACAAACTAGTGAGGCAAAGCGCACAAAGCCTAAGCTCACTAGCAAGCTCAATAATAAGGCAACTAATGCCAAATTAGAGAGCGCAACTTACTTAGCTACACAAACTAAGCAATGTGACTAACAAGGTTACACAAACCAAATTAGTCACGCAAGGGAACTACTTCTAGCTACACAAGCAAGAAGGTAACTAGCAAGCTACACAAGCTAACTAATTACAAGAGCAACTACACAAGCACAAGTATATGAATGTAAGAACAAGCTTGTGTTAGGGACTTGCAAACCAACGGGAAGAACAATGTTGACACGATGATTTTCTCCCGAGGTTCACTTGGTTGCCACCAAGCTACGTCCCCGTTGAGACAAGCTCCAAGGTTGCCGTCGGTCCTCTTGCTAGTGGTGACCCGCAAGTCACACTCTCCCACGTGGAGTGCTTACCACAAGCTCTAGCACTTGACCCGGCCGGACCACTTGTCGCTCTTCACGTCTCGCTCAACTAGAGTTGCTCTTCGCGATCCCCGCGGGGTGAGCACCGTACCCCTCACAATCTCTTCTCCGGAGCACCGCACAATCTCCTTGCGTGCTTCGACGGAGTCACAAGCCACCAAGCCGTCTAGGAGGTGGCAACCTCCAAGAGTAACAAGCACCACCGGCTTGCAACACGAACACCTAGTGCCACTCGATGCAATCTCTCAATGCAACGCACTAGAATCACTCACTCGCTATTGATTCGCACTCTTGCAAGCACAAGTGAGTTAGAGGCCTTCCTAGCACTCCCCAAGCATGGACACTAAGTCCCAAGGGTGCTCAGCACCGGCCAAGGCCGGCCACCACTTCTATTTATAGCCCCAAGGGCTAAACTAGCCGTTGCCCCTTCACTGGGCAAAACACGTGAGCACCGGACGCTCACAGGGAGCCACCGGACGCTCAACACCCAGCGTCCGGTGCTCAGCTAACCGCCACGTGTCACTAGCCGTTTGAAGTCGACCGTTGCCGCCAACGGCTACTTCGCACGCGCGCCTGCACAGCACCACCGGACGATGGGCACCGGACGGTCCGGTGCTCACCGGACTCGTGCGCAGAGAGGGTTGCAAAAACCCCTCACACCGGACGCTAACCACCGGACGCTCTCAGAGTGCGTCCGGTGCTTAACCCTAGCAGGGTCAAGCTCACCGGACGCTGAGGCCAGCGTCCGGTGCCTCCGCACTCAGCGTCCGGTGAGTGTTTCTCAGAGAGAAAACACTCCCGCGACTTCTCCAAAATTCCCACCGGCGCAATAGAAAATATGCACTTTATTTTCTCGAAAACCCATCCTCTCTCTACCTTCCAAACTCCACCTCCTTCTCAAAGTGTGCCAACACCACAACGTGTAAACCAACATGTGCACGTGTGTTAGCATTTTCACAAACAATTTCCCAAAGGAGTTAGCCTCTCAAACTTGCCACGCCACTCGATCCTAACACGTATGCAAAGTTAGATCGCTCAAGTGGCACTAGATGACCGATATGCAAACAAGTTTGCCCCTCTTGATAGTACGGCCATCTATCCTAAATCCGGTCATAAACTTCTCTACACACCTATGACCGGTGAAATGGAAATGCCCTAGGTTATACCTTTGCCTTGCGCTTTCCATTCCATCTCCTCCAATGTTGATGCAACACATGCACCAACCAATCACCAAATGATATGATCCACTTCATATCATCACGTGACCGTATTGGTTCATCGATCTTGACCTCACTTGCTCTTCACCGTTGCCTCGGTCCATCGGCGCCAAGTCTTGCTCAAGCTTCACCGTCACACGCGGTCCCTCGCTTCAAAGCCTCCGACTTGCCCTTCACTCTTGCAACCGGTCCATCAAGCCAAGCCTCATCTTGATCTTCTCCACCTTGGTCACATGACTCCATGTCATGTCTCATATGCAATGAGCTCCTCCATCATCACATAATCACCTGTGGACTAATCTCCTGTGTATCTCACATAAACACTATTAGTCCACCTAAGTTGTCACTCAATTACCAAAACCAAACAAGGACCTTTCAGCGGTTATCAAGTGCCACTAGGTGTTATTGTTCTTGTGCATGCATTTAGAACCTAGTGAGCTAACTTAACTCCTTCGAAGAAAATGTTTGTGAAAATGCTAACACACGTGCACACTTGTTGGTACACACTTTGTGGTGTTGGCATACTTTGAGAAGGAGGTGGAGTTTGAAGGGTAGAGAGAGGATGGGTTCTGTGCATTTTTTCTATTGCGCCGTTGGGAAATTTGGAGAAGTCGTGGGAGTGTTTCTCGCTGAGAAAACACTCACCGGACGCTGGCTTCTGTGCACCGGACGCTGCGTCTGAGCGTCCGGTGCAGACAGTGCCTGGCCCCGCTAGGGTAAGGCACCGGACGACAGGCACCGGACGACAGGCACCGGACGCAGGCCTGTGCGTCCGGTGGTCCGTGTCCGGTGTGAGGTCCGTTTTGTAGAGCTCTCTGAGTTTCAGTCCGGTGAGCACCGGACGCTTAGGGTGCATGCGGTGGCTTGCGTCCGGTGACCCTGCGAGTTTGCGGAGCTCTCTACGCATGG
This sequence comes from Sorghum bicolor, assembly GCF_000003195.3. NCBI lineage: Eukaryota > Viridiplantae > Streptophyta > Magnoliopsida > Poales > Poaceae > Sorghum > Sorghum bicolor. The sequence continues at coordinate 5,611,288 of NC_012878.2, read as the reverse complement.
GTCCGGTGTGCACCGGACGCGTCTGGTGCCAACTTGCTCAGCGTCCGGTGCTCTGCAGGTTACCGTTGGTTTCTGACACGCGGCTGACGTTGGAGCACCGGACGCAGGTGTTGAGCGTCCGGTGACCCCAAGTTAGACCTAGTGAGAGAGCCAACGGCTCTATTTGTTTGAGGGGTCTATAAATAGTTGTTGGCTGGCTTAGGGCTCACTCTCTTGGCATTCTTGACTACTAGACATCCTTGTGAGCCTAAGCAAACACCTCCCACTCATCTCCTTCATAGATTATACATCTTTGTGAGATTGGGAGTGATTCCAAGTGCATTTGCTTGAGTGATTGCATCTAGTGGCACTTGGATCGTTCTAGCTGCAGTTTTCTTATTACTCTTGGTGGTTGCCGCCACCTAGATGGCTTGGAGCAGCGGAGGAGGATTGGCATGAGTTGGTGATTGTTCGTGGCCATCTCCTGATTGTGAGGGGTTTTTGTACCTTCCCCGACGGAGAGCCGAAAGGTAACTCTAGTGGATTGCTCGTGTCATTGAGTTACCTCACTTGTGGGTAGGTTCTTGTGGTGTCCTAGTGAGGACGAGGTTCGTGCTACACCTCTTAGCCACCGAACCACCAAGTGTTGGTCGACACAACGGGGACGTAGCGTGCCGGCAAGCATGTGAACCTCGAGAGAAAAATTAGTGTCTCAATTGTGTTTGATTGGATTTCTCCCGGTGATTGGACTTCATATTGTTGATTGGTTCATCCCCTCTACGCGACGGTATAAAGTTCAAACCATCTCTTTTACATTCCCACAAACTAGAGTAGCTTACTTACTTGTATAGAAACTTTAGGTAGCTTTCTAGTGTAAGTAGTGACATAGCTCTTGTGTGCCTAGTGATTATATCAACTAGAATTGTTGGATAGGTGGCTTGCAAACACCCCATTAGAGCTAGAGCAAAAAGCTTCGCTTTGTTATTTACTAACCTCTTGCTCTAGTGAGTTTGTAGAATTTTTAAATAGGATATTCACCCCCCTCTAGCCATATTAGGACCTTTCACCGCCTCCATGTCGAAGCCGAGCAGCGGGCCAAACTCCGCCTTCTTGTAGTCGACATCTTCCTCGCCACCACCTCTGCCACCTCTATCTTTGCCTCTAGTCCCGCCGGAGTCATCCCCATGGTTCCCGGTGGTTGATCTATCCCGACGGTAGCTCAGGGACATGCGGCATGGAGCAAGAGAGTGAATGCAGTTTGGGGAGTGGAGAGACAAATTGTCTTTGGAGGAGGTGGAGCCGAGGTCGAGGCCGAGGCAGAGAGGCGTGGGCTGTGTCGGGGAGGCATGGCAACGGTTCGCTTGAGGTCGAGGGATCCGGCACCACGGTCGTCGTTAGGGGATGCGAGGCTAATGCCAAAGCGGAGGGAGGCGTGATTTCCTTCCTTTTGAGTGTGTGATGGCCACAAGGTTTACTTCCTTCTCCATCGACCGTGGATCTAAGATGGGAGAGGATGATGACACGAACGACGGCGTGTGCGAGGAGGAGGCAACGTGGGAGAGGAGTGGGGATGAAAATGGATCGGATACAGATGGATATCACTGATATCATATTTGTTTTCATATTTCTAGTCAGATTCAGATTCGAATACGAATAATGTCAATCATATCGCATAAGATACGATTAGATATTGACATTATAAATATATGATTTAAGTATTCAGATACAGATATGGTATCAGATGTTGAATATTCAGACTCAGATATGGATAGATCTAAACGCCTGTAAATGAATTCGGTCTCAAATACGATCGGAAAATATCCGTACCGTTTTCATCCCTTAGAGGAGGTGGTTGTGTGGGTGTGCTTGCGAGATTAGTGCCACCCATCGGCGTATCGCTTTTTGACCGCGGGATCGCAAGGAGATACAAAGATGACACCAACCAAATATCACACGAAAAAATTTCTTTCTTTTATTCTTTTTAGTTGTAGGAGATATTTTTTTAAAAGGAAATTTGAGAGAAAACAACGTCGGGCCAACTAGTCCAATCATGCATTGCGGTGCAAGGAGAGCATACTACGTACGAGATGCCCGTATTTCTTAGAGCATCCTACATATATTAATCCCACGTTGCTGGCGCAAGCGGCATCTTGGTTACATATAATCTTGGTTATGGATACAGCTACCACCATGCGGTAAGCACGGTTGTTTGCAAAAACATCCATTCAAATCCAAGAGAGGGGGTGCCATCGTGCCACAGGTACGACGACAAAGCAGCTCACAAAACTCCGCTTGAATAATGATGATGATGATTTACGAATAGGGACAAAAATGGTACAAATATTTTCTGACCGTATTGGTGACCGATTTCGTTTAGAGAAGTTCAGATCTATCCGTATCCGAGTTCGAATATTGAACATCTGATACCGTATCTATATCTGAATACTTAAGTCGTATATTTATGATGTTGACATCTAATCGTATCTTATCCGATATGATTGACATTATCCATATTTGAATCTGAATCCGACCAGAAATATAAAAACAAATATGATATCAGTGATATCCGTTCGTATCCAATCCGTTTTTATCCCTATTTATGAATTCTAGATTCTAACACACAAACAGACAACTTGTCTTTACAGGGGTGGCCTTTTTGTTACTGGTGTTTTTTCCTTATTATTTTATTTTATAATAAAACGAGAGCAATGTCTGGTGTACCACTAGATGGTGCACTACTACACTACAAGAGAATGTGTATTTGGGACACCTTGAAGCACTACACACACCAATGTTATGGTGTGCACCAGACATGCTCACTTGAGCTTAAATAGTGCCAATGGTTAGTTTCTTAGTCATTGGAATGTAGCAGTTGGAGACATCAAGTGTAGCGCTTAGGTGCTCAACAAACATATCTAGTGCATGGACATAATTATGCATAGTGGAGATAACGATTGGATTTGAAGATGGATCTATAAATAGACTGTGGCTGGCCTTGGCCACTCTTTTGGCCACTCTTTTGGCACTCTGTACACTTGTGCACATTCTTTTAAAAGCTATGGAACACACTCTACTCACTTGCATCAGTTTGGATCACATTTGGGTGAGTTGGAGAGGCTCTAGTGCCTTTGTATTGTCGATTTGCATCTCATAACACTAGTCGAGCATGGCAGCTTTGATTGTTCTTGTTACTCTTAGTGATTGCCATCACCTAGTTGCTTAGAGTTCGGAGGATAGTTGAGGGGCTTTGTGGTGATTATTTTCACCTTCGATCAAGTTATTGCAAGGGGCTCTTGTGCTCATCCCCATGGAAGTTCACGGAGACACTAGTGTTATGCTTGTGAGACTAGTTGGAGTGCTCCCTGTGTTTGATTCTTGAGGCACTCAAGTTATTGGTCTAGCTTGAGTGGCTAGTTAGCATGTGAATCATCACTTTGAGGCTCACCACAATGAGGACATAGGTTGTTGGTAAGCAACCGAATCTTTGTCTTAACCACTTGCCTGATTTAGTATTGTGCTCCACATTTGCTTTATTCATATATTGTGCTTGTGTGTGGTAGTTGTTTGTATTGTAGCTCTCTAGCTTAGTTGTAGTCTAGTTAGTTGAATCACTAGTTTAGTTGCTCTTTTGTGGAACTAACTAGAGTAGTTTTGTAGCTAGTAGCTCTAGTTTGGTGAAGTGAATTAGGGTAGAATTCAATTGCTACTACTATCGCGTATGGGCTTGCTTATTGGGTGAATAAAAGCTAGTACAAATAGTGCTATTAGGATTTATTATTTTACTAATTACCTTGCTCTAGTGTTTGTGCACTTTGTAGAGAAACTTTTATAGGCTATTCATGCCCTCTATCCATCTAGATTATTTCACCATCTCCATGCTTCATGTATAATGAAGGTCACAAGATATTATAAGCCTTAGCCATTGAGACAAAGAAGGGGCCTACTAGATGAGATGGCTACCTTACTAGACGTACCTACCCCTATTGCCTCTAACCACTCAATCTATGATGACACAAAGAAGATATAACAAAACGAGAGAAAAGAAAGAAAAATGATGATGAGCGATGAGGTGTGTGTGGAGAGATGGATGGGACATGCGCGTATAAATGACCTTACCCACCGCTGTGGCAGGAATACTAGGGGTGAAGTGAAGGATGTGTGGACGTAAAGCGGTATGGTGTACATCTGATTGAAGTGCTTTTTTTGTCCCAATAGACATGCATGCTAGTTTAGTACTGCCAAAAAGTCTATTATATTGGAGCATGATGAACTTGAAGCCAAAAATAAAATTCACAGAATTGAATGTTTGAGTATGACACTACCTATTTCATCTTAAATCTAATTTGGAAAGTAAAAATTATGAAGCGACAAAATCTAGCTTGGAAACGAAACAACCTTTTTTTTTGCATTGCTCAAATATTGAGCAACATTTACCTTGTAATTTGATCTAATGCAAAAATCCAATTAAGAATACCACTCCATTCAATCTAAATTGAAAATTGTTTTGTTCTTTTAGATATATAACTTTTGTTATACATCTAAACATAATAGGTCCAAATGTAAAAAAGTTATGCAAATTTAAAAAGTCAAATCAACTTAATTCCTCCATTCTAAATTATAAGTCGTTTTGACTGTTTTGATACATTCATTTTGCTATATACTGTCTCCATACACGAGTAAGTTTAAAGATTTCTTATGATATATAGGCCATGTTTGGTTCCTCATGTTATTTTTTAATATCTATCATATTGAATGTTTGGATATATATATATATATATATATATATATATATATATATATATATATATATATATATATATATATATATATATATATATATATATATATATATACACTAAATATAGACTATATACAAAACTAAAAACATAGTTAAAGAATAATTTGACAGATGATTCTTTTAAGCCTAATTAGTCAAATAATTAATTGCTAGATAAAACGAAAATACTACAGTACATATTAAACTTAAATACCTCCAACCCAAAAACCCATGCAGCTGCAGCCCAATCACATGCCTTAGGCCTGATTAGTTTCAATTTTTTAAAGAATTTTTGTCATATTGAACTTTTGGATCCATTTATAGAGCATTAAATATAGATAAAAACAAAAATTAATTGCATAATTTACCTATAATTTACGAAACTAGGGCTCTTCGGATTGCCATGTCTGAACATTGGCACCTACCGGATGATGAACAATTCAGATATACTGGTAAGGATTGGTTGGTACTGTTGCTGGACAGGTACCAATGGAAGCATGCAGACGAATCCTTCTCCTTCTTTGGCGGTGCTGGCATGTACACAATAGCATTACTCATGAGACGGGGCCTATTCCTGTGTCGACCTCTGTCGAATTTTTGCTAAGCTACATAGGCAGCCTTGAGGCAGCAGGCCAAGCTCTATTGCAGGATAAAAAAGGAAAGTAGGAAATCCAGAAGAATAGAAGAGGTGCCTCCAATGGTCACCATGCCGCCCGACAAACTCAGCATTGGGAGCCTCCACTGGATGGATGGGTCAAGCTGAATGTGGATGACTCTTACCTTGAGCTAACTGGTGAAGCCGGTGTGGGTGTAGTTGTAAGGGATAGGTGTGGGACAGTAATTTTTACTGCTTGGAAATACTTTAAAAAATATGGAAGTGCAGCTGAGGCCAAAATCATTGCATGTATGGAAGGTCTTCGTTGGGCAAATCACTGGGGTCTATCTCAGGTAATAATCGAATTAGACTGTGCAAGAGTTATATCTTCACTGGAAAAACCAACCGGTAGACAGATTAGAGATCATCCAAATTGTAGGGGAGTTGAGAAATTTGACTTAGTTGATGAACGAGTGGAAGTGTTCCCAAGTTAAAGTTAAGAGAGAGTGTAATCAAGTAGCAAATGCCTTAGCTTCTTTAGCTAGATGTTGTAAACTCTGTGGCTTGGCAATGACACGTGCTTGCGTGCGCTTTGCCTTTCATAAATATCAATTGTAATTTGCCGATGGCTAGCTAATAGAGCTTCTCTTTTTGCTAAAAAAAAATAAAATAAAACTTTTAAACTTAAGTAATTTATAATTAGATAGTAATTATCAAATACAAATAAGAAAGGCAAAAATTTTCCGGAGGCTAGTTAAGACTCGCGATTCAAGAGTCAACGATACAATTTTTTCCCCATAAAAAAGGTCAACTACACGATTTTATTGAATGAACGAAAAGGAGGAAAAGGCCAGACAAATTGCAGGGTGAACCGGTAGCAGGGCCCACACAACATCCAAACCGAAGAGCACGTCGCTGACGCACCACCTCCCCTCTCGCCGCATTCTCCACTCCAGTTCCAGTGGTCTTCGCCTTCCGCGTCGCCGTGGTCGGTGCCTTCCAAATCCAAAAAACCCCAACCCCAAGCCCTAGCTGTAGCCGCCCCGCAAGGTCGCTTCGCCGGAGATGTCTTCGTGGCTGCGGAGCGCGGTGAGCCGGGCGGTGGAGGCCGGCGGCCGCAGCGGCGTCGCCCGCGCGGTCAAGGGGTACGCCGATGCCGTCGCGCACCACGCCGGCCAGGCCGTCGCGGACATCCTCCACGACCGCATGGTGAGATTGCTCCCCTCCCCTTTGTTAGCTAGCACTCCCAGTAACTAGGCGTCCCCTTCTGCTTGCCCAAATCCGAATGCGGGGCAGGCCTGGGCAGGGGCGCGAATTGAACATGGCTCTATCTGCTTCGAGGGGCGAATTCGTTGCAACTGCACGCGAATGCGTTGCCCTTAGCTCTTAATTTGTAAATTGGAGCTTCATTTGGTGCAGTGGTGATTATAGCGGCCAGTGCCCCTATCTTGCTTTGCTCGGAACTGAAGCTTGGGTGCTTCGAGTGTGTCGAAAATGCCCCTTTCTTGCTTGTGCTACTGAAGTCCTTGACGAGGGGGTGTGGCATTTTATACTCCTTCATTCATGTATGGGTGTAAGATCACGTGAAGTTTGAAATGATAAACCAGCATTTTAGTCCTGGTTTTATCACAGTTAAGTTTAGTATATGATCTGAACTTCTGAACCATGATGGCCTGTTCACAAATTGAAGTTTTCTACTTGGCTCTCCAGTATGCACCAGTTCAAAGATCTATCATATATGTTAAGAGTGAGATGATTTTATGCTTATGCTATAATTTCCTGTTCTTGTGTTGTGAGACATGGAATGGAATCGTTGGCATACCAAGGAAGGGAGAGTGTAGAAGTTAATACTTCTTGTTGTAGTGTAGCATATATGGACTATTGATGAGTCCTTGACGGCCTTCTTTGGTCTAATTTGGTTCCGTTACTGGGTGATCTGCAGGGCACTCAGAACTATAAAAGTTTCAAGAAAACAGTAGCACGATTGGAAGAGGCTGCAGTGTCATGCCATGGGGGTGAAAGAATTGAATTGTTAAAACGTTGGTTGGGAGCACTGCAAGATGTTGATGCTGAACATGGAGGTTCAGATTTAGAGGCTTCTGAAGCTCATGATCCTTCGGGTGAAATGGACACTTTGAAAGCACCAATGGTGAGTTTATATACTCACAAATTCAACATCATGACTGCTTATTTCACATAGTTATTTGATACTGTTGAGTTTTCTCCATTTGCTTGTACATATCTTAGCTGCTGTAGACTTTCTCAGTACACATGTCCTCCCTAAAATGAAAAATTTGAAAGCAGGTTTTGTTCTATGATGCTGATATTGATGGAGCACCTATGAATTTCCATGACGTATTCTTGTACAGCCAAGCACTTGAAGGTATTACACTGTCTATGGTAAGTTAGTTGAACTATTCTCTACTAGCAACATTGCTATTGTTTATTCGCACTTAGGTTATTGCTAACTACTAATTATCTTTTGTATAATAAGATTCTTGAAGCTCCTTCTGAGGAGGAAGTTTCACTGCTTTTGGAAATATTCAGGTGAGTATATATGAAATCACCTGTTTGATATGTGTTTATCTTTGTTTTTTCTTTCAAAAGTGACAGGATTCATATATTTCTTTGTTCAACATTATATTCATTAAATATCTGAATGAATGATTCAAACTGTTTTTTTCTGGAATAGCATGGCAGACTGGTAGTATTATTTTCATGAGATTCAGAAACATAGAATACTTGCACTTCTATATTAGCAATTCCCACATCGGCACATCTTGATAGACTGTTTCATTTGCCTTACATTTTTTTGATCTGCCCTCTATGGATTTTTGTATATATGCTGACTTGCAGCACTAATTGTACTGGTTTATTTTTTGATAGGATCTTAACAAATGGTTGATTTTACATTCTCATTCTCTTTTTCCAAGATTACAGTTGGGTTCACCATTTAAAACGCGCAAGTAAGCTTGCCTAGTTAACATTCTGCTGAAATTACATGCCCTAACAAAGGCCTAAACCCTTATTTGTTGAAGACTCAGTAACATTAACTGATGGCTATAGTTTTTCCATGCATTTTATAATACTACAATCTCAAGTACTTCATGCACCTTACGTTCCTATTGAATCTTCTCCGACCAGTGAATATTTTGTAATTTACTGTATCAAAAAATTGAAATGCTGTTGATTCCTGCAGCATATGCCTTACTGGAGGGAAAGAAGTGAACAAAGAAATCATGAATAATGTACAAGACTTGGCCAAGGCATTTTCAGAATACAAAGATGAAGTCCTGGTATGCTTTTGGTTTGCGTTTAGGAGAATCTGTTGTATTTAGAAAAAAATCATGACATTAACGTATGTTTTCTAATTGTTGAAACTAGCAGTATCTAATAGATATCTCTGCTACTTAGTTGCCTAACTCGCCATTGTGGGATACAACCATTAGATGGAGCTTTTCTCCTTAGACCTGAGTTTTTTTTAAAACTTTTTTGCTTTTTGGTCCATTTATGTCATCCATGTTTTTGAGTCTTGAATGCAGGAGTGCCAACCTGTGTTTCATTTTCTCCCAAAATAGCTGCCTAACTATATACATCTTTTAAATAAAAAAATAATGTAAGTGTTTGCATACACTTAACACCCGCACTCGCCTTTTTTTTGAAATTGAAGTTAGTGTTATGATACACTAGTCAAGGCTTAATACCATATTGATTTTGGTCAATACTAGAGACTAATAGACACTCTGGTTTTGAGGTTACTGTATTACCTTAGAATTTAGATTTAGTTATGTGATTGTTTTTATCTAGACTTGGGGCCCTCATTTACTCTTGATATTTGACCTGTGGCCATACATCAATCGAGTCCCTAATGTCTGATATAAATATGGTTTTCAACTGGCCTTTTTCAATCCTCATATCTAGGCTTCAAACCCTCATGTTCTGGTTCCTAGCTTCAAAAATGGTGAAGCGAATGTAGTGCCTATATGGTTTATGATTTCAGTGTTTCTGGAAAAGACTGGATAAATTTTGGGATACTGTTTGTAAAGGACTTAAGCTAAAATAGATACATGTTTCTGTGGGGTATGGTTTTTGAAGCATTTCCTGAGATGCAAATGCACACATAGTTATGTTTTTTTATTCTTTTGATTTTGTAAAGTGCCAAATGGTTCACTGTATCTGTGTGAACAGGTGAAGCGTGAAGAGCTGCTTGAGTATGCCCAAAGTATCATTTCAGGACTAAAGAGAAATGCTGACATTGTGAGGTGATAGAATATGCTAATTACTTGTGAATATGTTATAATGAGTAGTTGCAGCTTCTTCTGGTATCTTAATTACACGTACTTTTTTTTTTGCAATACAATCATAACAAAGGAACTAAGTGTACAAACTAAACAGTAACCACACCTGAAGGCCTCTACCAAATCTCTGAAATATCAAATATCATGGACTGTATCAAAAAGAGTTGTGCATTCTGCAACAGCAAAAGGCCCAAATACTTTGAGATATGCTTTTGTCTATGGTTTCAGGTTAAATTAGCTTATTCTGCAGCTTATATTTTATTTCAGGATAGATGCTGAAACCCTAGAATTGCAGAGAAAACTAGACGAGAAGCAGAAATCACGATCTCAATCAACTGAAGATCAAGATAAAACATCAGATAAGATTCCTGGTGCAAATCTTGAGGTAATCCCTACTTGTTCTGTTACATCTGGTGCTTCTTATTTTGGAGATACATGTAGCGAAACTTTCTAAATTTGGCTATCAATATACAATATATATTTCTGGAAAGTAGTTGGAATACATGAAAATCGCATGTAGATTTGTCGTTAGAACTTAGAAGTACCATCATACAATTACAAGTTTCTTAAATTTAAGCATTCCTTTGTAGTAGTGCATCCATATGGTACACCTACTTATTACTGCCTAGTATCTGAATTGGTGGTTGAAGTGTTCATTAATCTGTTTTATTTTCTTCTGCTGTTCTAGTGATATTTCTTTTTAAGGTCTAAAAGCAGATGATTTGATCTCTGTATTCTCCAGGCCTTCAAAGAAGCACTTAGTGAACTCCGTTTATGCTCTAGAGTTGAAGAACTGCTGCTGAAGAAGAAATCAATCACTCCTGGTGACTCCCTGGAGATTCATTCTCAGAAGGCATGTTCGTATTTATCTTTAGATTTTTTCAGTTTTGACTTGTGGTCCCTTCAATTTTTATGGAGTGTAATTTTGTCTATTAATCATCGCAAGCATTAGGTTGTTGAGGAGTTTATTACATTTATTCAACTTTCTTTGGTTTATCCTATGTTTTCTGTTGTTGTTAGTGTAAAAGCACCCCCTTTACTTTAGTGTAAAAGCATCCCTTTACTTTATGGAAAGGCTCATAGCTTTGTCTACTTTATTTATTTATTTATTTATTTAATTTTTTTGGTGGCTGTTGGTTTCTGTAGGACTTTCAGGTCTACCTAATTATTCTAGTAGCTCCTCATAATATACTCTGTTTATGATTATTCTAGTTGCTCCTCATAATGTACTCTGTTTATGATTGCATATCCATGGTCTGCAATGCTAACAGCACCCACAAATTATCAGGTGGATAAACTAAAGGTTTTGGCAGATTCCCTGGCAAGTTCATCCTCCAAAGCAGAACAGCGTATTTTGGAGCACAGGTTCTTCCTCTGATTCTTTTTCCTGTATGAAATATTTTGTTATGGCACTTGCACAACATCATGTGAGCAGAATATAATTCATTCTTCAATGTTTGCTTTGGTTTTATTCTTTGGTTGAAACTTTTTCTCCGTTGTCATATGTTCATGCTCACAATTTTTTTTTATCAAGACTCTTGAAAATCAGTTTTTTTTGGTGTATGTGTGTGATGAAGAAAACTACTACATTATGATTGCTTTGACATTGTGAATTACTGATTTGTAATGTGCCATATGCTCTCACCTGACTCCCAGAACTAGCACTTTTTTTTGGGGTTTCTGGTGGTATCTGGACTTTTCAACATTTGGTACTTGCGATTAACAACTTATATTTGTATATATGGGTAGTTTGCTGATTATACATAATCTCTTCAGTCTTCACCATTTTTTATCTGCTGTTAACTTTCTATGAAAGTGTCCTTATGTAGTTCCAATTTTCTTTTTCTGTAATTTTACCCATTTTTCTTTGAAAATCTGAGATATCCAAGTCATGTTACTGGCAACTTGATGTGATTTTTCAATTGATCTTTTACCAGGCGTCAGAAAGAAGATGCTCTCAACTTTCGTGTGAAAAAAGAGAATGAAGTCAGTGCTGCTGAAAAGGTAGGGTACTAGCTATTTTACACACAGATCTGGAAGGCATTGATGCACTTTTGGGACTTCAAAAATAGTGGAAATCAACAGAAGTTCCTTTTGGAGCATAGGAACTGATAGGGGATTCATAGGAAACCATACATTCACAGAAAATGCTTTACTTTCAAAACAGGACCCTGGTTTAGAACTTCAGATATATCAAATGCCATGCATCTGTTGAATCATATATGTAGCTTCTTCTACCCATTTTATGCTATAGGGTAATAGGAAAGCAGTTATGCATACTTATTTTGATTGTGTCAGGTTTCAGCACACATATCCACCTGCACAGTATCAAATTTTCTTTTCATAAAATTTCATGTATACTATGTGACAAACATGCATATGCTTTAGTGTTTATTTCTGTCTCCCAGCCTGTTTATAGTGTAATCAAATAAGATGTCCTTATTTTGCTTTCTTTGCGTGATAAAGGAATTGCTTGATGAGATTACTGATTTGGAAAAGCAAAGAGATGAGCTTGAGGCACAGCTGAAAAAGGTATTTTTTTCCTTGTTGTAACTTTTAAGATTTTGTGAAGATATGTGTTTGTGTAGTTTCATTGTGTAGGAGTATTCAAATGCCTTGCCATCTACGACCTGCTGGTATTTAACATCATGTTGAGAATATTGGACTTATATTGTTGTATAAAATCTTGTTTGAACTTTGAACTCTCACCAATCTATTGGTATTATATTGTTGTGTGAAATCTTGTCTGAACTTTGGACTGTCACCAAACTATTGATATGATTATATTGGTTCGTTGGTAATAAATTGTGACTAATGATGAGATGACCCTGCGAAAAGATCCCTGTTCTCAAATGAAAGCTGCAAATCATGCAATGGATTGCCAAGACATTCAATTGGTGACACAGAATTTGATAATCTGGGCACAAGAGCTGTTCTTTTGTCTCTCTATCTAAAATAATGTCTAGTTCTTTTCTGAATAGAGGAGCCATGAAACTCAATAGGAGTACCCTCATGATAGGTACAGTTAGTTGTACTGCAGGTGGCATTATCCCACTCTAATTACATTATTTACAATTGATGGAGATGTTGCAAAAAATCACCAGACTAATGTGTTGTTTCTCTTTAACTGCTCTGCAAAATTTGAGAAGTTCACTTTGATAATTCTGTTGAACTATGTCCTTTTGTAACAGTATTCCTCATTTGCAGGTCAATATATCACTAAATGCTGCTGCTGGACGGCTCAAGCAAACTAGGGAAGAGAGGGACCAATTTGACGAAGCAAACAATCAAATCATATTTAGCTTGAAAAAAAAGGTGCCGGCGTTTACTTTTTGTGGTTGATTCAGTCTTATTTGAATAATATTCTAAGAACTGTGCATTGCTGTCTTTCTCCCATGATACCTTTTCAATTGTGGCGTGTCATTCTTTTCCATCATATTTGTTTCTCAAGATGATGGTTGTTGCATTTTCTTTCCAAATCATTTTAGGAGGATGACCTCTCGAAATCCATCGCCTTATGTAATGTGGAATCCAATGTTGTTAAGATCTGGATCAGTTTCCTTGAGGACTCGTGGAAGCTCCAGTCCTCATACAATGAACAGAAGGACAAGAAAACATGGTATGGCAGTTTTCCCTGTATGGTTTTGTGGTTATTTCATTATTTGTTACTTGTCTTTTGTTGAACAGTTCCACTACGTAAACTGCTCTGAATGAACTTATGTGCTCACCTTGTTTTATATTTGTAATATGTTGGCCTTCTCAGTGATGAGCTGGAGAAATGTGTGAGTGATTTTCTGAAGTTGACAAAGCATCATCTTTCAGCATTCAAGGTAAGTGAAACTTGTTATTCATGTCTGCTAGAGGCATTAATGCAGTATGGTATCTATCTCTGTTTGCTCTGTTACAATTAAGTTTTTCTTTGTATTTATCAGGAAGTCCTAAGCCAATTGATTGAGAGTATCAAAACATATGTCGATAACTTGGCTGTCTTAATCTCAAGGTATTTCAATTCTTTTTCCTCTTTTAGTAATGCACCTTGATGTCCAATTCGTTTGGTGGTTACAGTTTTTACTTGCCTTGTAGGAAAGAGGAAAAAGAACATGGGGATGATGAAGCATCTGAGAGGACAAATCCACGTAAATCCCTTGAAGAGGAATATCTAGAAACAGAAAAGAAGGTTATACCCAGTCCCTTGCTTTTACCTGGTCTCATAGTTCTTGTTCATTCTCACTTCTTTACATAACATGATTTGACATATCTGAAGGAAAATCCAAAGTCAAAGTGACATCTATCAGTCGCCATATGTATTATTTAACGAAAGAAACTCTTTAGTTTTATAGCTTATAAACTTGTTTGGCCTCCTTCCTTAGAAAAACTAGACACACTGTCTGATGATATTTACAAATTTTTCAGATTATAATTGCATTCAGCATAGTTGATCACATAAAGAGGTTGTTTTATTCTGAGCAAGGGGCTAATTCAAGGTACCATCTGATTCTGATGTTCTTTATTTGGTGGGTTATTTTCAAGTTTGCACCAACGTGATCTTACTCCTTGTGACATCACATGTTTATTCAGGAGAGATGACCCAGAGGTCAAGAGCTTAATTGAGGAGATTGAGAAAATGAGGGAATCGTTTGAATCTATAGAAAGGCCAACACTAAGCATAGAATCTGAGCAAGCGAAGCCACTACCTGTTGATGGATCCAAACTGAGTCCTTCACCTCTTCAGGCACCTTCTACCCCGAAAGCTGCACACGTCGACTCACCGAAATCCCCCATGAAACCCGAGCAGCATTTCGATTCAGATGCGGAGCTTGCAACCCTGGGATCAGAGCTCGGGAAAGAGGACAAAGAGTATTCAGGTGAGGAGATCAGCGGGTGGGAGTTTGACGAGCTCGAAGAGGACCTCAAGAGCTGACACCATGAATCGACAAACAGAACACGGTTCGATTCGGTTTGCTTCACTGACATGTATTATTTGTCTGAGCCTTGCGTGGACAAGAAATGCACACTGGTTGATGTGTGTGTACATAGTGCTGTTTGATTGTACTGTTGCACTCTCCGGTTGTCACTGTTTTTAGGATATGCGGACTGAGCTGGTGTAACCTGGGCAAGGCATTTGCTATTTGTTTGTTCTTGCCATGAATGTTTTATCTTACATGTATACTCAACACTGCTGTAACAGTTGTAAATGCAAAAAACAAACATTCGAACATTTGGCAGAAATTGCTCTGTAGAACCTTGGGATTGTTAGGTTTGAGATTTACATACATTCCGAATGCATGAGTCTAATCAGGATTCAGGAGTCCGTATAAGCACGTTTAGTTCTTTTGCAACAAAATTCACTAACGATTAACGAAGACCCGGTTAGTCTAGCCGTTTTACTGATTACGAGTCTACCACTCTACCAAAAAGGACGCTTCAATTTTTTTTCAAGTATTGATTAGCTGGTGCACAGTTTATATGTTGCATACAGGGGAATTCGTGTTAATTCTGGCGAATTTTCAAACGGGGAACAGGGGACCTTGTAGTGCTGGCTGATTTTGGTTTGGGGTTTCCGCTACCAGTATTATTTTAGAAGTGTATGCAGTCTTTTTTTTTTGAGATTGAAAAAAAAGTATGCAGTTTGCAGTGTGGGTCGAGGCGCACCAATGCGACAGTTTAGGCCTTGTTTAGATGTAAAAAGTTTTTGAATTTTGACATTGTAACACTTTCGTTTTTATTTGACAAACATTATGCAATCATGGAGTAACTAGACTTAAAAGATTCGTCTCGCGATTTACAGGTAAACTGTACAATTAGTTTTTGTTTTCATCTATATTTAATACTCCATGCATGTGCCGCTAGATTCGATATGACGGAGAATTTTAAAAGGCTTTTAGTTTTTTGAGTGAACTGGCCTTGTTTAATTCTATTTTTTTTTTGAATTTTGGTACTGTAGCACTTTCGTTTTTATTTGACAAACATTGTTCAATTATAGAGTAACTAGGCTTAAAAGATTCGTATCGTGATTTGTAGGTAAACTGTGCAATTAATTTTTATTTCCGTCTATATTAATGTTTCATGCTGCAAGATTCGATCTGACGGAAAATCTTGAAAAGTTTTTGGTTTTTAAGGTGAACTTTATGTATGTGCCGCAAGATTCGATGTGACGGGAAATCTTGAAAAGTTTTTGATTTTTAGGGTGAACTAAACAAGACCTACCATTAAAAAAGAGAGTAAAAAACAACTGACCACAGTGGAGTCGAACCCACGAGGCCCACCGCCCACCAATGCGATAATACGTTTAGGCCTCGTTTAGTTCGCAAAATTTTTCAAGATTTTTCGTCACATCGAATCTTTGGTCACATGTATGGAGCATTAAATAAGGATAAAAATAAAAACTAATTACACAGTTTATCTGAAATTTGTGAGATAAGTCTTTTGAGCCTAGTTACTCCGTGATTGGACAATGTTTGTCAAATAAAAACGAAAGTGCTACAGTAGCCAAAAAACCAAAATTTTGCCAACTAAACAAGGCCTTAGCCATAAAAAAAAAGAGAGTAAAAAATAACCACCAATGCGACAATACGTTTAGCCATAAAAAAAGAGAGTAAAAAATAACCGACCACAGTGGGAGTCGAACCCACGACCTTCTGATCCGAAGTCAGACGCGCTAATCCACTGCGCTATGCGGTCCTTTGTGTTTGTTGTCTAATGATAAAGTAAATATTACGAAAACTTATAAATAAAATCTCTGTAAATTTCATGCGCCCTATCTACCTGCAGGTCTTGACGTCTCAAGCAGTGCCAAAACGAACTTCAAGGGTGCTTGATCCAATTTATATGTCGAGCAAAAACTAACAGAAAAAGTAGTAGGTATAATACTCTATAATTTAGAAGTTCGGTGAGAGTGATGAACCCAATATTGACAACCACAAAAGAGTACGAGAGTCAAAGGATTTAGCACTGTCACCGAACTTCTAAATTATAGGGTATTATGCCTACTCGGCTACTCCGTATTGCTTTATCCATTCCAAATTATAGACCATTTTAACTTTGCTCTAGGTCAATCCTTTTCAATTTCGATTAAGTTTATAGAAAATATACCAACATCTAAACATCAAATTAGCCATTAAATTCTCCATTAAATTTGTCATAATAATGCATTTATTTAATAATCCAAAAATTTAGATCAAAGTTAGAAAGCTTGATTTAGTTAAAATAAAAGGAGTTATGTTTTAAAACGGAGATGGCAGATCATTACACATGCTGTATGTACTCCCTGCATACCCATAAAGAAAGTCGTTTGGACAAGATTTGGGTCAAACATTGAGAATATAAATCATGAATAACTTTTAAGTTGTTGAATTTGAAAATGTGAAAACCATATAAATAGATTGGTCTTGAAAAATATTTTTATAAAAGTATACATATACCACTTTTTGATAAATATTTTTATAAAAACAATGAGTCAAAGTTAGACTTTGGAGACCGTTTCGTTGTCCTAAACGACTTTCTTTATGATATGGAGGGAGTACTAACTTGTTTCCTAATACTTGTCTTTGTTACTTGGCCACTTGTTTCCTAATCCAAGCGAACAGGCCTGTATCTTGGAATTTGACATCTCTGGAATCATAATCTCCCATATAAAATATGTTGCATGGATGCCATAGAAACACTTAAATACAAATTTGTGAGGGTGTCGTCTTGGTTGTCTCTTATAACCAATTCTATTAACCAATTACAGATATCAAATGAGCTTCGTTAGATGCATTATGAAATGTATCTTCATAATTTAGCTCCTTAATGCGGTAGATGTTGTTGCCAATGGAAGAAGTAGGAACTAGGAAGCACTCACATCACATGCACACTATCTGTACTGCTTGCTACTACATTTCGTCTATTCTTCCTAAAATGTGAGAAAACTTTACCATTCCAGGTGGAGTTGATAAAAAAAAAATCCTCAGGCAATAGAGTTCAGGATGATTCATGGACCTCTATTCATCAGACAAAAGGTAAAAGGTATCCACTGCAAAGTTATCTGGTTGAGCTGGAATTAGATTGCAGTAGTCTGAAGTTACTTAGAATAGACTTACTCATGTTGAGGTACAGAGTTGGAATGATTACTATGCTAGATTTCTCATTGTTCTGTGCAAGAGTTTAAAGTGTTTGTCAGACATGAACTGTCTTATTCTATTTGACAGAGTGGTTATGCATAAAAAAATGCTAAAAAAATTATGGATGGGGATAGCCCTCCAAATGGATACCCGCGGTTCTACTAAATGAACTAAATATACAATTGAAATCAGTGAGATCACCAAGTACCAACAAAGAGGAAGTGTTTTGTCTTGCTGCCCGTCTTTGTTCACATATTAATGTCAAGATGAGGCATTTTGTCTCGTCCAAGTCCTTCCAATACTCTGATCTCAAGAGTAACAAGAGCAGGGGAGCTGCATGTAGAATATGTGTGCTTTTGTTTCTTCAGGTCTTATGCTTGAGTTTGATTTATTACATGAGGAAGTGACAATCTGTGATCGCTGCATGTGTTTGCACATTTCAAATGGATTGTTAGGTTCCTGTGCTCCTTTGCACGGCTGTAGACTGTTACATAAGTTATATTTTTATTGCAGTAGGTTGACGGTTACAAACGATATGCCATAGCCTAACAGATCGCCGGTCACTCCTCAGTTCCACCGCTGGGTTTGGATCGAAGGGATGAAAAATTGGTTGATGAGGTCATTGAGTTTCCCTGTTTCACTGGGTTTTGTATGTACTCATCCTATTCCTATGAGCGGACGAAAGCAAGGATTTCTAGCTGAGTAACACCTTGCAGGATTGTGATGGCTTTGTGCTCATTGAATCGACAGTGAACAAGATGTCAGATAAGAATGTAATCCCCGACAACCCAATCCTCGGGCTCTTCAATGTTGTCGACCACGCCAAGTGAACCCTTGAAGGTACAGTGCATTTCTCTTCTACTGCTTCCCATGTAATTATCACTGGGCAGTCTCATTGGCTAAGGCCCTGTTTAGTTCTCCATACAAAAATTTTTTATCTATCCAATCGAATCTTTGGACACATGCATGGAACATTAAATGTAGATAACAAAATAAACTAATTACACAGTTTAGTTGAAAATTGCGAGACGAATCTTTTAAGCCTAGTTACTTCATGATTAGCCTTAAGTGCTACAGTAACCCACATGTGCTAATGACAAATTAATTATGCTTAATAGATTTGTCTTGCAGTTTCATGACGAGCTATATAATTTGTTTTTTTATTAGTTTCTAAAAACCCCTCCCGACATCCTTCCGACACATCCGATTTGACATCTAAAAAATTTTTATCTACAATCTAAACAGGGCCTAAAGATGATATGTGCTTGTTATAGTGACTAGCTCACAGGAATCTACATTTCCACTGCTTGTAGCTAAATACTCAGATTGAAACTGTCCTACAAGAATTATTCTTGGGTCTGAATAACTGTCTCAAACATTGATCGAGGCATGCAGATGGCTAAATAAAGAATAGTGCGTCCGGTGTCCAAAGTGACTCCGGAGGGAGAAGCATGGTCTGTGTGGGGAATAAATCATTAGCTGGTAAGAAATCGATTCGAATCGTCATCGCTCCTGAATAGTGAACACTTGACTTGAGCTATGTTATCGTAGTAATGTTTATGAAACACTCGAATGGTTATAGTATGATGATGATGGAAATGCTACATCTACAACGGTTACTATTGTTATCTAGATGATAATTATTAACTTGAGCTAAATAAAAAAAGATTACAATTACTTATTTGGACTTAAGCTTTTGCACAAAAGTGTTGTCAAGCTCGTCCATTGATAAAGCCTTACATGATCCTTTGCGTCAATTTATTTTCAGTTTAAGACAGGTAAGTCTAGCTGAGTACCTGCTCGTACTCAGGGCTTTGTTCCCATGTTGTTTTGTAGATGGTCAAAGGTACTACGGGTATTACATTAATTGCCTCCATCCATGTAATACCTGATTTTAAGAACAAAACCAGATATGTACCATATGTGAGTCTTAGAAGCCAAATCTCACATATAGCTACAAATAAGGGGTAATATCAAAGGACAATGCATAAATATATAACGTACATAATATAAAAGAGATAACCTTTGATAACAAACAGCGGATAGACAACTCCAACTTCGGGTATTAACTCCACACTACAGGATCCAACTGACTGGTTGATCACAAGCCTAAACTTCTCCTGAGGTTTGGAGAAAATAGCAAGAGTGAGTCCATACCGAACTCCACAAGTATAGCAACTAGATTGTATAGCTCCCACAAATCTCATGATCAATGTGACATAAATTAAGTAAAGCATTAAACAATAATAATGAGCATATTTAACACATAGGAATCATCACCCTTAATGTAGATGTCCCCAAGGCCGCTCCTGACCGTGAGCTCGGCTAGTATACTAGTTTTAACACTCTGTAGAGGTTGTACATCTTTATCCATGAGTCATGATTTACTCTTTCGCCCGAGGTGATCAGTCTCTTAACCCACTTCCAAGGAAGGTCGGCAGGGATCACTATGAAGCCTTTTAAAAGTTCGTCTAACATGTTAGGGCCGCAAGGTTTCCTTTGCGCGCAGATATAGATACCCCCTTCCGAATGGCACAATGACGCGCAACCTATACACATAGGGACAGGGGCTCGCACTATACCCAAAACGGTTCAGCCCCTCCGCCCTTTCGGGTAACCTCTAACAAGCTAGAAAAGGTCTTCATACTGAACTAAAGCCAGAGCCATTATAGCCCTCATAGTTGCACTGTTGTCCCGGGTGATCACGTACAGACAAATCATCAAGTTGCTAAAAAGTCATTTTTATCGTTTATTACTTAACATTAATCTAGTCACAGGATCATAGTCACAGAAATAAAATCCAAATGCTATACTTGCCTTAATCCATTTGCTCTTACTGATCCTTTTAGTCCTGCTGGTCTTACTTGATGCCAAAGCTCTGATCTTGATCACTGAAGCACTCTTGATCACCACGAATTGCTCACCGACTAATTCCGATCATCGATCACAAACATACGACAACAAACATACACGAAGCAAACAAGGCTACAGTTAGAATAGTACACCAATCATATAAAAATAGTATGAAAAGTTTATAAAAAGATTCTACGCATCGCTATGATCATACGAACGTAAGGATCACAAAAATCGGAGCTAAAACGGAAAAGTTATGAATTTTCTAAGATTTCCTATAAATACATAATTAATTAAAAGCTACTGCGAAAATAAAAAGTTTCAAAACAGAAAATAAATACTTCTAACATGTAGAGCTCATAAATACGAATCTAACGAAATTTGAATGGACAAAAACGAAGTTAAAACGAGTATTTTATGACCAAATCAATTTCAATGATAAATTTGTAAATATAGGAAAACGTATTTTGAACCCACTGAGTTGGTTTACGCTTTCATAACGTCAAAACACATTTTCTCGAGGGCGCCAAGGGATGGCGGGTTGATTCCAAGATAGAGCAGGGGCTCTTTAGCAAATTTGCCAGCCGAAACGTTACCTTCTTTTTACAGCCGTTGATCGTCGATCGAACGTCCCAGAGCATCTCCAGGGCAACGGCAGGCAGCGGCCGGCCGCCGGCGGTGAACCTCCCACGGCGGACGCCATGAATTTCACCCCGAAGCTCGCCGGAGATAGGAAAACGCGCGCTACTGTGGCCTAAACCCCAAACCAAGGACATGGCGGGCAAGAGGAGGTCAAGACGAACTCGCTTAGGGGGTTTTCGAGGCCGGGAAGAGCTCGGAGTTGGGCGGTTCACGCGGGTGGCGGACGGAGACTCCGATGAGATCCAAAACGTGATGCAAACGGTGGCTAGGGCTCCGTTAAAGCGTGCTCTAAGCAAAAAAGGGGTCGCGGCGGGGTCTTAGGGCCTTTATAGGGCGGTTCCGATCTCCACACGCCAAATCCCGGGAGAATCGGGATTCGGTGGCCATGGAGTTCGTCTCCGGCTTGGCTACGCGAGGGAGAAGAAGAAGGAAAGAAGGAGGTGACACTGACGCGTGGGCCCGGGGTGTCAGCGAAAGGGAAGAAAAGGGGAAAGGGTGCGCCGCTGCTGCTGGCCATTGGGTTGGGGAGGAGAGTGGGCCGCGTGCGCTGGCTTGGGCCGGAGAGGGGAAGTGGGGCGTCGCTCGGGTCATGGGCTGGCTGAGCTTCTCGGCCCCTGAGAGCAGAAGGAGGGGAGGTGCACTGGCGGGACGCGAGTGGGGAGAGGGGATTTGGGCCATCAGGCCAGGAAGAGGGAGAGGAGGGGTTTTGTCTTTTTATTTTTCTATTTCCATTTCTTTTATTCCAAAGCCATTTTCAAAACTGTTTTAAAAATCACTTTGAATTATGTTTGAAATATTTTTGATCTTTGGTCAAATCACTCATCACAATAAAAATAAATTTTCCAGTGAATGCTCAACCATATTTCTAATCCTATGATAAATTTTAATTTACTGAAAAAATATTATTTCTCTATATTCCATGAACACAAAAATGCAAAATTAAATCATTTCAACTATTTCAAAAATGATAAATTTTAGGGTGTTACAATCCAGCATTGGGTGATGCATAGACCAAGGACGTGGTTATTCTGTCTTATTTTTTTGCTTTTGTGGGACTGATCAGAACCTGGAAGTGTAATTTGAACTAAGTGCATGTGTGGTTTTGAAACTATTTGCTTCCGCTACTACTTTAAAGACTTGGTATTGTAATAACTTTAATTGAACTCCGACTAATCGACTTATATGTGAACTTTATGTAATGTATGGATGACGATCACCGAACTCGTTATAATCTTTGTTGTATGGTTGAAAAGTTTGATATCCGTCAAGATTTCACGGACTATCAAGATTATATGGACATATGTGGCTTGATCGTGGAAGTGGACGCTTTTAGACTTAATTTCTTATAATTTAGATGGTTCTATTACACTATGTTACTGTTCACAACGTTTTATTGTCACTATTCATAGCTTATTTTGGTTTAGCTGTGAGTTATAAAAAAGCTATTGTGAGATATATATGCTATTAAAAAGGTGTAAGCTATTTGGGTGAAACAAGTATAAAATCTACCCCTCTCTCTATCTCCCTAAAACAACTCTCTATTTCCACCAATTTTGAAAAACGAAAGCCGAAAGCCAGAAATAAGGTCCAAAATGCTTCAAAAACTGTACTACACAAAAAAACAGTTGCTTTTGAAAAAAAAAAACAGCTATAGGTTTCACATGTTTGGTTGTCCTTTTTTTGCTTTTTAGTAGCAGAAGCAATTTTCAGACACTCAACAAAAAAGAAAAAAAACAGCCTCATTCCGCTTGAGATGTTCCTCAGTTCTCTAGCACTATTCAAGCACCTTCTTCGTGTTTCCTCCCAGCGTTGTTTACCGGCCATAGGGATCCAATAATAAAGCCAAATGCTTAGTTATAAGTTATACAAGAGTCAAACTATACAATACTTGTTTCTTTTTATTATTATTTTATGATACTATTTTTTTATCCGTGTCCCACATTCTCTTTTCTATTGATCCCCACATTTACTTGTTATCATTGCATATACATACACCCCTAGCTTATTGTTTGCACGAGAGCTAAGCCTTCTTTCTCCCCTTCTCTTCTCCACACAAAAATTCTAACTAAATTGGCTATAAAGACCATTACTGTTTACAAGGTAGTTACTCGATCTGCTCTTCGGTGCTGTTCATGTGTCTTCTACTTTTAATCTCTGTTCTGCACTATTTACCTGTACACAGACAGCTGAGAATGTGGGGCTAGTTTTGATTAACTGGTAAAGTTTTTCAAATTCACGTGATTTCCCATTTCTACCTAGACAAAAATGTTATAGAAGCACTTATATACAAATTTATGAGGATATTTTGGCTATTTCATCCTCAAAAGCGACCAAGTATATTTGAAAACAAAGGTTATATTAATTATCAGTGACGGCAAATGCTGAATCAATAACATTGCCTCCAGATATTGTCTGCCTGATTAAACAAGGCAGGGCATTTTTTTAAGCTTGCTATACTTCGCACATTTAATTAGTTTCAATATGAATCCTAAACTTAATGGTCCTAAGGCGGAACCATTCCAAGTTTCCACATGAGGGATTATAACAAAGGTCAGAGTACAGTACTACTTGCAACCTGTATGGTTTGCTAGCTTAGTCGTCATGTCGAGTAGCTGAGTAGATTGGCTAAGTATTCTATCGAAATGATCATCACAAGAACAATTAACTTAGGTGGCCATACGTCACATGAATATTTCTTTTTTATTTCCTTTTAAAGAATTATGCAAAATAAAATTCAAAAGTGGAATATTATGCCTGTGTTTCATTAAAAGGAATATAGTTTCATTAAAGAATTGTGCAAATGGCGGATAAGGCGGTGAGCGGCAAACCTCCACCCGGCAGCAGACCTACACTAATTCTTATTCTGAAATTCTATAGTGATAGTCTGATAAACATCTCATCACTTCCGGTAATTCAGCCGTGGCCAGCGTTCTTAATCAGGGGATTAGGTGATTGGAGTGCCTTGAGGAATTGGACAACGCTGGATAAGGTTTTCATGTCATATACCCCAAAAGGTTTGACTGTTTGTGTACACACCAATCGCATATATAAGACGGTAGTTCTTAATAGTCCCTGATGGTTAGTTGCATATATTATTGCATGCATGCATTCGAATGGATGATGTTCTTTAGTGCTATGCTTTGCTTGCTCCGTGTGTCTTTCTTCATCAGCTTCACGGCATCATTTTTATTTTCATTTCCTTTCAATAAGAGTGAAAGAAAAATAACAGGGATCTATCCCCTCCTTTCGCCATATAATTCTTTGTGCTTGAGGAAAAAGGAAAATAACTACTCAACCTACTGAATTTCTTGGTAGTCGTCCCATTTCAATGGACATAGTTTTTGTTTCAGATCATCATGACTGTGTTTGTCGATTGATCATAGACGAATCACAAGAGAAAGAAAAGGCACACCGTTTCCGGTTGTTATCCAAGTCTGCATGCATCGTGTGATGCAGCCCCCCAGCCTGGTCTGAAAGATGATATTTTTTAAATAATAAAGGAAGGTTTATTTAGTTTTTTTTTTTCAAGAACACTGACTTATGCACATTTCATTAAGAAGAATGTTTATTTAGAATAAAATTCCATCTTTTGCTACAAAAGGCGGTATATAGAGCCATTACAAAAGAAATAAGAAAAAAGGACGAGATCTAGTATGCTATAAGCAACATTGTGGCAGATATGCTCTCTACATTAATTAAGAGGGTAAAAGGTGATGGCCAATTAGAGGTCATATCTCATCGTGCGGACGACGGATTGTCTATCTTGTAGTATGCAGATGATACAACCTTTTTTGACCATGATATGGAGCAAGCTAAGAATATGAAATTATTGCTCAGTGTATTTGAACAATTATCAGACCTAAAAATCTATTTCCATAAGATGGAATCTTTTGTTATGGAGATGCTGAACTTTACAAAAATGAGTGTATATTGAACTCTTTGGATGTCAAACAGGGTCATATCCTTTCTACTTAGGAATCCCTATGCACCACCATAAACTTTGTAATACGAATTGGAGTGTAACTGAAGAAGCATTCAAGCGTAAACTAAGTACTTGGTAAGCCAAACATATGTCCTATGGGGCCATACTAGTTTTATCCAATTCAGTTCTTACCATCTTACCCATATTTTTTTTTCGAAAACGAGCACTTAGCCCGTGTTGCTTTAAGGGAAGAAAGAGTTTGTTACACGGCTTGTTAGGGGTTAGGCGAGGTGCCAATCCCAAGCAAACAAAACACACAAACAGAGAGCACCGACTGAACAAACTATTTGTGCTACTCGGGGCGATGTTCACTAAGCTGAAGCTATCGCAAAAAGAGGGGCGAGCTTAGAGAACCCCGCAGCAATCCAGCTCTCGCCCTCAGTCCGGATCCGATGCAGAACTTGTGTTGCCGTTGCACAAACTCCGTCGAACGTCCGTCGGTTCCGTTCCTTCCATAGTTCCCATGAAACTAGAAGGACAAGTGAATTAAAAAAACCCCGTGAAGGCTCCTTCCTGTCCCCGAGCCACCAGTCGACCAGCGTGTCGGACGGCGATGGCGCGGTGTGCTGAACTCCTACCGTGCTTAGGATGCGGTACCATATCTCTCGCGTGAAGACGCATGCGGCAAGAAGGTGATCGCACGTCTCGTCCTCCTGGCCGCACAGGAGGCAGTCGGCATGCTACTGAAGGCCGTGCCTCCATCTCCGTTCCGCCGTCCACAGTCTCTTACGTAGCGCCAACCAGAAGAAGAATTTTACTTTGTGGGGGCAGCACGCTCGCCAAACCTCACGGGCTCCCGCGAGCCCCGTGGTCCCGTGGAAGAAAGCGCGGTAAGCAGTTGCCGCACCATACGTTCCGTCGGCGCTCCATCTCCAGATGAATTTGTCGTCGATCCCAGGCTGTAGCTCGACCTCTTGCAGGGCATCCCACAACATCAAGTAGTCAGCAATCATTGCTGCCGTCCTAGCGCTCGTGATGTCGTGAGCCCATCGTCTGGCAGTCAGCACATCACGAACCGAGCGTTCCCGGCGCCGCCGGCCGACCGCGTTGAACAGGTCAGGCGTGGCGAGGCACAACGGTCCGCAAGGCAGCCAACTATCCGTCCAGAAGCGGGCAAGATCGCCACTCCGAGCTCCACCCGAACTGAGGCGCGAAACATAGCGATGGTGGCCGCATCTGAGCGACAGGGTAGTCTCGCCCACGGCACGGAGGGGTCGGTACGTCTCTGCCACTCCCAGCGTAGTCTAAGCGCGGCGCCCATGGTCTTCAGATCCGGGAGGCCAATGCATTTCTTTGAAATACCAATAGGTGTTCTAAAAAGGCAAAGAAATAACACCTTGCTAAGTGACATCTTATGTCATCCTAAAGATCAAGAGGGTCTATGTATATAACAAATCTCGTGACTTGAAAATAAATGGCTTTCAGTAAACGGTTTTTTAAGCTACTCAAGGAAGAGGGCACATGGCATAGCTTGCTTCGAAATAAATATCTAAGTACAAGATATTTTTCACAAGTTC
Organism: Sorghum bicolor; assembly: GCF_000003195.3. NCBI lineage: Eukaryota > Viridiplantae > Streptophyta > Magnoliopsida > Poales > Poaceae > Sorghum > Sorghum bicolor. The sequence continues at coordinate 5,584,543 of NC_012878.2, read as the reverse complement.
AAATTAAACCTAATGCATCACACTTCTGGAAAGGTCTTTTAAAGGTCATGGAAGATTTTGTGGGATGTGGAACTTTCAACTTAAGAGATGGCTCAGAAACCAAATTTTGGGAGAACACATGGATATGTTATAAACCCCAAGGAGCATTTTCCAAGACTGTATAATATAGTCAAATGCCCCCATATTACTGTGGTTGCTGTTATGAACTAGGTGCCACTAAATATTTCATTTCAAAGAGCTTTAGTTGGGGATAAATTGACTGTCTGGAATAAACTAGTAGCTAAAATAACCAATATATCCAACTTTCCAATGGGAGGGACATCTTCACTTGGGACCTACATAATGATGACTATTTCTTGGTACAGCCTGTGTATCAGTATTTGATGAATCAAGGTCCCCCTTTAATCAGTTCATTTGGAAGCTGAAACTTCCTTTGAAGATATTTTTTTTGGCATCTTCAACGGGGAGTGATTTTAACAAAGAACAATTTAGCTAGAAAGACAGGAGTCAAAAGTGTTGTTTTATGTGATTGTAATGAAACAACTAATCTATCATCTCAAGTTATGAGTTCGATTCCCATCAAGCAAATAGTTCATAATTTAACAACGTTATGCTTTCAGTAATAGGCAACATTCACATCAATAGAGAGGGGCTTCTGTGTTGACTTCGTCAATCTTGAGAATTTATCGACTTCAAAGATGTTCATAGAGGTAAGGTTCTACATTGTATTTGTAATTCTTAAAAAAATATATAAAAGATATTTGTTTATATGTCAAAAAGGTGTTTATTTTTTATCTTTCGTGTGTCAGTTTTTGCGTGCAGCATCATAAGAGTAACTCTCCACAAGTGGACACTACAAAATGTATAGAAGATATTTGTTTATATGTCAAAAACATGTTTATTTTTTTTCTTTCGTGTGTCGGTCTTTGCGTGTGCAACATCATAAGAGTAACTCTCCATAAGCGGTACACTGGCGTGTGTGGCAGACCTCAGCGGCCATGTGCTACTTTTTTTTTAAAAAAAAAAAAAATCTAGGGAACCCCATTTCCATTCACAGAACGGAAATACAAGAGTCAGCAAGGAGGTTACATCAGGATGAGAATAAGAAAAAAAAAAAGGGGCGCTAGACTACATGCGCATCAGAAAAGCTACTACCAAAACAAAACCAACCATCTGTTTTAACGCACCCAAAACGTAAACCAACTACCGTACTACTGGCTTAAGCAGGACGCCAAACCTCCACACCCCAGATTTCTTCAGCAGAATCACTTGTTGCGTTGTCCATCGTCTTGATCACCGTCGTTACCCTCCGAGCTCACCATCAGCTTGCTTTTCTTGGACGCCAGAATATATGCCCATGGCCACCTGCAGCATGGTGTTCACTCCAGCTTCCAGCGCCTTGTGTTGCATAGCAAAGCAATGAAAATGGTGGCAATAGTCGTCGCCGCTCTTGTCTCGATCATGTGAAACCAATTCAGGTGCTGAATCGAGCATATATGGCCTATTCGTTTAGCTGAAAAGTCATGATTGAAATACTGTTCGTTGATTTATTGTGAGAGAAAAAACACTGCTAGAATGACTACCGTGCTGCATTAACATGTGACCTGCTTTGAACTGACACCGCGGCAACACCGACCGTGTGAGCATGTCCGAGGCTAGTTACAGGCGGCTACACCAATAAATTCATCGTGTGTTAATTAATCCATCCTAATCATAATTGTGTTAGAAATCATTCCAATGGCGCGCGGATATAGTTTACTTGTGATGATGCACACACGGCTTATCCATTGTCATGCATCAAGAGAGTTGGTGATTGGAAAATTGTCTGAATATCCAAATGAAATTTGGCAATATGTAGACGCTTCCGTTATTATTAAAAAGGTATGTAAGCCATATTTGTCACATGATGTTAGACAGCACCTTTTTTTTGGTTAGGCCTTGTTTAGTTCCCCAAAAATTTTGCAAAATTTTTCATATTCCCCGTCACATCGAATCTTTAGACGTATGCATGGAGTATTAAATATAGATAAAAATAAAAACTAATTGCACAGTTTGGTCGGAATTGACGAGACGAATCTTTTGAACCTAGTTAGTCTATGATTGGACAATATTTGTCAAATACAAACGAAATTGCTACAGTGCTCATTTTGCCAAAAATTTTGGAACTAAACAAGGCCAACCCGAATGCCACGATTGGCATGCAGCTGAATTTTTTTGCTTCAGGAAAAACATTGTCGGGGTTAGGTAGTGGTACGGTGGGAATGGCTTGAGGAGTTCAACAATGTGGAAATGTATTAAATGACATGGTTGCACGTAATGGTTTGACGACTTGTGAGTGCACCAATATTGTATACAAATATTTTTAACGCTGTTTCTTAACTCCGTACATTTGTAAAAACTGTCTGTACTCATTATTCTTTCATTAATATAAAAAGAAAAAAAATAGGTAGAGGGCTCCCTGTCGATTCAGTAAAAAAAACCCTATCACCGTCAGTTTAACAACCCAACGATGAAAATCATTGTTGGTCAACATGAAGTTCATCACTACCGTTTGTAAACTAGCAATGATAATTGCTTACAAATTTAAAACTACCTAGTGTTGCCTGCCATGCCCTCGAAGCTGTTCAATGCCCAAAGTCGGCGGTGTACATCCTAGATCTTGGCCTGGTGCTGCACCAGTGAAGTGAGGAGAGGAGAGGAGAGGAGAGGAGGAAGAAGGAGACGACGAGACAAGGGGTTCATCTCGGAGTGGCACCACGCACGCTAGGTCCACAAACCCATGGTGTTGCTACTGGCATCCGGCATCCTCCCCAACAAGATTCGGTGACTAGGTGCAGTGCATCGTGGGCCTTGTTTAGTTCACCCCAAAATCTAAAAAAGTTTTCAAGATTCTCTGTCACATCGAATCTTACGGCACATGCATGAAGCATTAAATATAGACGAAAATAAAAACTAATCATACAGTTTAACTGTAAATCATGAGACAAATCTTTTGACCTTAGTTAGTGTATGATTGGACAATATTTACCACAAACAAACGATAGTGCTACAGTAGCGAAATCCAAAAAATTTTCACATCTAAACAAGGCCGTGGTTGGATGAACCTCGACTAGGGGTGGAATGGGCATGGTGCCAAGGGGCAAGTATGCGGTGGAGAATGATTCTTTTTTCGTGGGAGGGTAGGGGCCAAGAGGCTAGGACTTCATGTGATATGTGCCTTAGTAGGCCATGTTTTTATTTTCACGGCAGTTCATGTCACGAACGCGAAAACCTACCCTATTTTTATTGCCAATTCATGGTAACAAGCTGATAGTGAAATTTATTTTTACCACCAATTTATTTAAAAATCGATGTTGATATATTATCAACAACAATTTTAGTAGATGCGACGGTGAAAATACCATTAACGAAAATACTTGTGTACGTAGTAGTGAGGGTTGCTCTAACTATAGTGTGATGGTCGTATTGTATTAGAGTGTTCCTTAATTTCAAGTCTCAACTTGCATTGCTAATCTTTTTTAATCTACTTGATGGGGATCACTTTTACCTCACTTTTATTTTCATTTTTGTTTGTTGTTAACACAAGACCCATTAGAAGCAAGAAAATAAACTTAGAAACACATCACATATTTTAGGCGAAATCACTGTACTAACAAATAATAAGTATATGAACAGTTAAACAGTAACGGGATTTCAATAAAGGTTCTCTTGAGTATCTAATTTAGGATTCAACGAGGGGAACTACTATATATATTAACAACTTTCAAACTCAAGAGAATAAGAGCAAGCAAAAAATCATCATCATTGGCAAATTTTACATGTTTATTTGTAATTGCATAATATCAAAGAGCTGTTTTTACCGCAACCATACCTAACCACATTTTTCATCAAATGAGAGTTACAACAGAGTCTTATAAGTAAACTTAGGCTTTTGAGGACTAGCATGATCCCTGCAAAACAAGCTTAGGATCTCCAACAAAGTTCCTAAATAGTCAATTACATAGTATACTAGGGGTTTGTTTAACTTTAATCATTTTAGTAGCTAAACTTCCAAACACACTGACTAAAAGGAGCTAAAATAGTTTAGCCTCACTAGTCATCTAAGAGTAACTAAAATAATTTTAGTTCGCTAAAATTTAGCAAGGGGAACCAAACAAGATCTAGGTGTATATTGCATAGTAAATCAAAGAACTGTGTCCAATACCATAGTATATAAGGTGTATTGCAGAACCGGAGAGCGCCTTTGACCATAGCTTTCAATACAAGAGAAATGGACTAGGAAAAACCATAACCCTCTTTCGGTTTCAAAAGCTTTACTTGATTCACTCATGTGAAGAGGCTTCCGATGACTTTCACCATCTGAACAAGGATTAGATCTTTAAGGCATTGTCAACCTACAAAGTCGCATATCCTAGCTAAGGCTCAACCACCAAATTAGTATCACAGATTTCAATATGCCTTATTGTTTGATTAAATGTCGATCCATTGAGTGACAAAATTGACCTAGCGATGAAAAAAGAATTCAACAAGCTGAAGAAAAAACAGACAACTCACCTGTTTTGGGCGAATATATATTCAGAGTGCTGATTCGACGATTTGAAAACCCCACTCTGTCTCTATCAAGTGTCTTCCTGTGAATTGCACTGCCATTTTTTTTCCCTACGGACCGGCAAAGCATCCTAACATCCTATAAAACTCCCCCGTGCCTCACCAAGCCATGCATCAGAGTCCAGAGACTAGAAGAGCAGCAACAGGCCGGACGAGCTCCACGTACAGCTAGCCATGACGACGGCGACGACGACGACGATGAAGCGCCGCTTCTTACGGTTCGCCACCGTCCTGGCGTCGCTCCTCTCGGCCACCGCCTGCCTCGACGTCGGCTTCTACGACCAGACGTGCCCCACCGCCGAGACCGTCGTGCAGCAGACCGTGGCCGCCGCGTTCACCAACAACTCCGGCGTCGCTCCGGCACTCATCCGCATGCACTTTCATGACTGCTTTGTCAGGGTAAGTAGTACACGCATGCAGTATATATATATATATATATATATATATATATATATATATATATATATATATATATATATAGCTAGACATATATACTTTTCACTACTACATTACCTTTAAACTCCTTGCATGCATGTTAATATTACCAACAGAATTTCGAGTTATAAATGTTGCTTTTGGAACTTTTACCTTCTTCAGCTTTGCCACGAAACTTTGTTTTCGATATTGCGTGGATCTTTGTTTTGGTGCTTGTAATAAGGAACAGCTATATACATTAGTCGATGCACAAGCTGAGACATTAATATATTTATTTTTCTAAATAAAAATATTACCTTTAAACTCCTTGCATGCATGCAGGGCTGCGACGGCTCGGTGCTGATCGACTCCACGGCGAACAACACGGCGGAGAAGGACGCGCCACCCAACAACCCGAGCCTCCGGTTCTTCGACGTGGTCGACAGCGCCAAGGCGGCGCTGGAGGCGCAGTGCCCCGGCGTGGTCTCCTGCGCCGACGTCCTCGCCTTCGCGGCGAGGGACAGCGTCGTGCTCTCCGGCGGCCTCGGCTACCAGGTGCCCGCCGGACGCCGTGACGGCCTGATATCCACTGCCACTGAGGCCCTCAACAACCTGCCTCCGCCGTTCTTCAACGCCACCCAACTGGCAGCCAGCTTCGCCTCCAAGAACCTCACCGTTGAGGACCTCGTCGTGCTCTCCGGCGCCCACACCCTCGGTGTCTCCCATTGCAGCAGCTTCGCCGGAGTTGGCAACCTGGGCGACCGTCTCTACAACTTCAGCGGCTCATCTGACGGGGTAAGAAGCTAGCATATATAACAGCAGTTCCCTCTCTACAAACTAAGCATAATTAACACTTCGGTTAGAGCGTGTGTTTGGTTGGAGGTGTAAAAGTTTAATGGATACAGTAGTATTTTCATTTTATTTAGCAATTAGTGTCCAATCATGGACTAATTATGCTCAAAAGATTCGTCTTGCAAATTACTTAATTTCTAGCTATGTTTTCAGTTTCATAAATAGTTTATATTTAGTACTTCATGCATGTATCCATATATATGATAAGAGTTAAAGTTTAACAAAGGTAATCAAACGGGCCTAGTTTCTTACCCTTTTTTTTTAGCAAAGTTTCTTACCCAGTATGTTATCCATATCCACTGCTGTTGTGTACAGACTGACCCGGCACTGAGCAAAGCCTACGCATTTCTGCTCAAGAGCATCTGCCCGTCCAACAGCAGCCAGTTCTTCCCCAACACGACGACGTTCATGGACCTCATCACGCCGGAAAAGTTCGACAACAAGTACTACGTCGGCCTGACAAACAACCTGGGGCTCTTCAAATCAGATGTGGCGCTGCTGACCAACGCAACGATGAAGGCGCTGGTCGACTCCTTCGTGCGCAGCGAGGCGACTTTCAGGACCAAGTTCGCCAGGTCCATGCTCAAGATGGGGCAGATCGAGGTGCTGACCGGGACGCAGGGAGAGATCAGGCTCAATTGCAGGGTCATCAACCCTGCTAATGCTGCTGCTGATGTTCTTGCCGATCAATCGGGTTCTTCAGGATTCACTGGAGTGGCTGCAAGCTAATAGTCGATTGTCAGTACATGTATGTGCATTGTGCACAGTGACGTCCAGTGTGAATGTGTGAAAGTGCAATAAGTAATGAGCAGACTTCCTTGGTAAGCTTGATTGTTACATTGGTTGGGAGAAATCATGCAATCTATATGACTGAACAAAAATGACAGCATGATCACTCTTGTACTCTGTTGTGAGTTGCTTTGTTGTTCATTTGTGCATGGAGTTTGATTGTGAGGAAGAAGTGGATCTGTGCGACCGTGCCAAAATTAGTTCTACAAAATCCATGCAAACCTTATTGTCAATACTAACCGGGTGGCCAACCCTCCTTGTCCAGTTATTATCCAAAATTAAGAAAATCTGCAGAGCATATACCTTCCTTATCCAAATATGCCCAAAGCTTAAGGCGATAAACATGGAAGGCATCTATTTTAAGAGTCTTCTAGATTGAGATGAACCAATCCAGTTGACCCAGTCTATCCCTAAGTGCTCTGCATCTGAGAATGACTATTGATTCAATGCCAGTGTTTTTTTGAGGAAAAACAATATATTAATCCATACTGCAAATCCTAAATATTAGGTGCTTAATAACCATCTCACCAACAATACGTAGATTATTTCCACCCTGCCAAAAGGGAACTTCATATTCCAAAGTGCCAACGTGAGCTGATGCATGCCCCATTTGCAAATGCTAAGAGAAATATATATCACACAAAGTTACGAGAATCACCAATTTTTCAGTATCTGAGCTCTGAGGTAAAGACGCTTTCCATGTTAAATAAATACTACTACAAAACCATTGAAGTGCTTGCAGAATGTCATTGTGGTATACTTGAGCAGTTGTGTTAATACAACTAATTAGTCAGCACCATGTCAGACTCTCGTTATAAAGTCCTTGTAGTTTTAAACTTAATCACAACATGGCACAACAACTACAACTAAAGAAAGCTTAACAAACAAGCATATGGAATTTGATCCAATTGGCCCTTTGTCGTTTCTCATCAGTGACGTTCATAAAAAATATGGACCTAGTTGACTTGACTGAGCACTCATCCGGTCATCCCAATCCTTTCTGACAACAACAGTAGTTAAGGTAGCCTTTGATATATTTTTATCCCCAATAGGCCAATAGAGCAACCGTAGGAGAGCAACTGGTCCATATTGATGCAAGATCTAACCAAACATTGAACAATTATGGTGGAGATAAGTTTTCTGTTGGCATCAAAAGATTCCAAATCCACACGTTGTTGTTCTCAAAGGGAAAAGGAAAAGTAAAGTCAATGCTGGGATCATGTCTTGTTGTTCAGGAACAACTAGCTGATGAGTCTAGAAACGTGACTCATAACCATGAACCTATATTTTTTCTTGTGACTAGAAGGGTTGTTTTTCATTTTCATTTATGTTCCTTGAGACCTTGCCCTATATCACCATACCTTCATAATTAACTTCCTGCACAAGTATCAATATATGCATGATGTTTTGTTTCCTAAGTTACAAGCAACTTACTGAAGATGGGAAAAAATATGAGGTGCAACCCCTCTATATGCAGAATATATGACGTTTTGTTTCCTAAGTTACAAGCAACTTACTGAAGATGGGGAAAAAAATACATGCAGAATATATGCATGACTTTTGACTTTTGAGCTACAGTTTCCTGAAGATGAGATTTATTTGGTTGTGCATAACAGTAACAAATGATCTTTCTATATTCCATTTCCACCTATTCTCAATCTCCTGTTTTTCACATAGTTATTATTGTTCCTTGCAAATAAAAAAACATAGTTATTATGGTAATATGAAACCCTTGGGCCTGCTTAGCCCTTGAATTCTGAAAGAAAAAACAATGATGGCTCGAGCTCGACCCAAAGTACACATGTAAGGCCTTGTTTGGATGTAGTCGGATTCGCATCAATCCACATGTGTTGGTGTGGATTGGAGTGGAACTTGAACTAAATTCCACCCCAATCCACTCCAACACATGTGGATTGAGGTGAATCCGACAACATCCAAACAAGGCCTAAGGTGGAAGCATACCGTTTGACCAGTTGCAGTATAAATTTGGGATTAATCACCACAGCACAATAGTGCTTACTGGTTAATAACAGTGCATTCTAGCTGGCTCCTTCAGAATTAACCTGCTGACAGGAACATCCAGAGAAACAATTCAACTTGAAAATTTTCAGTAATTTTTTTAACCGATCATGGATATAGAGTAATTGCACAAATGATGACATGGATCAAAGGATTACATGAAGCTACTTCTACTCTCCTGGAGGCTGGAGCTGGACAATAAGAATGGACACTCCATATTATATTTTTTTTAAAAAAAATGCATGTATCATTGACATGAAGCAAGGGTCACATGTGTTTACAGTGTTCTGGTAGGGAAATTTCCAGGACATTTTCTCACTGACCTTCCTGCAAAAACGCCTAGCTCTTCCCAAGATGGCTGAACCTGAATAATGGACAGCCGGTCTGGACCGTCCCGGACTCGACAAACCTGAAACCTTCCCCCAGATTGCACAGTTTGGCCTAACAGTAGCAGCCGCTCGCAGGAAGCCCTTCTCTCCAGTGACCCCTGTGACCCCAGCCATTTCGTCGAGCACCTCGCGTGCGGCTTTCCCACACGTGGCCGCAATGGCACTGCTCCAAGCGAGCCTCACTCGACTGACGTTGCCCTTGCTAGGTCACCGTCACGCCGTGTTCCTCACTCACAAGCCCCTCGCGTCGGCGCACTCCCCCCCTCTCCCTCTCTCCGTCTCCGGTGGAGAAGCAACGCGCCGTCGAAGTGGAACGGAATGGAACGGAACGCGCAGTTGAGCAGCGCCAGCCGCCACCGCCAGTCAGAGTTGCACACGACACGCCAGAACTCGGCCCAGAACGCCGCACCCCGTACAAACAGATTTGGGCCAGTTGGCCCGGTGGTTGTAGCGTTCCCACGTGAAGTGGGCCCCACCTACCTGAAATTTAGGCCTCGTTTAGTTGTAAAAAAAATTACAAAAGAAAAATATAGCACTTTTGTTTATATTTGACAAATATTGTCCAATTATGGACTAAGTAAGCTCAAAAGATTCGTCTCGCAAATTACAGATAATTATGCAATTAGTTAAATTTTAATCTGTATTTAATGTTCTATATATGTTCCGCAAGATTCAATATAACGGAAAATCTAACAAGGCCTTGGTCGGAAGCTTTTGCTAGTGCGTCCACAATTGATGAAGAAATCTCATCTCATGCACAAGTTTTGGCCCGTCATGAAAACTCTTTATTGTAGGCACCACTGATATAGTTTTAGTACTGGCGTTTAGATTTAATCTTAAAAACATTCTTAGGGGCACACTTATCAACACCTCCTTAACCAAATAAAAAATCATCTCTAAGTAGACACCCCCAACTCTAATCTAAATGCAAGGGAAGATCCACTTTATCGACGTGTGATTAGAAATATCTCTAGTTAAGCGCAATTGAACTTCAACTCCTAGTTTGTTTATAGACTAAAGTTCTATCAACCTAAAGCCAACTATCATTGTAAGTTGATTTTTTTTTCGTGTGGGCTCTTATAATATTAAAGTTACCACGTAAGGTAGAGCATCTCCAACAATTTGCTAAAGCACTTGCCATCCTAAAAAATTTAACAAAAGAGGCAAAAAAACTTGCTCCAACAGTTTGGTATTCCCACTTACCAAATTGTTTCGCTTGCCAAATATCTGACCCGCGCGCGTAAGTTTCCGCCGCGCGGACGCGCTTGCCATCGCGCGATTCAGCCTATCGGTGCCATTCCCGCCAGACATGTGAAAGTTCTGGCCTGTTCCTGCCGTCCTGCTTGTTGCTGCAGAGATGCTGCAGAGCTGCTCGTGATGACATGTTGCTACTGATAGTGATGGATGAGACACTTTGTACAGCCAATGATTTAATTAAATGACGATGTTCGTAAAGGTAAAGCAACTGAGAATTCGTCAGAGGTCAGACTAGAAGCCGCCCGTTTTTATGCGAAAAAATTTTAGATTTCGCTACTATAGCATTTTCGTTTGTTTGTGGCAAATATTGTTCAATTATGGACTAACTAGAATCAAAAAATCATCTCGCGATTTACAAGTAAATTGTGCAATTAGTTTTTATTTTTGTTTATACTTAATACTTTATGCATGTGCCGAAAGATTCGATGTGACGAAGAATCTTGAAAATTTTTTAGTTTTCAGGTTGAACTAAATGGTAACAGGAGACGGCGCCACAGACAACAGCGTGCCCTCGCGACGGTTGTAGCGGGTACGATGGATCCATCGATCTGGTAGTTGGTAGTTTATAGTGGTGGGTCTGTTTTTTCATAATTTGGCAAATCTAATTGGCAAACTGTTGGAGATGACAAATTATTTCACTTGCCAAATCTTTTAGCAACTTGCCAACACACAAGATTTGGCAAACGTTTTTTTAGCAAACTGTTGGAGATGCTCAGCTACATTAGTCAAGAAAGTATCCTTGTGTTCCTCCGGTGCATCACCATATACCGAAACTAACTAGCCATTATTGAAAACCATCAACGTTATTCCATAATTAAATTTGACTAAAAGTCACTTTCTTCCTTTTCCTTGTATTAGAAGTGAGTAAGTTTATACCCATTAACATGCCACAAAAAATCATTTCCTCCACATAGGTTTTTGAGTAAGGATTGTGAGCAATCTCGTCTTCTAATTTCTGATCAGACAATAAAATCAAGACTTTTTCTAAGGATGAGTCTAATAAGAATTTATTTTTTTAGGGTCCCAAGATCATTATTCCAAAAAATGCTTTTATTTTTTACTTTAGTTTATTCCCTTTTTATTTTTGTTTTTTCCTTTTGAACTTGATTCGCTGTATGAGATATTATATAACACATAAGATCATTCTATTTCTCTTCTAAATTAGCCGACAGCTTCCAGGGGGAGAAGCAGGTGCCACGTCGCCCAAAAAAAATCTGGCCGTTCGATCTTCCATCCTGTGGCCGAAGTTTGTTGGAGCAGATTCTATTGCCTCCAATAGATTCTGCGAAAAGCGGCTTCTTATTTGATTTCTGTGTTGTTTTGTGCCTCATCTTTAGCTTCTCTTGGCTTCTCCCTCGAATCAGCCCTCCCATATATATTTGGGGCTCCAGCTCCGGGTCGCCAGCTTCTTTTTCTTTTCCTACGTGACGCTTCCTCTTCTTCGTTCTCCTCCTCTACTCCGTCGCTCAGCACGCCGCCGCCGCCACCAACGCCCCTGCCCACGCCTCCCCTTCCTCTCCCTTTCTCCTGGCATGGCGGCATACCGACCGGCTTCCTCCCTCTCCCTCCTTTCTCGCGGCGACGGTGGCTAGGGCAGGTGCCTTGCACGGCGCCCACGCAGGGCCGGCCCCAGCGCGGCGGCCCTCGGCATGGTGGTGCAGCGGCGCGGCGGGCAGGCGTGGACGCCCCCACGCGCGGTGGCCACAGCCGCGGACACACCCCCACGACGGTCACAGGCGCCCTCTCTTCTCTACCTGCACGGGTGTACCATGGGCTGCTCCGACGACTCCACAGCCAGATCCGGTGCTCCATACCTGTATGCCTGAAAACATATTTTATTTTTTCAGCATTTCACAAGAGTTAAGTAAGGTACCCTTGTATCATGTTCTGAAAAAATTAGGTGTTGTGTGCTTGTTCGTTCATGTAAGTCAGCTTAACAAATTTGACAGTTTGTTTTAGTGCTCTTTATGGTCACTATTTCAAATCAAGGACGTTGCACATGCAATCAACTAATTTGTTTTCCGTAATTTAACAAGCTGCCAATTGTATCCTATGGTATTGGATTGTGATTAGCAAGTTTGTAACTAATATATTTCGGTCTGAAATATAGTTTCAGGTGACATAGAAAACAATGGACAAATCCTTCAGGTATGGAGACAAATTGGCTCTGATCGATGAGGATATAATCATCTTAGCAAGCAGAGTAGGTTCCAACTGGTACAAGAAAATGGATAACATGTGAGAGAGTAAGATACCCCAGCAGCAAGATGGTGATGCCCTATTCAATCCAGTCACTGAAAATACTCAATTCGTTTTGATAGAAATGCATATCTAATGTGTTCGGTTGGACACTTTGAATTTTTCATTGCTTTACAACAAATAATAAAGTGTGCCTAATTGTTCTATTTTTCCATCTCATTTACCAGATCTGTTCATCCCACATTGCTACTGGATCCCTTCATCCCCTAACTAGATCTCTGTGTAATACTAGATGTGAGGCTTCCCTTACTTCATCTTCGTTGTGGTATGAATAACCTCTCTGTTTTGGCAGGTTTCCTTGGTCTATTATTGTTTATGCATTTTAGCTTTCCTTGTCTCAGATTCCTTTTTCATGATTTATGCTAAGTGTATTGATTTATGAGCGATTTGTGAGAAAATATACTCTGATAGCATTTGGACAATATTGCGTGTAGGAACAATTCGTACTACTCTTGCAGCACCTGAGTGCCTTCAAACTTCCAATAACACTCACCTCCATCTTTGCATTTTGCAGCTATTTTTTTCTGAGATAAATCACTTATGGTTGCTATGTAGGTGCTGCTTTCTTCTCTGTTGTGTTTGATGACAGCTTGAGCAAATTAAACCTCTGTTCTTCAAGGCATGCTATATGATGCTAATGCTTAAAAATCAAATAATGGTCTTCAACAGGTTTTTTTAGATTAGTTTGAAATTATGAAAATAAAAGTTTTCTTCAGGTACCCCTTCTTCCTATTGGCCCTAATCCCATCCTATGTAAGATCTTTGTTTCTGGGCTTCTTACAAGGTGTTAATCATTAGAGATAACCACAAGGAACATCTGAGCAACAAACATCATTTTAGTTCGATGGCACATTACTAGAGTAATGCCCAACACCCCTGCGGCTGATGGACAGGCTATATCAGGTACAGTTTGTTGCCATTTTAGCCTATTAACAAGAGTTAAATGTAGTATGCTTCTTGAATGAATGAAAATTTTGTACACAGTCTCTGTCATGAAATGGCTTATTTGTGTGGTTTATCACGAAAATCTTAAATTGTCCTTTGTACTGCTATACTAAATGAAATTATCAGGGGAGGTAGCAAGATGAAATACTATATGATTTTTTAACTTCTCAATTATGTACTTGGGAGAAATGGCTACTCACAATACTGAAAATTGTGTATAGATTTAGTGCCATTTGAAAGTCTATACAGATGATGAGAAATATTTTGATGCTATAACTGACTTGAAGTATGTAGCTGAAAATAGGGTCTCAGCGTTCAAGAGTGAAAATTTGTGATAACATTACAATCAATTTCTATTGCCTTTAGAGATCTCCTAGATTTAGATTTAAGATTGGCATATATGACAGCCTTTTACGTGTGTTCTCCGATTGATCCTTAGTATTGCATAACTTGATTTTTACTTTAAGTGTTGATGTTTTTTATTGCAATTGTGATACAAAGTCTCTGTGGCGCTAATTTATGGTTCCTTGATCACCATGCAACCAAATCATAGGAGAACCATGGTGACATGATTATTCACAGTGAGCAACCTCGATTATCCAACCCCAATCCCAAACGGAAACGGATAAATAATTGCAATTAGATTTGACCTACTATTCCTGTATTTTTTAAATAATTTGTGATTCTGAAAGTAAATCTGCATTTTAGTGCTGCAGAAAAAGGTCTAATTGCAAGCAGCACTGAAAATATAAATTTGATCTCCATATGCTACACACTTGCTACCCAACCTACCACCGTACTTTGTCCCAAGAAACTATTTCTTCCTTATCGTTTATTAATTCCTTATGTTCCTACAACAGGTCATGACAACCAGCAAGATGCATGCTTCCAGTTTTTGTATATTACATCGTAGTTTCAGTTACATGTAACCTACTATAGTTGTGTAATGTCACCGACTATGGAACTATTTACTTAACTGCTCCGCTCATTTTAACTACATGCATAACTTCGGATGTGAACTACTATATATCCAGGAGGCTGTGAAACGTTTGGAGCAAACTGCAGGTAAGAGAGAAAGAAACAAATGTGCTCATTTGTCACAAATGCGGAATTTATTTCTTACCCTTTCCAAACGTTCAGGTGAGGAAGCAGAGTATGAACCACTTCGTACTGGGCCAGGTGTGACAGTAGACAAAAAACTCTCATCAGATGAGGTGATAAGTATCTAATGATCATATATATACTCAGCTGCACTCTTTTCAAAGTGTAGTTAAATAGATTTTATAATCTAGAAAACTTTCACTGTTTCAGCCATCACTTATAGAGAACATTCACTGCAAGGAGGTTGATCTTCTTTCATTTGTATGGGTGGCATTCCTTGTTCAGGTCAGAAAGTTACATTCTAAAATTTAGACGTTGACATCAACCTCGTTTAATATTCAGTGGATAGTGTGTAAATTCGTATGATTTGTCTCCAATATTTTCCCAGTTTGGTTAGGCCTTCTCAATAAAAATATTTTAGCATCTATGTTGTTTCCTTCCATATGTTTTCAGAATTACACTACTACTTGCTCCCCATGGTACTGGACCTTGGACCTTCTCCCCAGGTATGACATTGTTAGATTATAAAAGATTAGTGTCTGGTTATAGAGATTTACAATATTGGCCACACACCCACGTATGAAACACAACATAATTAGATCTTTCTACTGGTTGGACATAGGTTCCAGTGTCCTCAAATACACAGAGCAATACGATAGCGCGCGCCCTGCAAGCGTGCA
This sequence comes from Sorghum bicolor, assembly GCF_000003195.3. Taxonomy (NCBI): domain Eukaryota; kingdom Viridiplantae; phylum Streptophyta; class Magnoliopsida; order Poales; family Poaceae; genus Sorghum; species Sorghum bicolor. Next base: position 5,569,230 of record NC_012878.2, on the reverse strand, counting down.
ACAATCAGACTTAGTTCTATGTCCATTTTCATCGTTTTCTGACCTCGTGGTTCTTGCTTGTTGCACAGAGGCCATCGATCGGCAGCATGTTTGCATCACCATTTTTCAACGTGTGGCTGATCCTGCTTCCCACCTCAAACATCCTCAGCGTGCACTTACTATACCGGTCCTATAGGCCTTATAAGAGTTCCAGACAGCCACCCAAAAGGAAACCCTCTTGAGGAAAAATGTCTCATGACCTAAACTTTTTATATTACCCAATTATAATTATGAGCCCAATTCTAGCATATTATACATCTTAAATATATATCTTTGTACTTTTTATTCACTGCACTTCTTTCAAGTTCAAACTATCATTGTAACTGCATATACGCGCGATGGCGCGCGCTATTCACTAGTTCATCTTCTGAAAGAGTCCCTCTACCATATTGCCACAAATGTGGTTAGAGGTAAGATGGTCAAGTTCCTTTTTACTCACTCCCCATTCTCCAAAGCCTCCAACTGTTTTTTATTCTCCTCTAGAACTAAATATGGGGAATCTAGTGTTTATGCCTCTGTTGTAGAGTGCAATTGTGATTTTATACCTCTACAAGTTTGTGAATTTATCCTTAGAGCAACTCCAAGAGCTTGGCTAAAATTAGTAGCCAAATTTCATTGTTTAGTCATTTTATAAAATAGATAACTTCTTAAAAAAAAAGAAGAGGCCCACAACAGCTTTGTTGTCTTAGGCTAGTCTCAATGCATAGTTTCATAATACAGTTACCAAGACTATAAACTAGGTAACCGAGCCATAGGAGTTTCATGAGGATGAAACTCCTCTCTCATCTGATGAAACTCCTTCATTTAATGACCCTGCCAAGTCAGCAATTTTGCTTATGTGGCACCCTATTTAATGTGCATGACACTCTCATAAAACATGCATTGAGACTGACCTTACAAAATTAGATAGCTCATGTCAGTGGTTGGCTATATATCGCCACCGAAAATCAAGAGATAGCCAACTTTCTATTTTTACAAAACCAAATACCACATCTATTTTTCTGATATACAAGTTCTAAAATAGCCTGCACAACAAGAATAGTCAAGTTGTTGGAGTTGCTTTTATGATTCTAATTAATTTAAAGCCTCGGTTCACCCTTGGTTTGTACCGGTGTCAGGTGACCTAGGATTAAAAAAATACAAAAACAAATTAAGACCGTGTAAAAAGACCGACATCATATCAGTGTATGCATATATATATATATATGCTTGTGGTCTCCAAGAGGTTCTCATCTATTCATCAGGGACCTCACCTAGTCCAGGAGCAGCCTCGTCATCTACTCATCATCAGTGTAGCTCAACAAGCTGCCGCGCGCACATGATTCTTTCTTGTTGCTGGGAAGTACGATTGGGGACTGCTGCGAGCCGATGACTAGTTTTCGCTTTCAAAAGTTGGCATCCAGAGATGCATTGCATGTGAACTTCGATTTTCCATGGGTTTTGTGGTCCATATGAGCTGTTTCACACTTTGCAATCGCCAATTAGCATCGATGCCGCCAAACCTAGCTAGCAGCTAGGGATAGATATCCGGATATGCCTTGGCAAGCGTATGCGTATATATATATATGTATATATGCATGTCTACTTGCAATTCTCCTGCCGCATCTGATTCTTACCGTGAGCGAAGACGGTCATGCACGTACATATATATGCAGATATAAAATGTAGACAGTAAATTGTGTCAAATTTTGTTGCCAAAATCTTTGAAAAAAATCTACAAAAGTAATGTCTAAACCTTTGAATTCAAAATAGAGGTAAAATCATGAAGAACCAACAAAAGCGAGGGCAAATCCGACAGAGCAAAATTGTCATTTTTATCTCAGAATTCACACGGTACAATAGGAGCAAAGTCTACCTTTAATCTGAAATAACAGGGGCAAAAGACACAAAACTAAAAAAAAGGGGGCAAAACCATACTAATCCCTGAAAGTGGGGGTATGAATGAAGGTCTCTTATATGTTCTTTTCTTCTTAGTCTAAACTCTCTGTATTTCCGTTGGACATCTAATGGAAATGGGATGCCCTGAATCCCTGATTTGAAGTGGGGGTATGAATGCCAATGCCCGTCAAATTTAATTTACACTACCTGAATCCTGGCCTTTGCCGAGTGGAGCTATTTGTCTAGATCCCTCAACACTCTTAAAAAATTAATTAACACAAGAGCTAATGCTACATATCTTCCGAAGAGCCCAAAAATGCCAGCATTACTAGTGAATTTTAGTCATATTGAAATCATAAAAAGAATAATTAAGTGATGAAATAGGATCAATATCTTTGTCTATCTGAGAGGCCTCCTCAAGATTGTTGCACGCCTTCAGCTTTGAGGCACATTCCAGCATGTTCTAGTCTCCTGCCGACGCACTCCTTTTTTCTTGCGCAAGTAGGGCATAGCAGGGTTGCTAGTACAAGTTTTTGGTGAGGGACAATCCATGTTCAACTGCTTGGAGTTTTTGTTCTTCATTTCAACGGGTTCAAACGGCAAGGGAACACGTCCTGTGTCATTTTCCTGAATCGCTAACTACAATTAATTGTCGAGCCAGCTAACAAATCAGCCGACCCTTTCATCAAGTGTAGTTATTGCTTGCTGTACAAGTGTATTTGCTTGCCTTACTATAGTGCTGAATCATAGGAGTAGCAACCCAATGATCTCCATGTAAACCAGTAGTTGGTTGCCTTCCTACAGATGGCTGCAACAGTACCCTATGGGCATTTTTGGAGATGAGATTTTAGTGCTCAAATTAGCACCATCAGCAGTTGGTTGTGCCCCATAATTTTTCTCAGCTACACTAGATGCGCCTTGCTTTGTTTATATTTCCGTCCTTTTTCTGTCTCAGTACTTGGCTGTTGGCTCTCTTCATCTGACACAGGATCCACATCCATATCAATAGGTGATGGATGTTCATCATTTTCTTCCTTTTCAGACTAACCAAGCAATATGGTTGGGCAATTGTCAAGTGTGGTATCCGGTCTTAGCATGGTCCAGTTGCTGAGGCAACTTTGGTACTGATGATGGAGCAATTACTGGACAGACAGCCACTGATGGGTTACTGTCAGGCTACTGTAAGAGGAGACATATCACCAAGAAGGCAAGCAGATGCAATGCAACCTCCGGATTCAGTCAAATGGGGGCACATGCATGCATGATTCATCAGCTGCGTTGGTAGAATGGTCCATGTTTTGAAAATGGATGATCACATGACATCAAACCTCCTTGTTTGTCATTTTATAAAAAAAATTGAAAAAATTGCGTACCACGGTATTTTGCAGTACGTGTACCCTGCATCCGTGATGTTTGGTCAATATAGTAGAAGAGTCAAGGCTTTGAAGGCATTAGCCCATAGTACTTAGTACTAACTAAATTTCCTCATATTAAAGGGTTTTCAAGCTATAGCTGCTCCTTGCCACTTGCAGATTAACTGTCTACTAGTACACTTTTGTAGCTGCCAATATTCAATATCTAATTTCCTTTATTCCATGCATGTTTCGTGGATGTCACTGTTTCCGATCACGACGACTTGTTCCATCTTTCTGGTCTTCCAGCACATTGCTGATCATCTATTCGTTCTCCAAAGGAAAAGAGATCGATGCTGCTTTGGTTTTCCACGTGCAAGTGTTGATTTGACAGAGATATTGCAGAAAACCAAACCAAAGCATCTGTATTCGTTCTCCACGTATCCATGCATGCTGCCAGAATCATCATCATTACCCGTTAATTCCTTGTCTGAGGATTGCAGAAAGCAAAACTTGATTTGACAGAGCCTCCTCACTTTGATTGAGATTGTTGGTATACAATGTGCAAAAATATAAACATACATACCTGCTGGCTCGGACTTTACTTTTGGAATTAGATAATACACATAATATATACTATTGTTGTCAAACTCATTAACTGTAGAGATACATCATCCTATGAGATGTAAGTATATGACCCATAACGGGAAATGGATCTTGCCTGTTTACGTCAAAGGAACGAAGCATAAAGGTTTGCCCCTTTCACATGTTTAGAACTCATCTAATTAAGTTTATAGGGCACAAAGCCAAAAAAAAGTAGTAAAAGTAAAATAAAAGCCTACAATCATCTTCTTTTTCACAAGGCAGAACTCGAACGTACTTTTATGGCTTCCCTCATGTCATGTGACGGCTTCTGACGACGACTCTGGCCACTTTGAACGTGGACCAGAGCCTGAAGCACATGTTTTCACATGTTTTCAGACAATCCACGGAAGATTCTTTAAGGCTCAACCACCACCGAATTGGATATACCTTGGCCTTGTTTAGTTCCCAAAAAATTTTGCAAAATTTTTTAGATTTACCGTCACATCGAATCTTTAGACGCATGCATGGAGTATTAAATATAGATGAAAATAAAAACTAATTGCACAGTTTGGTCAAAATTGACGAGACGAATCTTTTGAGCCTAGTCCATGATTGGACAATTTTTGTCAAATACAAACAAAAGTGCTACAGTGTCGATTTTGCAAAATTTTTTCAGATTCCTCGTCTCGAATCTTTAGACGCATGCATGGAGTATTAAATATAGACGAAAATAAAAACTAATTACACAGTTTGGTCAGAATTGACGAGATGAATCTTTTGAGTCTAGTTAGTCCATAATTGAATAATTTTTGTCTTAAGTTTCTAAAAAATTTTGGAACTAAACAAGGCCAGCTTCTCCTGCCTTTTTCTTGTGCTCATTGACAAACATCACAGTCAAGTGTCCTGTTAGGAGTGCAAACTGGGATCTGATCGATCTCATCCATGTACACTGCACTTAACACCAATGGAGTTCGTTATTCAAAAAAAAAAAAACAGACACAGATAATGAGAGCCAATACAGTGTATGTAGAAGAAAACAACTCACCTATTTTCAGAGAAGATTCAGAGTGCCTTCCACTGTGACAAAACTGCTCTTCCATTTTCTAAAGGTCGGCAACAACTCGTGTCCCAGCTCACTATAAACCCCTCTTGTGGCGACACCCAGCCATGCTCATGCATCCAGATCACTAAACGGCAGCAGCAGCAACAGCACGAGCTCCCTGCAGTAGCCATGACGACTAAGCGCTGCTGCCTGCTCGTCGCCACGCTCCTCGCGGCGCTGCTGGTCTCGGTCACAGCCCGCCTCGACGTCGGCTTCTACAACAAGACGTGCCCCTCCGCCGAGAGCATCGTGCAGCAGACCGTGGCCGCCGCGTTCGGCAACAGCTCCGGCGTCGCTCCCGCGCTCATCCGCATGCACTTCCATGACTGCTTCGTCAGAGTAAGCACGTGATTATTCATATTCATCAAAAAAAAACAAAAGTAAGCACATGTACAACGATGTAGTATCGTCTGCAGCGTACTATATAGCTAGATACTGATCAGCATGTCCTAAATTGCAACCTCCATTGCATTTTCTTTTCTTTTTTCTCTACATAGACTTTAGTAAGGTTTCATGTAAAGAAGTTCTTGAAAAGATAACAGTATAGAAGTATTTTGCAAGACTTTAGGTATCTAGACTAGATACATATGATTATTTCCATTCCATGTTAGAAGTCTAGAACACGACGTCTATTCAAAAGCAGAGCAAAGAGCAAGAACTCTATACCTGAGTGACGCTTCAAATGAACTCCTTGCAGGGCTGCGACGGCTCGGTGCTGATCGACTCCACGGCCAACAACACGGCTGAGAAGGATTCGCCCGCCAACAACCCGAGCCTCAGGTTCTTCGACGTGGTCGACCGCGCCAAGGCGTCCCTGGAGGCGCAGTGCCCCGGCGTGGTCTCTTGCGCCGACATCCTCGCCTTCGCGGCGAGGGACAGCGTCGTGCTCACCGGTGGCCTCGGCTACCAGGTGCCGTCCGGACGCCGTGACGGCAGGGTATCCAATGCCACCCAGGCCACGAACAACCTGCCTCCGCCGTTTTTCAATGCCACCCAACTGGTAGACCGCTTCGCCTCCAAGAACCTCACCCTTGAGGACATGGTTGTCCTCTCCGGTGCACACACCCTCGGTGTCTCCCACTGCAGCAGCTTCGCCGGACCTGCCAACCTGGGCGACCGGCTCTACAACTTCAGCGGCTCAGCTGACGGGGTAATAAGAGTGACACTTCCCTCTCTGAAAAGCAAAAACTAGGCTGCTCAAGCTTCTGCCTTTGTATTAGCGCAGTTCTTACCTCTTAGTTCTTACCTGGTTATCCATATCCACTGCTGCTGTGTACAGATTGATCCGGCGCTGAGCAAAGCCTACGCATTTCTCCTCAAGAGCATCTGCCCGTCCAACAGCAGCCAGTTCTTCCCGAACACGACAACGTTCATGGACATCATCACACCCGACAAGTTCGACAACAAGTACTACGTCGGCCTGACCAACAACCTCGGCCTCTTTGAGTCGGACGCTGCGCTGCTAACCAACGCAACCATGAAGGCGCTGGTGGACTCCTTTGTGCGCAACGAGACCACATGGAAGAGGAAGTTTGCCAAGTCCATGGTCAAGATGGGGAAGATCGAGGTGCTCACCGGGACGCAGGGCGAGATCAGGCGCAACTGCAGGGTTATCAACCCTGCTAGCGCCACCGATGTTCTTGCCAGTCAGTCAGGTTCTTCAGGATTCACTGGAGTGGCTGCAAGTTAACCATACCGGTTGTCAGTTCATGTGCGTGCAGTGTGTTTGGTGTGGGATGTGATCGATATTGTAATAAGTGATGAGCAAATTAGCTGTATAACTTGCTTGCTAGACTAGATGAACACGGAGACAGCACAAAAACTGAAGAAAAAAGTAGGCAGTCTGTTGTACATCGCGTGGTGTTCAATTGACTCTGGTGTTTGATTGTGAGGATAAAAATAAAACTGTACCAAATACTTTTTCCCGTGGCAAACATGTATGACCATCTGATTATTTAGTAGTGATACAAAAAATTGATTAAACGTGTGTTTTGACCAAAATAATTGTTGGTAAATCGTCCTACAAAGTACTTGTAAATTGTCGGTAGCAAGCCAGGGACCAGCGCCCTCATAGTCAATTCATGGGACCTTCATCAGTTACCAATTCAACCTAAGACCAAGAAAAATCTGCACAGCATATATCATCCTTATCATAAAAGTATATGACAAAAAAAAAAGAGGCGATAAACATGGCTATCATGCATTTATAACATGCTGGATGGTTGCCCAATCAATGGATGATATGTACACACCAACTTGTCAAATCCATTTGACCCAGTTTTTTCCGTAAGTGCTCTAACATTGCAACTGAAAGTGACTATCATTGAATCCAACTATTTAAAACAATGTTTAATCCATATTGCAAATCATAAATACTATTGTGTTTAATGACTGTCAATATGTACTCAGTACTTAGGGCTATGTAGTTGCTCTCTTGCAGAAGAGAAATTTATAATTCAACAAGATGAAATTTCGTAACCCATTAGCAGAAAGGGACTGATACAGAGTTTTAAAAATATGAAGATATTCATGGAAAAATGCACAAAGTTATGAAATGCAGTCAAATTTAAAAATCTTCAGCATAGGAAAATGCACTTTCCATCATAAAGGAAAATACGACTTAAAACCATTGATGCTTGTATGGTGTTAGTACAACTCATTGCCATGTCAGATAACAGTTAGAAAGTCATTGTGCTTTTGATTTGTCCACAACATGGAACAGCAACTATAAGTGAAGAAAGCTTGTCATCACTGTAAGCTGCTATAGCTATCCCTTTCTGCTTTTTTGAAATCATCATTATTCATAGAGCTTTCCAGTTTGCTAAGGATTGTCATTATCAAAGGGGAAACAATGAAGTCAATGGCTCAATGCTGACAATTCTGATTTGAAATGGTTACGAAAAAGTAAGCCTTAAACAGGCATTGCTTGTGACCTTCAGTAACTCAGGAAGGACTGTTTACATTTCTGTTGCTTGCGACGTTGCACTATGGAGCTATATTTTCCTTTCTCCACAAGCATCAATACATGAAAATTATAAACATGACGTTCCGTTGCCTTATTAACAAGCAACTTTTGCTCTCAAAGGTGTTGGAGGATGCGATGCCAACCCCTTGCTAAACATGTTTGAACAAGTCTCCTGAAGATGGGGGTTCTCATTGGGTGTGTGCGTGTGCACACACTTGTCTAATATTAACATATCTGACCCCTGATTTTTCTGCATAGTTATTATGGTATTTTGATATGAAAACCATTAATTTTGAGATAAGAATAGCTTTGACCTGAAGTACAAATGTAAGCTAAAGTATGCCGTTTCAACAGCTGTCTTGCAAATTTACCATTAGTCGCCACACCAACAGTGCATCCTAGCTGGCCCCTTCAGAAATAAACAAATAACCTGCCGAGAGTAACGTCCAGATGAACAAGTCAATTTGTTTGTTTGCTTTTTTTGGTTAAGAATACAAGTCAATTTGTTTTTTTAAGGATACAAGTCAATTTGTTTAACAGATGGTTTGTCAAAAGAAAGTGCTGTTTTTTTCAGAGAATGCATATGGAGAGTGGATTACATGAAGCTTCCTGCAGGTAGGTGGTGATGGCCATAAAAACCCCGAGTCCTGCACGAGCTCTTCCACTTGGCATAAATTTTCATTTCAGTATCTGTGCACGGCTGCCTTCATATTCTGTGCAGGACATTGTCGCATTGACATGGAACACAGGTCTCACTGACTTTCCTGCAAAGAGACATATAACCCGTGAAGCTCCTGAAATTGAAAGCTACGACATTGGATCAGGAATAGGGACCTCTTACCATATCACTCCTCTGCTCTTTGGCTCTTGCACATCAACAACCTGGGGCACGACCTCTGGCATCCTGAAGCGACCTCTCCGCTGAGCCAAAGATGAATGGCTGCTGTCTTCTGAACGAACGGCCCCCTTGAGTGAGCCTCGCCAAGTGGCCATTTCGTCGAGCACCTCGATCGCGTGACGGTGTGAAAGCTGTCCCCACTCCGCCGTTCTCTGGCGCTGCTGAGCTGAGTGAACGCATTGGCCTCACTAGACGTCCCTAGGTCGCCCAGATCGGCAGATCCTCACCGTTATACGGCGGTTGGGCTTGTGGGCGTGCCTTGCGCAGGTCGCCGGCAGCCCGCCAGGATTACCCAAACACGCGGCCTGTGACAGAGCGAGCCGCGTCCCAAACAAACATACTATTCGGTTAGGCATTCCTAGACTGAAACGGCCCGGAACATTTCCAGCCAGGTCTGAAATAGTTCCAGACAGTTTCAGCCCAGAAACGAATGGACCCTAAAGTGTGTTAGTTCCACTCCTGTCCAAAAAAATTTTAGGTTTTAGTTCATCATTTTGTAAAATAAAACTAAACACCATGTAAAATTTTTAGTAAGAAAGTGGTTATTCTCCATTTTAGATTTTGGTCTCCAAGAGGTAAAAAAACCAAAAAGAGCCTCACGGGGCCCTCATATGGACAATAAATTCTACATTTTGAATGGAACTAAACATAATTCTGAAAATTTTGGTATTTTGCATTCCATCATTCTAAAGTGGTCGATATTATGTATTTTGTATTTTTTAAAACTAAACCAGGCCCGGTCCTGGGGGTTCGAGCTGTGCAATGGCACAGGGCCCTCGCAGGCAAGGGACCCAATTTCTAGTCTACGTATGTATAGCTGGTATACGATTTCAGTCCAATAAAAATATGTATATGCCTATAAGCAAGTATGGCACTAGGAGTGTACAAGACGTCTTCAAGCCCATACTTGTCCAGGTAAAGTGTTGTGATCAATTGCCCTTGTTCCCTAAGCCCCTTTGTTGATTCTTTAGAACCTCTTCTGGGATTATAATTTGGGATTGAGGAATAATTAACGATGCAGTGAGAGGAATAATTATCTCGGTTCTCAACTTAGCAACTCTCCAAAAAAAGAAAAAGAAACCAACAAGAACTTGGTAATTTACGAACACTCGGTTTATTTTATATTTTAACATTGAAGTGAATCTAATACAATGGTACTTGATAATTTCTAAATTTCTAGTGTCCTCGTGTTACCAAAAATAGATGCATTTAAAAGAGAAAAAAGATATAGATATAATCTGTATGTATATCATTATAATTAAAATGAAAGACCCATGTTTCTTACTTCGCTCCAGGCCTATAAATTGACAGGACCGGGCCTGAAATAAACACGCCCTAATTAAGGTTTATTGGGTTTGCGCTGCAACCTGTTGTTGTTGTTTTTTTTGACAATGCAATCTGTTGTTGTTATTTTCTTCTTAAAAGTTCTCAAACACAAGTCTCATATAGTTGTACATATATACATATTAATTAGGGTTTACACTACGATCTTTTGAGAAGTTGGCATGGCACCAGTGTCCAGCCGTGGCACGATGAGGTTGGATAGGTTTTCCATTTTGGGCGCCGCGGAAATAGGAAACTATATAGTCATTTTTTTAGTTGAGGATGCAGATGAGAATGCCCCAAAAGTTTAAAGACGTGGCATGCATTTTACTCATTAATATATGACTAATTGTTGTTATTGTTAGTATGATATATAATATGGTGTTGTATGTTTTTCTTTTCTCTTAATCAAAAAATCGTTGGTGTTTTGCATGCTAGAATAAGTTTGTCCATTTGTGCCCAACTTATTACTAATACTGTAGATCAGACCCAAGCAACTCCAATAGTTTGCTAAAACTCAATTGGCAAATCTATAGTTTTGCCAAGTCTTAAAACCAAATGTCAAGTAAAAAAAGAGACATTTTCCAACGGTTTGCTATTTGGGCTTGGCAAAAGAACTTGACATCCTAGGATTTTGCCAAAATCACAAAATTGAGCCTCCAATAAGTTGGCAAATTGGGATACACGTGATGCCAAGTGATGGAGGACTTGACATATTTGCCAAGTGAAGGGGGAATTTTGCCAAGCTCACAAAATTGCCAGATAGTTTTGCCAACTTGTTGGAGGCTGTTTTTTTTGGTTTTGGTAAAATCCTAGAATATCAAGTACTTTTAGCAAACTGTTGGAGTTGCTCTTAACAACAAGCACTAGAATCTACATCGATTTCTGATTAACAACGGAGTACTAGAATTCAACATTGATTTCCACTAACAGAGGCACTTAAGGAGACAGAACACTAAGTTTTCAACTCTGAACTTTTTTGCTGCTCGTGGATTTCAAATCTGAGTACAACAAATATATATACTCCCTCCATACTGGGAAAAGAGGTCCTGCAGTCCGGATGAGCAAAAGAAGTCATTCTCGCGTGGTCAGCCAAATAAACGATGCTACCCCTCACGCGCTTGGGCTCCTATAGTCCTATGCCACGCGCATGTGCATCCGTCGGGACTTGAGTCCGTGCTGCGCCCTTCGTCTCCTGCGCTCGCCAGATTAATAGCGTCGCATGCCGCTCGCGTCGTCCACTCGCCTGCTTGCCTCTCGCCTCGTCTACTCGCCACTCGCGCTCGCCGCTGGCAGGCTCGCCGCTCGCCCAAGTCATGGAGTCCAAGCCGGTGGCCGAGGAGATCATTGCACCGGACAAGATCTCCGCGCTGAGTCGGAGGAGTCCGAGGAGATCGCCGGAGGAGTATGAGGAGATCGCTCCGCCAGACTCGGAGGAGACCGTCGCGCTGGAGTCCGAGGAGATCACCGCACACCGCTCCTCACGTCGCACGCCGCGTGCCGCACCATGGATTCCTCGCTCACGCATACCACGGACGACGTCGGGCACGAGTCGAAGGAGGTCGCCGCGGACTCCGTCGACCTGCTGCTGTCTGTGGAGGGGCTAGACTCCGTCGACCCCCTGCAGTCCATCGAGGCACTGGACTCCGTCATCGTGCAGGACTCCTTCGAGATGGAGATGGAGATGGAGATGGTGTCGGACTCCATGGAGTCACCGATGCTTTCCTCGGAGATGGAGCTCGTGGACTCCATTGCCGCGGACTCGGAGATCGTGGCGCCAGATTCTTTGCCGCCCAGAGCTTTTATTTGTGGCCGTTGTCAAGTTGTTCATCTTAACCGCGAAGCATGGGATCGTATGCACCCTAGGAAGTATCCATGCTCTCGCTGCGGTCTCGAGCACGACGACTACTTGATACGGGCTTCTCGCTGCGGTCTCGAGCACGACGACTACTTGATACGGGCTACTCATTACTTCTGTACAAGAGGCAACCGTAACGCTATTTAATAGGGGCAGACATAGAAAAATATCCCTAAATTAATCACTTTTTGGCACTCCTTGGTAAACATGATTGTCGACGAAAGCTGGTCGGCAGTCTACCTTGGGGTATACCCACGGTAGTAGTTTATCGGTAGACGGTGCGCAAACTACGAACTCGATGGTGACGCAAGACTCGGACAAGCTTTTTATCCAGGTTCGGCCGCCGAGTTGGCGTAATACCTACGTCCTGCGTCTGGTTGTATTGATTTGTGTTGAGAGAATCGTCTATCCTAGGGGGGTCCCTTGCCCCTCCTTATATAGTCCGGAGGGCAGGGTTACAGATCTGGAAACTAATCCTAGTCGGTTACAATTGCCATGGATAATTCGATATCAATTCCTATTCTAACCGACTAGAATCCTGCTTGATCTCCACATCTTGTTTCCTTGCGCGAAACTCCAGGTTGTCGGATCAAGCCTTGAACTCGTCTCGTAATGGGCCAAGCCTCCTGGCCCGAGTCTAGCCGTAAGGGTATAGGGGTTTGTACCCCCACAGCTAGTCCCCGAGCACCATGTATTGTGATGTAACACGCCGTCTTGAGCTTCTTCGATCAGTGAGGCTTGACGTCTTCAATAAGCAGGAAAATCGCCCGAACAGTTGCAACGGTATTTTGACCAACTCAAAAGACAGTTGATCAATATTGACATCGAAGAAGCAGGTTGTTCGAAGAATGCATGGCGCTCTTAAAAAAATTTCTTTCTTGGTGAAGTGTGCCCACTTTACTTTTCTTAAAAGTATAGTCTTTTAAAAAGCAAGCATATTCACCGCAAGGTGAAGTGTGCCCACTTAGTCCCCGAGCCTGGTAGTAGGTGACGTAGGCACGTGGTGCCAGGGTCAAAATAAAAGTCCTCAAAGAAATTCTGTAACTGAGATGCATCGCCAGATGCATCGTACCGATGTAGTCCCCGAGCTTGCTGGAAGGCGACGTATGAGCCTTGTAGCAAGGTCTAAAAAATTGAATTTACCAGTCCGTCTGCAATTGAATAGACTAATCGACCAGTCCCCGAGCGTCGAGTGCTCGGTGGTCGGTGCAGTCCTTGAAGCTCCGAGCTAATAGACTGGGCGACCAGTCCCCGAGCGTCGAGTGCTCGGTGGTCGGTGCAGTCCTTGAAGTTCCGAGCTGATGGACTGGGCGACCAGTCCCCGAGCATCAATTGCTCTGTGGTCGGTGCAGTCCCCAAGCTCTTAAATTGGTGAGCTGGTCGACCAGTCCCCGAGCGTATAGTGCTCGGTGGTCGGCACAGTCCCCGAGCACGGCGTAGGGACCGGTGGACAAGTCCCCGAGCGTGGTTGGGAACGTAAACGTGCTCGGTGGTCGGCACAGTCTTCGAGCATAGCATAGAGAGTAGTCGACAAGTCCCCGAGCGTGGTTGGGAACGTAAACGTGCTCGGTGGTCGGAGCAGTTCCCGGGCACAGCGTAGGGAATAGTCGACGAGTCCCCGAGCGTAGCTTGTCGACTGGGCCAAACTCCTGAAAAATAAATATAGAGAAAATAGGTAGTACATGATGTATAAATAAACTCTAGATAAAAAATCAGCACTGAGATAAGTTTTAGATTTTTTATTATAAAATTAGCACGAGTAGTTAATTCATCCTAGAGCTTGTACCAGCTCTGGTCTAGCCAACAATCAGCATGAGGTGCGGAACCTAGACACGCGTGGGATTGCCAGCCTCGCCAGAGAGCTACTGCCGACCACCCGGAACGCAGAGGGCGGATCTCGTGCACGTGTAGGGAGGAGTCGGAGACAGTACCGGCTCTGGAAAGCTCGTGTAGGAGAAAAAACTAGTGTGGCTAAACAAAAAGTTGTTTTTTGAAGGATAATAAAAAATATTATGCCAAAAATAAATAAGATATTAGAAGTGTACTTATCTTTGGATGAAAGTCTGGTCGGTGACGACAAAATTGTTTGGCCCTCGAGCTTTTGGACTTGTTATCGTGACGGTGGTCGCGGTTATCGTAGCGCCGTTCTTCGCGGCGATTATTATTGCGACTCGTGGTCAGAGCAAGTAGGCCAAACAACTTGGTTGATAGGCTGAGCAGGTCGGTGTCATCGATCTGCCTCTCTTTGTAGTAGGGAAGCAGGTGACGCATTGTCGGCGTGGTCGGAGACGCTGCTGGTGTGGTCGAAACCGTAGCCAGCGTGGTTGAAGCCGCCGCCGACGTCGATGAAGAAGTGGTTGGCGCAGATCGGATCTACACCTCCTCCGTGGTCATGGCGGTGAAGTTGTTGAGGCTGACGGTGAACGTGAAGTCGCCCGCCATGGCCGCGAAGTCGGGGATGATGGCCATCTTGTTCGTCGGGAGAGCTGTACGCACACCCCCTACCTGGCGCGCCACTGTCGACGAAAGCTGGTCGGCAGTCTACCTTGGGGTATACCCACGGTAGTAGTTTATCGGTAGACGGTGCGCAAACTACGAACTCGATGGTGACGCAAGACTCGGACAAGCTTTTTATCCAGGTTCGGCCGCCGAGTTGGCGTAATACCTACGTCCTGCGTCTGGTTGTATTGATTTGTGTTGAGAGAATCGTCTATCCTAGGGGGGTCCCTTGCCCCTCCTTATATAGTCCGGAGGGCAGGGTTACAGATCTGGAAACTAATCCTAGTCGGTTACAATTGCCATGGATAATTCGATATCAATTCCTATTCTAACCGACTAGAATCCTGCTTGATCTCCACATCTTGTTTCCTTGCGCGAAACTCCAGGTTGTCGGATCAAGCCTTGAACTCGTCTCGTAATGGGCCAAGCCTCCTGGCCCGAGTCTAGCCGTAAGGGTATAGGGGTTTGTACCCCCACAATGATCATGTCCTAAACGACCTCCTTTACCGGTACAGAGGGATTACATCGTCACGGACGTGTTAAACAAACTAGGCATTGTTGTCAAAAGAAAAACTAAATAATGCTCCGAATACCTGAGCTGAAACTTGGGGAAATTATTTTGGCCCATTTGGTCTTGAAATGTTTTTAGCTTGTCCGTCAACCAGTGCTTAACGTCAGCGCTACGGGGAGGACATGACACGGGTTTAATATTAGTTAATTGGTCCTTCCAATCTTGCTTGCCTTGAAGGACCACAAAGTGAACTCCAGGTGTAACCTTAATCCGTACTTAACTGAACGAGGTCTATGGTTGAACATGAAGAGCCATGACCTAAATTAGCGGTACGCGTTCGCGCGGCCCCTACCAATTCTAATTTATTTAGTTTTAAATTTTTGATGATTAATTAATTAATTAGTCATTGACACAACACCATCATTAGATAGCCTTGTTTATATCTAAAAAGTTTTTGGATTTTGATATTGTAGCACTTTCGTTTTTATTTGACAAACGTTATCCAATCATAGAGTAACTAGACTTAAAAGATTCGTCTTGTGATTTACAGACAAACTGTGTAATTAGTTTTAACTTTTTATTTATATTTAATGCTCCATGCATGTGCCGCAAGATTTGATGTGATGAGGAATCTTGAAAAGTTTTTGGTTTTTGAGGTGAACTAAACAAGAGTAGGATCAATTGTTTTTTTGAAAGATTTTTAACCTCTGCTCTATGCAAACAGAGCAACTGGTGCAAGTTGATGTAACACATTTATCTAAATTGAAGTACTAGTTTCGATCAGTGACAATAAGGTAGTCCTAATTACGTTCAAAAAAACAAGGTAGTATTCCCTAATGTCAATGCAGATGATGCCATCTTTATGGCTACCTTTCTTGTTGCTCAACATGAATTAATTAGTGTCAACATATTATCAAAGAATTTTTCACTGTGGTTTTCAGTTACTTGACATGTCTTTTTTTACACAAATATTAGTACATTTAACATATAAGGTCTCAATACATGATGTTTTATTTTGCAGTGAAAAACAAATAGTGCTCTAGAGTTATGAATCTTATTGCTGTACTATGTACCATCTCCTTTTCCTGCTGTTTTCCTGGATATTAAATTAAATAAGTTTTTCTTCTATAGAACCCTTGAATTCTGAATCACTGCTCCGGTTTCAGTACCAAGCTAAAAAAATCAACAAAGAACTCAACAAACAGCACCTCCTATTTCTGAATCATATAATTCAGCGAGTATTACAGCCCGCCTTTTTTTGAATCATATACAACACCATCCACATTCAGCCAGTATTGAAGGCCCTCTTTTTTCTCAATCATATATGATACCATGTACATTCGGCGACTATTTACAAATCAGTGCTGGGGTCACTTCTCAGTGTGGTATACATGCAAAACTACAGTAAGATGGCTGTTCGGTTTGGTGGGTTGTGTTTAGTACCTGGTCAGCCCACAAGCAGTTTGTCACTGAGCTCCTTGCGATAGACATGGATGAGACCTGCACTGTCGATTGTGTGCAGCTTCTCCTTCAAGATCTTCCTGTAGTGATCATCATCGTCCTCCAAGTTTCTCATCATTTCAATCTGGTAAACAAAGAAATGTACAGGATATCAAAATCTCACTTCCACCCTCAAGGTCAGTTTCACAATTATGTACCTAAATGACCACTACACATATGTAACTTAAAACTACCTGTCTCTGGAATGACTCGAATTCGTCAGAGCTCAAGGAGCCATCGCTGTTTGCGTCAAGAAGATGCATGAGCTCTGTTGCGTCTTCGCCTCCAGCACCTAGATCCTCCATCACTTCAGTGAGCTCCTCAATGCTGATTCTCCCATCCCCATTCTTGTCAAGCTGACAGAAAGCTGGGTTCTTGCAGTTCCCAGCTCCTCGATCACTACCTGGTAGGTCTCGTAGGCGAAGAGCTGCTAACTCCGCTGCAGCCAACATAATAGTCTTGAGCCTTTTAGCCTGGACAACACAACAGGGAATGGTGGTTCTAAGCAATACCCATACATCATTCAGTTTAGTACATAGTTTTCCATTTCTGTTGTCAACTTGTCATTGAAAAACACTTGTTTATGTCAAAAGCTAACTTTGAAAACTTGCTAAAACCAAGAATTGAGTGTAAAGTAATAGAAGGAGCAGAACTAGAACTAGGGTAGTTTTTTACCTCTTCGGGATCAGTAAGACCACCTTTGTAGAGAGAGTGAGATGCCTCTCCACCAACAGCAAACCTATGCATCTCCTTGGTGCGTATCTGTATCTCCATTAGTGGCCTCACCTTACCAGGTTCACTGACATCAATGGCCACATGCAAGCTCTGGTAGCCGTTTCTTTTTGGGTGAGTTATATAATTTTTTGTTCTACCCGGGACTTCCTTCCACATAGCTTGAATAATTTCATATGTCCTGAGGCAAGCCCTAGGGCCCCAATCGGATGAATTTTCATCACATCGAGGCTCCAAGATTACCCGCAAACCTAATATGTCTTTAACTTCTTCTGGTTTCCGTCCATCTTTTACTAGCTTCTTCATAGTACTGAAACGGCTTTTGTACCTCCCTTGAATTGAGATATCCTGTACAATCCTCTGTAACTCATTATCAGCCTGCAGTGCTTCAAGCAACTGCTCCTTGTACAAATTTATTATGGCCTTGCAGTCACTTTCTTGGCTTCTCAACCACTGATCAACATGGTCATACGAATGAGGAAACAAGTAACGAAATGAAAGATCCTCTAATTCTAGCGATAGATTACCCGCTCCAACAGCATGTGCAAGTGGGGCATATATCTTCATGACTTCAAGAGATTTTATCTGCTGCAGATACTTAGGAACGTAATCAAGGTGTCTCATCATATCAAGCATTAGTGCAATCTCCAATATCACTGCCCTGATGTCATAGTATGAAAGAATAAAACTTCTCAATGCGCTTGCACTTTCATCATCCAATACGTCGAGCTTCGAGGGAGCATGCTTAATCCTTAAGCTGTCATGAAGCAAATGAGTTGTGCTGGTCCCAATCTGAGTTTTTACATCCCTCATGCTTACAGCACCTGCATCTAATGCTTCTCTTAGTATGCCGGCTGATATGACTTCAGCATCCATCTGTTTTCAGCACTCAATTCAAAAGCCTGGTAAGATTTGAGAGCTTGATGGGGGAAAATGTGCAATTTACCAAAATGCAGGAAATAGAAGTTCTGATAAGTGAACAGAGTAAAGAAACATGAGTTAGTCAACAAGCTAATGTATGCACCCATCAGAAAGGTTTCACTCATTTAAGAGACGGATAATGTCTATGTTAATGGCTTGTTCGAACGATCATAATGCCTAACCATTACACCAAAATTGGAAAATTAAGCTGACACTAGTTTGTTAGATAAGCTATATGTTGTTCCAATATCCAAGTTTTACACAATACAACAAGAACTGGAGCCAAGAGAGACTTCGGATCATCAAATAACCAACAAACCCATCCCTGTACTCCAAAGAGACGAACTTTAGGCTTTAGCACCAAAAATGGAACGGGAGAGGTGGCATTCGTGTATGAGTGACACGTTACCTGGAGGTCAGCGAGCGTGGCGCCGACGGCGAGCGCGCGCGCGAGTGCCCGGCCGCCGTCGACGTCGCGGAGGGCGGGGAGCGCCAGCTTCAGCGCGCGGAAGAGCAGGCGCGACGAGGAGGACGTCGCCAGGTCCTCCCCCATCCGCTCCGTGAGCTCGTTGAACGCGCACACCAGCTCCACCACCAGCCGCCCGCCCCCGTCTGCTGGCAGCGGCGGCAGCGTGGACGACGACGGGGCCGGCGGGGAAGACGAAGCGGCAGCGGCAGCGGCCGCGGCCGCGGCTATGGCCGGGAAGCGCAGGCGGTGCAGGCGCGGTGGGCCGCAGCGACTGCGGGCGCGGCGGTACGGGCGGCCGCCGCCGGCGGGGACGGTGGCGGCAGTGGCGGTCGCCATGCCGGCCGACGGATTGGGGGAGTTGTTACGTGGCGGTAACGTGGGGTGGTTGTTTATTTGGAATCCGGAGAGGGAGAGGTGCCAATTGGCTTGGGCTTTGCCACGTAAGCATTTCCCTCCAAGCTGGTGGATTCCTGACCTCCAGTTGGAAGAGCAGGACAAGAAAACAATTGAAAAAGGCAAGTTGCCAGTTGAAATTTTTGTGGCTACCTAATTTTTGAAGAATGAAATTTGGTAAATTTTATAGATGTAATCATAGATTGTGTTGACTTGGTTGGGTTAATCATGTCGTGCGTGTCATATGAAGATGCTAGAGGAGAAAGATTATGGGTGCAGTAATGTTTCTTGTGCTTTTTTTTGGTCTTTTCGAAGAAACCTCTTCGAAGAGGATTAGGAGCTCTTGCAAATCACTCAAGAAGAAGAGAATTGACCCACTATAAAAATTAAGCCAAAATACCTTACAGACACATAATTTATTAGGAGAAAAACGAGTAAATCTTAGACACGATAGCCCAAACAACAAACCTTCAATATCCAGCAAACACATAATACCAACCCTCATTGTTGAGCTTGTCATAGTAAGAACAAGCAACTTTGATTCCCACTACGGACATTAGCTAGAGACACCAAAGTGTTGCTACCTACAAACAAAGACCACAAACAAGAACACATCTAGGAGGAGAAAATAGCACATCATCATTGTCCAGCCCAGACTCCATCTAGGTGTTGGTTATCCATGTCATCCGAGCTAGTGGCCTCTTAGAGATCCATGTCATCCGAGCTAGTGGTCTCTTAGAGTAGTTTAGGTACTTGTATAAATAAGAGTGGTCTAGTTTGACGAGAAGATGAGGTCAACTCTGGAGCAAGCGTAGAGTGGTTTAGGTGCTTGCATAAGTAAGGGTGGCTTGGTGTGATGAAAAGTTGAGGTCAACTCTGAAGCAAGCATTGGGACAAGAGAGTGGTTCCTTAGCCTTGATCAAAGCACGCTAACACCTGTTGGCTTCAACCACCACATAGGTATAAACTTTTGGGGCTACTAAATTTACAGTGCAAGGTAATTCTTTCTCCATTGTTTTATTCCACTGGTGGGAACATACATGGTTCTAGAAAAAAACGGAGTCCCTACTCGGTAAAATGTGTCTTAGCTCGCTACAACACGTCTCATGTTGTTGTCTGACTCTTTTGTCAAATAAATCCATGAAAGCTTCTGCAAGCCTCCCTGACAAGCTTTGAGGCTATCACTTTTGATAACAAGGAACATTACCATCAAGCTAGACAATGGGGCACTATACCATGCTATAGTGTTAGATAAGCCCTTAGTGACATATGTATGCCACATCAGAGACTAGGATATGTGGTCCTAGTGCAAGATAGCATATTACTCTCTTTATTTCAAATTATAAGATCCTTCGAATTTTTTAGTACATTCATTTTACTATACATCCATTTTACTATACATCCAGATATAAAATATATCTTGATACATAGCAAAATAGATAAACAAAAAAAGTAAAAACGATTTATAATTTGAAAAGAAGATAGTAATATATATTTGAAGTTTGAGGCCGCTTTTTTTCTGGTCGTTGACTCGTTGTAAGATTAATTGCTCGGTATACTACTCCATCAACGTGGCATTTCTTTTGCCTAAAACCACCACAGAATGTTCACTTCCATTGGCCCAGCCCCTAAACTCTTCTATATTTGTGGAAAGAGAGGATCTTTTCACCACACCATTTCTCCATCTTAAAACATAGTTGCACCTAGATTTAGCGACATCTAGCTTCAAAATTTCTAGGAGAAATTATCAACATCTAGGACACCAAATTAGCATGATTAACCACCATGAAATAATCATAACATACTTGCCCGGTATCATAATATTAATTTTTTTCCTACAAATTTAATCGAAGTTAAAATAGTTGATATCAAATTGGACATTAGTATTCAATATCCCAAAGCAAACTAAGCTACAATATACTTAATCGCAAGTTAGAAGTAACAAATTTAGGGGATATTTGATTCGAGACTAAAGTTTTATATATACTATAGCACATTTATAATTATAGCAATTAGTGTTCATTTATGAACTAATTAGACTTAAAAAATATCTCACAAATTATTCTCCCACCATGTTATATTTAATACACCCTCCGTTCCAAATTATAAGTCATTCCAAGAATATTGGAGAGAGAAAGCATTTTCAAGTTTGACCAAAAATATATAGATATATAAAGATTTATATCATAAAATAGATACACTATAAAAATATAACTAACAAAAAATCTAATGATACTTGGTACAAAAAATGTTATTATTTTGCTATATAAATTTAGTCAAAAACTTTAACTCTCTCTCCAACATTCTTTGAGCGACTATGGAGGGAGTACTTCGTGCACGTGTCCAAATATTCGCTGAAAACAATCGTGGCGAAATCGACTAGACTACTTGAGTGGTTTCGACCGTGGCCAGACGATGGCCTTGGGTGTTGGGACATCCACGATCTGTTGTGTTGATTAATTCGACATGTAAATCCTAAACAAATCAAACAGTTTGGCAGCATGATGTGAACTCATGTATACCAAACAAACAAAACAACTTTTTGTATGGGGACGGCAGGGCTTGGCAATGGCAGGGCTCTAAGCCTAACTCATAAATGGCACACCAAATGGTGACAAATACACCAGACAATGCCCAGTTTCACTACTGATTGCTAACCAATCGTGCCAAAAAAATTACAGGCATGTACTAAAATTTCCAAAAAGGATAAAGGATTTCACAAAAAAGCACCAAAATTACAGACATGTACTAAAATTTCCAAAAAGGATTCAAGATTTCACAAAAAAGGCACCAAGAACATCTCTCATCAGCATGATTTAAACTTCATTCATGCCCGATCTAAACTCCACTGACACTTTTAAGTGCTCACAAAAGACACCAATGCCAAGTTTGGCCAGACTTCATAAACACAAAACTCAATTCAGTTCCCCCAAAAACTTAACAAGAATCAATATGCCACATATATGTAGGTTTACTTCATGAGAACAGCAGCAGTTATCAATGATGCCCATACAGAGCAATTCAACAGCCTACATGAACAGTCACGAGCAGCCACTTGTATGAAACATTTTTGCACATATAAGCTGGCTAAGATAACAAACTTGCACACTGAACCATTGCGCTCCCTAAAAAATAGTAAACTTGCTAAAGGATGCAACAGCACACTGCAAAAACAATTTTGCACTAGCACCAACAACCAACGACCCACAACCCCAACAATCTTTCCGAATAAAAAAGAATTGTACTACATACTGTTAAGATAAATCAATTATAGTACCAATAATTTATACCCAGTATGACTTGAGGACAGACCCAGAATGACTTAAAAACACGCGTGCAATCCAGATATTCAGACTACCTAGTCATAAGATAAATCAATTATAGTACCAATAATTTATGTCCAATAAGAATCAAGGACAGACCCCGAATGACTTAAGGGCAGGCATGCAATACTGATATTCATAGATTACTTAGTCATAATAATAATCAAGAAACAACCCAGCAATAGAAGCTGAGAAATGCAATCCATGACTGCAGCGCTTACAGCGACAAAATTTGATGGTACTGCAATCAGATTTGCATGATATGATAACCATACTACAGCCAGAGCAAGCAATTCTACCTAACTAGAGCAAGAACAAGCAATTCTGCAATCAAAATGGCAAAATTCCTTTTAGTGATGGCAACTATTCACTGAGCAGAATTATGGTTAAATACTGGCTATCTGGAGACATTCCTACAAACAAACATACTACAAAGCCAGGGCATTTTCCCTTGCCAGCTGCAATCTCAAGGCTAACCAAAATAAATCGAAAGCTAAGGAACGCATTTAATCCAATTATGCAATACTAAGCAATTAATCCAGTAATGCAATACAAATATAATCGACCTATGAATAATGGTGAAACGGCCAAAAGGTGCAATCGTCAAGAATGATAGAAGAATATGAAAACAAAATTTAACTCAGCATCACATCAACTCAGTAACAGGGGGTACCAATATGATAGATACTACTGCTCCATTTAAGTTTCAACCTCAGACAGATCTAAATGAGATTCAATTCGAGTAACCAACAGGTGGATGCTTGATAGGTAGGCGGGTAAAGCAAATCGGCGCAAGCGATTACGCCTTCTGGTTGTAGACATAGGTGAGGCCGCACTTGCCGCAGTAGTGGCGGTCGAAGTGGTTGGCCATAAAGACGCCGGCGCCGCACTCGGTGTTGGGGCACTCCTTGCGGAGGCGGGTGACCTTGCCGGTGGCGTCGTCCACCTTGTAGAACTGGAGCACGGCGAGCTTCACCTTCTTGTGCTTGTGCTTGATCTTCTTGGGCTTGGTGTACGTCTTCTTCTTGCGCTTCTTGGCGCCACCGCGGAGGCGGAGGACCAGGTGGAGGGTGGACTCCTTCTGGATGTTGTAGTCGGCGAGGGTGCGGCCGTCCTCGAGCTGCTTGCCGGCGAAGATGAGACGCTGCTGGTCCGGCGGGATGCCCTCCTTGTCCTGGATCTTGGCCTTCACGTTGTCGATGGTGTCCGAGGACTCCACCTCCAACGTGATGGTCTTCCCCGTCAGGGTCTTCACGAAGATCTGCATCTTGGCGGCGGTTGGGGGGTCGCCTCCGCGCTGCGGCGGCGGCGACGGCGGCGGCTGGGTAGGGTTTGGGTGCGGCGGGGTGGGGGGTGGAGTCTAGGGTTCCTGTGTTCGCGGCTGAGTTCGCCTATATAGAGGAGGCGGACGATGTGGGCTGTTGGATTTAGGGGTTTGAGGATCTGACGGCTGGATCTTGCTGGAGTCAGTGTTCGATGGGCTGGGCCGATTTGCTTCATCTCGTGCGGCCCATACGTAAATGAATGAATGGGCTGGAAAGTGCCTGAGCATTACCGTCTTCGCTGCTCTAAATAGAGGACTTTTTTTTCCCTCTCAAAAAAAAATAGAGGACTTTTTTTCAAAAAAAAATAAATAAAGCAGTGGGAGACGAGCCTGCATTGCAAATTTGCAATTGCACAGGTTGCCCAAGGCAAACATCATGAATTCAGAATGAAATCAGTTTGGCATCTTGCTCAGTGCAGTATCGTGCTGAGGTTTAAATGTGAGACAAATCATTTTTTAAACTCTGGTGATCCTTTTCATAACTTCGCTTTGCAAAACTGAACTTTACATGGATGGGATCTGAAGCCTCCTGGTTATACAGTTGATGAACTTTGGAAGGCGTGGAAACTTGGAACATGAAAAACGTCAGTCTCACAGAACACAGATGCAACAATCGAGAGGCAGATGAGATACTTCCAACATCCAGCCAGTTTAACATTGCAGGTTAATTCAATTAACTTAACATGACGCACAATGCGCTGACCACTCTATGTACATTCACTCCAGACTCCCAAGCCACACAAATCAGAGTGTATTTCATGATTAGGAGATGAAAGCCCTGACACACTCTGAGAAGTCGCAAACATCTCCTGTCCTGGGGCATGTAATCTTCCCGTCATTTTTCTTGGACATCTCTTGAAGCGCCTGTGGGCAAAATATAGAGCAAGCGCTAAGCCAAGTTGGTTTGAACTGAACTGGCGCTTTACAAAGAACAGCTCAGTTGAGGGTGTACCTTCTCACTGTAGACATAGCCGTTCGGCAGAACCCGAGGTGGGTTCTCAGTGTCCATGAGCTCCTTGGTGATGTAACAGACGAGCTTCGAGTGGTGTTGCTTAGAGAAGGGCAGAGGCTCGGCTAGTTTCCTGAAGCCCTCCAGGGACAAGGGGTCTTCCCTAGGGCAGCTACCCTCAGTGCAGAATCTTTAGATGGTCAAGGACAATACATGATACCATAACCACGACAATATTAGCAATCTATATTTTAGCGATGAAAGACTGTAGAGAAAGTAAGGGATAATCATGTGAGGGATACGGGGTCTTCAGAGCTGTCAGGCCTGCTTGCAGGTATATGTTCAGCAACGGCTCTAGGGTCATGCCATACAACTTGCAAAAGTCTTGCTTGAAAATGTCAACAAGATAGTCCCAGCGCTCTTGCTCAAACAATATCTACAAGTAAAAAACAGTATCAAGTATGCAAAACATTTGTAGTGCAGTATGTTTCAAAATCCATGCTCAAGCCAGGAAACAAAATCTACTTTGATTACAGGGTCATATTCACAAAAAGACTTTCCTGTCTCAGCTCGAATTGGCTGTCAGCTACAAACCAAAGATGCCATACAGAAGCAGGGTTTTTCTACTGTTGCCCAATTCGTGACACGGTGGCATATCATAACTGAGAACAGTGAAAATGCTGCTAACCTTGTATGGAGTACAATTAGTATTGCTTCTAAAAACCAATGTTGCTGTAACACGCTGCAATTCTTTCATGTGCATATTGCCCCAGGGAGCAAGGTGTTTTCGAGCATATGCTATAGCCTGAATGCAATTCTTAGCCTTGACAAATTCCACAAATTCTTGAAGCCTCAGTAAAAACTCGAGCTTACTCTGTAGGCAGCATAGCAAAAGTCATAATGTAAAAATAAAAAAGCATAAACAAAAATTAAAATATAATAGAACAAAGAAAAGCATTGGGATAAATACATAAAGAAGACAAATATAATAGAACAAAGAAAAGCATTGGGATAAATACATAAAGAAGACATATGCAATTAATCAACTAGTGAGATCAGGTTTCTTTGGAAAATGGTAACTGGAAATAACAGTAATCATAAAACCATCTGTCATTACAAATGTTGGAATCAAAATTTATCCATTGTGAAGCAACAAAACAATTAGAGAAATGAACAAATTCAAGAAGTAAATTAAAATGTCTAAAGAACTATAAGAATCATTACTGGTCTGACATTCATGGCATCACTGCAATCAGCCATTTGTCAATGGTTCTATTTCTATCATAAGTCAGATTCATTATCTGACACCAGTAATATGCTTATCGAATTAGATCAATAATAAGGCAGAAGAAAGTCAAGCAAACCTTCGATTTCTTTAGTCGGGACTTGTTTTCTGCACACCAAGCTAAAGCAGGAGCAACTTCATTATTCTGAAGAGAATCAATTACTCTTTTCGCATCCAGGAAGACATCAATATCAACGAGTTCCTGCATATCAACAATTGGCAAGTTAGCTGGACAATACATGGAAGGTGGAAAGGTCAGACAAATAAGGAAGATTATGCCACATTCTGTTTCACAGACACTTAACAAATCAACTATTAAATGAACAGAAGCAGGAGAAACTAGACACCAAAATGTGACAGAACAGTAAAATACAATCGCATTGAAATCCGATATTGGAAGCCATAGGAGTTGCAGGTGAGATCAGTAGCCAATGTAATCTCGTTTGTTTGGTAGGAGGAATGCCATACATAATATTTAGCATATCATAGAACATCTGGAAACTGAATCATACAGCCAAGCCAAGCAAGACATGGCTCAGGCAAGAACATTTAACCAGAGTAGAGGCCCAGACACCAATATAGAATGGTGGGAATCATAGTAGATGAGGTGTCCAGAAGGACACTAGGAAATTCAAATCGTTATATTCAAACTTTCTGAAATGGCATACAGGATCTTAACAGGTTATTCTTTAAAAAATTACTTAAACAACTTCAGCAATCTCTGTTTGTCCATCCTTACCCCTTGAAAGTTAAAGACAGTGGGTAACAAGGGGAGGAAACTCATTAGCACATATCAAATGCATGATGTTTGCTTATGCACATTGTTAGACACGTAGCAAGTCATCCATGTGAGGCTACCGTAGTGAGACGAATGGTGCATCCCAGGTTTAATATCCTTTCATGCTAAAGGTTTTGATAAAGAAAAGCCTCAATGGCATATTGGCATGCATGACCTACAAGGTAATAGGCTAGAATGTTTAAACTGAGCCCTTGGATCAAATGAATACGTCGCGATTGTGGAAGCAGGAGTGCCTTGAAAAGATCATACTATCGGTTTATAACCAAAGTACTGCAACTTAGGTGTTGTTTGTTTCGGCAAAGGCAACGCCAACGTAAAAGGAACGGTTACACAGCGGGAACGGGAAGGAAATAAATAATTTACTTATTTTGTTTGGTTCAGGTGCGGCAACCGGAAGCAAGTTTGTTTTGACGTAGATGCCAACATAAGCTGTTACTGCCCAGGATCGGGTATAATCGACGTGCTGACGGCCATATCTATTTCCCTAGAATCCGATTACACCATACACGAAACAAACAATAATTAACACAAATGGGTGGCGCTGTGATCGGATCACGCTACAAAATAAACCAACCAAACAGAACCTTAAGTCTACACCTTGTTGGAGGTCTGTTTGAAACAATACGCTACCCATACTAAACTTAGATATCTAAAGTTCGAAAGCTCTCACATCATATTGATCCCAGATTTCTATGTCAACATTACAACATTCACAAAGAAAAAACATCAACAGAAACTAGAAAAAAAAATCTTACTGCGAACTGCCGGCCGTTCTTATACCTGAATACCAGAAGTCTCAGCGAGCTTGGTGGCGGAATCGTAGTAGGACATCCGAAGCATGTAATCGACCAGGATCCTCTTCAGCCGAATGTCCTCCCACTCAGCATCGTCACCGGTGCTGGCAGTCGCCAGCCGATCCAGACGCGCCCGGCAGCGCTGCACCTGCAGCTCCTCCACCCGTGCGCCCTCTTCCATCTGGAAGGCATTAAAAAAATCGCTCAGGGAATCACAAAGACACGACTTCTTTTCCTTCAGCGAAAATCAGAAACATGAAACGGTAAATCAAAGCCCTAAAAGATCTTCTCCAGCCATGTACGATTCGATTCTGCGAGATATAGGAGAGGAAGCGGGTGAGGGATTTGGGGGAAGGGGGAGTACCTTGCGCTTGAGGCCGTGGAGGCGGGAGACGAGGGAGGTGAGGTGGTCGACGGCGGCGGCGCTGCTCTCGGCGGGGGCCGCGGAGGCGGAGGAGAGGACGGCGGCGATCTCCTTCTCGGCGAGGCGGTGGTTCGAGCGGACGGTGGCGCGGAGGGACTCGAGAGGCACGCGCACCAGCTGGTGCTCCAGACGCACCGCCTCCGCCGCACGCGTCTGCCGCCCCGCCGCCGCCGAAGGCGCCGGCGGCGTGGGTGGCGGCGCCGGCGATGGCGTGTCGATGGCCATATCCATCGCCTCTTCCCTCTTTCCTGGGTCTACTCTCTAGAGAGAGAGAGAGAGAGGGTGTGTTGGGGACAGCGGACAGGGGGAGGAGACAGTAGAGAGAGAAGTTGTGGATATATCTGGGGAAGAAAAGGGTGGAGATGAAATGGTTTTCTTATGCATCTAGTCGAAGGATTGTGATTCTAGATTGAGTATGCTTTTAAAATTTATAATGAACTATTACAGTAGAGATTAAGTTCATGTTAACATCAATCAAGGACATAAAAGGTTAAGGACATAGTTATCGGGCGATAAGTTGCTCATCTTCAACCTCTCACCGTGCCCTTCCCTCTGCACCTCGTCCTCGACCTCGGCGCCATTCCTGCTCATCCTCGCCCGCGTCGCCGTTCATGCTCGTCCTCGCCCCCGCCGTGGACATTAGGGTTCACTGGAACTCCAAGACGCGCCCGCGACAACCAACTTCTTTCTCTCTCCCTTCTCCCTTCCCCCACCGCCGCCATCTTCTCCAACTTCGGCAAAAACTCCCCCCCTCCCCCGACCTGGCTCAACCGTTGCTACCACCACCACGGCCCCTAAACCGCCCCGCCACCATCCCTAATTGCCCCTACTTGACCCAACCGCCACTACCTCTGCGGATAGACTCGAGAGGCACGCGCACAATGCACCAGTTGGTGCTCTAGCGCACCACCTCTGTCGCACGTGTTTGCCATCCCACCACTGTCGAAGGCACCACTAGCTGTGGCTTGGGTGGCACAGGTGATGCGTGTCAATGGCTAGATCCATCATCTCTTTCCTCTTCCTCTTTCTTGGGTCTACTCTCTAGAGAAGAGAGGGGGTGGGGACAGGAGATAATGGAGAGAGGCAGAGAGTTGTGGGTGGAGATGATCCTGAGTAGGGATCGTGATTTTGGATTAGATAGTTTAGCTTTCCATGTACTATTAGTAGCTTTTTTAATCTTTTAATAATAAAAAAGATAAAAATATGTTTTTAGAACTTGTAGCGAACTATTATAGTAGAAATTACATGTTCATTGCAACATCAAGCGACATAAAAATTTTCAAAGGATTTCAATGAATAGTTGAATGTTTCAAAATCTATGAGTTACAAAGAGAGGGTCCACACAATTAGAGTAGTCGATTGCGAACTGATCATAGATCAGCTGGTTGGATTCCTTGTGGTGGAACCTGCCCATCTAGGTTCAAGTCTCTGACTTGACACGGGTGCTCACATTTTCTGGATTTATTTTAGGATTTAACGGTGTTATGCTTTCAATAGTAGACAACGTGCCCGTCGACAACGAGGCGTATGTGGTGACTTTGTCCATCTCAAAATTTGTCGGTCCAACTCGGTTCTTCGAAGGTGCTCATAAGAGTAGTGTGTGTATATGCGTGCGCACATGTTCATAGGGGTGAATGTGCGGTCGTGTATAGAAGCGACTAAGTTTGCAACTGGGTCTCACGAAAAAATTAGAGTAGTCGATTTACACGCTAGGTTATATCACATGAATAGTTTTTTTTTAAAAGCCATCCGACAAGCTTTATTCATTTGAAAACATTGTTACATCGTTTGATAAAAGAGGAATAATACAATTGTTCATCGACCCAAATACATGAAACTTTTGACATAAACCCTTGCCGAGCTAGCTCATGGGCAACTTGGTTGGATTCTCTATCACAGTGCTCAATAGAAATTATTGTAAATTCTCTCCACAAATTATCGCATTCATCCAAAATTGGAGCTGAAGCCATTGCCGAAAAACTACCATCCTGTATAGATTGGACAACTTCCAAACAGTCAGATTGTACTATGATTGTGCTGTAGCCTAACTGTTGTGCTAATCTTAGACCCTCTCTCAAAGCATATGTCTTAGCCATTTGAGCATCTAGTACTAGAGGAGAATAGTTATTTGCCGCTGCTATGAAGCCTCCCCCGAGTCCCTAATCACCACACCGAAGTTTCCACAGCCGTCATCAAATGCTGCATCAATATTAACCATGAGTTTTCCTTCAGGTGGTTTCTTCCATCCTCAACGTATCTTCGGAACTTTTTGCATCAACCTCGTATAGTTGCTTGTCAAGGCAGCAATTGACATAGCAGCCTTATGAGAGTTTTGGATAGACTCACCGTGGACAAAGCTTCTCCTTTCTCACCAAATATACCACCCCCCTGTGAGTATTAATTCAGGCAAGCCAACATTGTTTAGACTTTGCACATTACCCCCACTTCTAATTGTTTCTTCAATCATCTGCTGGCCTGAACGACCTCCTTGAGCTAGTCTGTCAATTTGGCTCCCTATCCCTAGGAAATTCCAAATAGACTTTGCTCGGCCACATGTAAACATCATATGCTTAATATCTTCACTGCTTGTCTGGCACAAGAGACATGCTGCATTATCGATCACATGCCGGTTAAATAAAATACCCTTGCAAGGAATCAGGCTGTTAAGAGATCTCCACCCATGAATTTTTATTTTCCCTGGGATGGATAGCTTCCATAGCCTTTTCCAGACTTGGTTATCCAATCCATTTACTGCAGTTTGGTCTTCATTTTCAAACTTCGAAGTCCATTGGCAATGATACGCAGATCTTACTGAAAACATGCCTGAACGATTATAGTGCCAGGCTACCATGTCTTCCCTCCCCTGGGATAGAGGAATTTTAAGTATACTACGGGCGTCATCTGGTAGAAACAAAGACACCACCAAATCAACATCCCAGTTAGCATCAATCGGATTGATCAGTTCATTAACAGTAGCCACCAGGTTGCGGCCTCTTGGCGTTTGGACTTTTAGGTCAGGACTACCTGGTAACCAATTGTCCTCCCAAATCTTGATTTGAGTACCATCACCCACTCTCCAAATGTAACCCTTTTTGAAACATTCTAGACCAGCTAGCACACTCTGCCATGTAAATGAGCTGCCCTTCTTAATTTTTGCATTCAGTAGGCACCCATCTGGGTAGTACTTCGCCCTCAAAACTCTAGCACACAGTGAGTTTGGTTCCAGGAGTAGGCGCCAACCTGCTTTGCAAGCATTGCTAGATTGAAGCTATGCAAATCTCGGAACCCCAAACCTCCCTTATGCTTTGGTTTACATAATTTCCACCAGGCTTGCCAATGAATCCTCTTATTGTCATTGTCATCACCCCACCAGAATTGTGAAATACGTCTGTAATTCCTTTGCAGATATTTTTGGGAATTTTAAACGCCATCATCGCATATTCTGGAATAGCTTGAGCAATTGACTTAATAAGCACCTCTTTTCCTCCCATACTAAGGAGTTTTTCCTTCCACCCAGATATCCTTGCTCTCACTCGGTCGATCAAGTGACTGAAAGCAGTCGCTTTTTTCTGCTCCTATTGAAGCTGGTAACCCCAAATATTTATCCGACAGGGCTTCCGTCATGATATTTAGCACTCCACATATTTCTGCTTTCATATCCACACTAGTATTTTCTGAGAAATAAATGCTAGATTTTGCCTCACTTAACATTTGCCCTGAGTTAGAACAATAGCGGTCCAGAATACAAAGTAGTAGCAAATATAGCCTTTTTTGAACAATTCGACATACTTTATTCATTGAGGGCTCGTTGATTTTCTAGAGATTTATAACTTGGATTTATTCCTACCAGGATTACTTTACAAATTTATATAACATATCATCGATCTAAACAATTCGTGATCGATTTCACCCAAATAGAACGAGCCCTCAGAAATAAAACTAGGGGCTCATCGTCCCAAATACAATTATGTTTAGAATTAGAATGCATAACCTCCTTGCTAGTTCGTGTGCCACTTGTTTTGTCTCCTAATTATAGTGCTCAATGGTGTTGTTTGAAGGCCATCCCCATGTGATTGAAGTGTATTACAGTTTACCAACAAACCCAATAAAAATAACTCCACTACCCTGTCAAACAACGGAGTTGCCCAGTTTTTCCTTGGTAATACCCCTCTCAAGAAAGCTAAGCACATGTGACGATGCTACGTCAATCTCGCTTTTCATCCTGATGCTACGTCAATCTCGCTTTCATGCTGTCAAGTTGTTCTGTCCTCTCTTATCCTCATATAGACATATAAGCACACGATTATCATAACAAGCACTATTTGAATAGAGGCAGCATTTCACTCACTAGACTCGCAAACTCAGCATCAGCAAACATATTGCTAATAACAAAATGATTTCACTGAAAATTAGTAGTAGGAGAGCATTAGCTGATTCAGAGTCAACGCTTGTGTTATGAACAAGGCAGGATTATAGGGGGAGAAAATGGCCCCTAGAAGCACATCCACAATCCGCTCACACAAGACAAATTTGGATCAAAAAGTGAAGGGGATGACAGGTAAGCCCACTGCAAACAGGTTATGTTATTCTTCTCCCAGGTTGTATGAACAGAAATGAAACCCTAGTCTAAGGTGTACAACCCACACCAGGTTTCTACGAATCGATCTGATGCAGCAGCCAGGAAGCATGGGAATTTAACAATGTAACTATTTCCCCGAAGAAACAAATGACAAAGCTAGATGTTTCAAGACCACATCCATACAAAATTATTCCAAAATCTTGGGAAGTGCTTTGAGCTCACAGTTCAAATCATATCTACAATCACATATGGATTGGCTTTGTGTAGGTGTCAAGGCAGGCTTCCTTCAGGGCCTCACTAACCGTCGGATGAGCATGGCATGTGCGGGCGATATCCTCGCTTGATGCTCCATACTGAAGTGCAAGCACGGCCTCATGGATGATCTCGCCAGCATTAGGGGCCATGATGTGCACGCCGAGAACTCTGTCGGTTTCCTTCTCAGCCACCACCTTCACCAACCCTTCAGCGTCATCAATCGCCTTTGCGCGGCTGTTTGCCAATAGAGGGAACTTTCCAACCTGGTAGGCAATGCCTGATTCCTTCACCTGTTCCTCTGTCTTGCCAACAGAGGCCACCTCAGGGTGGGTGTACACCACGCCGGGCACACTATCATAATCTACATGGCCTTCCTTCCCTGCGATGAACTCGACGCATGCAATCCCATCTTCTTCAGCTTTGTGTGCAAGCATGGGTCCAGGTATCACATCACCAATCGCATAGACCCCATTAACATTTGTCATAAAGCGCTTGTCAACAAGGATTCTTCCACCCTTGTCCATCTCAACACCGATGGTGTCCAACCCAAGGTCAGCAGTGTATGGTGTTCTGCCAGCAGATACCAGGACAATATCTGCGTCAAGCACACTCTGCTCTCCACCAGCAGCAGGTTCCACAGTTAACTTAACACCACTCCCAGAAGTATCAACCCCAATTACCTTTGTCTTGAGCATGAACTTCATTTTCTGCTTCTCCAACATTCGCTGGAACTGCTTCCTAATCTCTCCATCCATTGATGGGACAATGTCACGAGCAAATTCCACAACAGTAACCTCAGACCCTAGCCTGTTCCAGACAGAGCCCATCTCTAAACCTATGTATCCAGCTCCAATAACCACCAACTTCTTAGGTATTTCTTTAAGAGCAAGAGCACCAGTAGATGATACAATCTTTTTCTCGTCTATATGAACTCCAGGGAGTGATTTCACATCTGAACCAGTAGCAATGATTATGTTCTTTCCTTTGACGGTAGTGCACCCACCATCAAGCAAGTCCACGGCTACTTCAGAAGGGGAGACAAGCCTCCCAATTCCTCTCACGTATTCAACCTTGTTCTTCATGAACAGGCCTTCAATACCTTTTGTAAGACCAGCAACAGCCTTGTCTTTCTGCGACATCATGGCAGGCAGATCTATTTCTAGATTGGAAAACTTCACACCATGGTGTGCAAAAGAACTCTTTGCCTCATGGTACATGTGTGACGAATGAAGAAGAGCCTGGAATTTTGATGTACATGGGTCAGCATTGTTAATTAAGCAATAGAAATTTAAATCTTCTAGCTGCAATGAGGCACTCAGGGGAAATACTACTCAACCTCAACAGTAAGTTTTGGGATTCTGAGCACCTAAATCAACTTCAAAATGGTTAGCTTGAATAAAAGTTTACTACAGTCACTGAGAAAACTCGAAGAGGAACAAAGTATAGGAACAGAAACAAAAAACCACAAAACTCAAGCTCTCAAGGACTCGAAGGTTATTGAATTTGGCATCTAGCTTCACCACTAGTAAATTGAAAATTGCAGTTGACATTTTCTTTCCTGCCCATAAGTAGAAAGAGACCGAAATGTGACATTTTATAGGTTAAATATAATACCACTGCAGAACAAGGGTGATTCCACATAGTTCTGGATACTCAAAAAAAAAAGAAGAAAATTCTAGTTTTGGAAAAGCCACCCTAATTGCCCCACTCTGAGTAATGAAACAAAGAGCTACTGACAAACCTTCCAACTACATGATCAATGATAACCATCTACAAACAAATTAAAGCAATGGACAACAATAAAAATGTATCTAAGAAACACAATAGCAGCAATAGTGTATAACAAAGTACGGAATAACTGAACACAAATCACTCTTAAGACATTATCAGTATATGAAAAAAAGAAACATTCCCCTGTTATGATCAGGTTATTGTCAGCAATGTATCGCGCAAACACCTGGAGTTGTCATACATAATTGCAATAAGGCCTAAATGGTTTTCGAAAAAAATAAGAAGGCCTAAACACATAAGAACCCAATCGTGCTTCCAATGCATTTACTACATGAACTAGACATGGCATGGTTCCTAATACAAAATGAGATCCAAACGTTGCATCAAACCACAGCCAAATGCAAGGGAGAAGTCACACAAATCGCACCCTCACCAACACATTTCAACAATGGAACAATCAATCAATTCTAAAATGTACCAGCAAATAGCTCGGTAACCTCACCAGCAGGGCCCACAACGCACAACCTCGTCATGCTCGCCGCTCGCGCAAAGCAGCACCGATGATAAAGCGAACAATCCAACACCCAATCATCTCCCAGTTAAACTAATCGGCACCTGAGGTCAGAACTATGCAAAGCATTGGAATGAACCATTAAATTGATTCCCCACTACACTGGCGGAGCCAAGGCCCGGCCACCTGGCCGGGCTCCTCTATTGGTGCAAATGAAACACATTAGCTTAAATAGTCGATGAGATTTAAGTAATAATAGCTACGTACCATCCCTACTCAGTATTATTTTACTTTAAAATTTAAAAATATTTTAGTTGTCTAATTTTTTTTCTCGTATATTACATATTTATTATGTGTTCTACTTTACATAGCTTTGTTACAGCACTAACAATACTAAAAACGACAAATCCTCCGTCTGTTAATTTATATAGACAATACATATAAAAACTACTCTCTCCATTCCACAAAGAATATAATATCATTTTTACTTCCTAAGAAATTATTCATGTATTGGTTCTGTCTAGCATGGTTTCTTGTTAGGAAACCATTTCATTCTTTCTTTTAATTGCAGTATCATGGCATCTTTTTACTTAGTTGATATCCTAATTAATGAATATAGAAATTATGTAGTTTCTACATTAAAAGTGATCTTAGTATTAGTATGGCGTTGTGTCACGCAGGCTCCGTAAAATCCTGGCTCCGCCACTGCCCCACTAAGAACGGCAAAATTGACGCAACAGAACTTAAATGCAAACCCTAGCGCCCAAATTGACGCAGGAGCAAGCATGAATCTAGAAGCTCCGATTATCCCATGTCGCGACAGTAACGCGTCCACCCACAACAAGATCGCGCACGGAGTGCACAGAGGGAAAGGGAGGAAGGAGTAGGGCGGCAGTACCTTGGACGGGATGCAGCCGACGTTGAGGCAGGTGCCGCCCAAGGTGCCCCTCTTCTCGATGCAGGTGGTCCTGAGCCCCAGCTGCGCCGCCTTGATCGCCGCCACGTACCCGCCGGGCCCGCCGCCGACCACCACCACGTCGGTGTCCTCGATCGTCGCGTACGCCCTGAGTGCCGACGCCCATGCCCCCGCCTGCGGCCGCCGCAGCAGCGCATCCGCCGCGCGCCTCCTCGCGAGGCTCGCCATCGCCATCTCGCGGGCTCCTCGCTTCGATTTCTTTTTATTTCCTTTATTATTATTATTTTCGTCTGTCGATTAAGTCTACCTTTTTTTTTTGTTGAGCTTGGGTGACCTTTTGCGCAAGAAAGAAGAGGGCATCTGAGCTGTAAATGCGAGCAGTCAACAGGACGGATGCGACCGGACAAGAAGAGGGGGTTGACTACGGGAAGATGTTTATTTTAAGAGCAAATTGCCACTAAATAATTTCGAGTTAAATAAACGAGCAATATCTGAACTCGTCGTGTTAGATCTATAAACTTTGAAAATACTTTTTTTAATCCCTAAACATGTTAGGTGCAAAAAAAACTATGTCCATGTGTGTTTTTTTATTGACATATCACGACAACATGGCATGCACTTTTATAATAATACTGGTCGGGTATGAGTTATTCATTGT
Source organism: Sorghum bicolor (assembly GCF_000003195.3). Lineage (NCBI taxonomy): Eukaryota > Viridiplantae > Streptophyta > Magnoliopsida > Poales > Poaceae > Sorghum > Sorghum bicolor. Next base: position 5,532,657 of record NC_012878.2, on the reverse strand, counting down.
GTGACGTTTAGTAATAGCGTGACCATAATGTTGAACACCAATTTGTTGTTCGGGGCGTGCCTAGTGTTCTCGGCTAGAGACAGTGGCAGCGACATGGCCATCATCCTTGGAATATCCAACCACAATCATTTGAGGCGTGTGCATGTCGTGCGTGACTAACTCTTACTAATCCATCAACAGCTACACACTAGTACGAAACCGTAAGTTCGTGTATACCCTTTGTACAAAATATTGTAGCTACGATGCCTGATATAACCAGAGATACACATGCAAAACAAGTTTAGGGAGATGCCAAGGTTGTCATTGTTAGGATCATCCATCTTCACTAGGTAAGTTGAAGGGGAGGTTAATGCTATGCTCCCACCTAGCAGTGTCCCTCTCCTTAAACCAACAGTACATCATAGTGCTTTACATGATTCAGATGTCTTATCTCATTTATCCACGCTCAAATCCTATGTATGATTCGGCCAAGTGTAACCTCTAGTCGCCAAGCGCCTAGTCATAATTGACCTTATCCTCTAACCTCCCTCTTCCCTTTCCTCCTTTGGCCTTGTTTAGTTGCAAAAAAAATTGCAAAATGTGTACTGTAGCATTTTCGTTTATATTTGATAAATATTGTCCAATCATGGACTAACTAGGCTTAAAAGATTCGTCTCGTCAATTCCGATCAAACTGTGCAATTAGTTTTTATTTTCGTCTATATTTAATACTTCATGCATGCGTCTAAAGATTCGATGTGACGGGGAATCTGAAAAATTTTGCAAAATTTTTTGGAAACTAAACAAGGCCTTTGTTGCTTTTTTTTTACAACAACCTCATTTCTTAATTAACAGCAAGAAGCTGTTAGAACCATTACAGAGTTGGGAACTATAATTCAAGAATTGGATTTGAGAAGATGTGAATTTAGTAGGAGTTGTTCGTATGGCAAGGCTAAGAGAAGGGTAGTGTGTTTTTTAACCTTTTCAGTGGAAAAATAGCAATTTTATACTACTAAAATAGACAGAAATAGATCTCTAAGTTAGTGGCACTTAATTTATTGTATTTTGACGCTGGTAAGGAAATGCAAATTTGAAAAATTGGCAACTGACATGTTTCTTATGCTGAGATGCACGCATAAGAGTTGTTTTAAACTTAGTCAAATCATTTTTGTTCCAACAAGCCATTCTACTATGCAATTTGTCAGAAATATCCTTATTGCGAGACAAATTACCAAAACTGAAGTATCTTGGTTTACCTATGCTATAAGTAGAATATAATGGGAGTTTTTTTTACCCGTTGAAGATCATTTTCCATAGAAGCTTTACCAGTGTTTTGAAACTCACAATTATCTCGTGAATTCCTTGGCAAACATTCGTAGTAGGTTGAATAGTGATCAAGGTAGATCATGGACTGAGGCCTTGTTTAGTTCACCCCCAAAACCAAAATGTTTTCAAGATTTCTCATCACATCAAATCTTGCGACACATACATAAAACATTAAACATAGACGAAAACAAAAACTAATTACACAGTTTACCTATAAATCGTGAGACGAATCTTTTAACCCTAGTTAGTCTATGATTGGACAATATTTGCCACAAACAAACGAAAGTGCTACAGTAGCGAAATCCAAAAAAATTTCACATCTAAACAAGGCCTGAATTGAAACATTATGTACCGACCAATTTATCACTTCAGTCTATAGATATCTAGCAATCAAGTGATACATGACTTGCTATTAACTTATGGTTATCATTGAAACATGAAAGTCATATCATTTCTATCGGTTAGGCGTAATTTAACCGGCTAGACTTTTTTTTTGAACTCTCCAACTTAATATATAGTGTCTCCTACTTAGGACTAATTAAATTTTTAGTATATTAGTTGTTATGCTCATTGATAATGAGACGACTATTGTGACTTAAGAGCCAAACATATTAAATTTATCAAACTTAAATTTAGATAATCACATTTATATTTTTAGTCCCTATTTAGTTACTGTCATCATTTAGTCCGTGCGACTTCTTAACCTATTGACTTAACTTATTGTTGTTGACTCATATTTCTTGAACTCACCTCATATTATGTGGGCATGTAGGCATTTACTTTTGAGAAAGACTTAGCAAGACAAGTTATCCTCGTTAATAGAAGGAGCCACAAGGTGTTTAGTTGGAGGTATTAAAATTTAATAGGTATTGCATTTTCATTTTATTTAGTAATTAGTGTCTAATCATGGACTATTAGGCTTAAAAAAAATCATCTCTCAAACTATTTTCTAGCTATGTTTTTAATTTCATAAATAATCTATATTTAATATTTATATATGTATTTAAATATTCGATGTGATAGACGGTAAAGTTTACCGTCTCCAAAGAATAAACATATCCACCCTCCATCTCAAAATCCATCGACTAGTTTATGTATGTAGCCCGTTGTCTTATAAGCTGTATTTTTTCTACCAGTCATCAAACAATAAATTAGCAAACAGTTTTTATTACTATGACTTTTTATACCAATAAACAGGCTCGTGTATTTCTCCTCCCAACACAAAAAAACGTGTCACATTATCCCTACGTGCACTTTCGAATTGGAGTGATATTCGCAAAAAAGAATAGGATGAAATCTCTTGTGTTTGAAGCGTTTCAAACATAAGTGGGAACATTGGCGGATCTAGGCCTAAGGCCACTAGGGCCAAGGCCCTAGTCATGATCCATATAATCTACATACACTTTAATAATTATCAGAATTTATCTTAACAACTTTCAACCAGACCAGGTAGATAAAAAACACCGACGCCTCTCTCGTTGTCTCGTCCTAGTCTTGCGTCTCAACCCTCTCGCTCTGATGCTCGCGCACTCACGTCGCCGCTCGTAGTGGGTGCCGTCGCTTGCTAGTGCCTCATTGTGCTGTAGTCCTACGAGCAGGTGTCCGCCAGCGCCTATCAGCTGATGAACCCATCCCTACGCCGTGGGCACAAAATACTGCCTCATCTAATGGTGTACGGGTCATCGTCAAATAAGGAGATGAGCGTGAAATATAGGGGCCGTGTTTAGTTCCCTTGCGAAAACTTTTTAGGTTACTGTAGCACTTTCGTTTGTATGTGGCAATTATTGTCTAATTATGGACTAACTAAGCTCAAAAGATTCGTCTCACAAATTACAGGCAAACTTGTAATTAGTTATTTTTTTTATCTATATTTAATGTTGTATGCATGTGCCGCAAGATTTAATGTGACGAAGAATCTTAAAAAGTTTTTAGCTTTAAGAGGAACTAAACAAGACCTGCGATTCATGTATGCGCAGGTTGCAAGACCACACATATATAAAAATTACGGTGTAGTTTTCAACCTTTCGCTAGGAGAATTTGGCCTAGTCTTGAGCGAATCCGGGTCCGCCACTGAGCGGGAAATAGCCGTACACACATCCGTAGATATACAGATTGGATAGTGTACGCGGCCCGTAGCTGGCGTCCCTAACGTTTTGACTGTCGACGAGAAAGAGAGAGAGAAACACACGAAACTCTCGTTAGAAACGCCACGTCACCACCGTCCACCAGTGACCCACACGCAATGGTCACCATGAGTGAGTACATCCACGTGCGCAATCAATCCTAATCCCCGTGTCATACTACTACTCCCCGTATCCGTATATAGCCACTCGCACCCCCGCCCCTCCGCGCCACGTTTCCTATTTCTTCTCTTGCACTCGGATCCTTTGCGCCACCCAGACGAGACTCGCAACTTCCATTTCATTTTCATCCCTTTCTTTTACCAATTCCCATTTCCCTTCCCGTTTGTTTGGGTTGATCTCTCGCCGCCCAAAAAGATACGGACGGTGGACGGAGGCGCCACCCAGACCGGACCACCATGGACGTCCTGAGATTCGTGCCCGGCGTCGGCGTCAGGCCGCCGCCGCTGCCAACCTTCGCCGCGCCTGCTCCCTCGCCGCACGCCACCGCCGCTGCCGCTTCCCCGGGCCCCGGGTTCCACTCCCCGCTGCTGGTGGGCCTGTGGCCGCGACGCGGCGGGGGCGGCGAGAATGCCCTGGGCGCCGCCGCGGCGGCCGAGGCGGCGGCGGGCGTCGAGGAGGCGAAGGATCATCGCCGTCGCAGGCGGGCGGTGGACGCGGAGGCCGAGGACGGCAGGGGCGGCGGCGGCAACTGGGTGCTGCAGATACTGCGCGTGCAGTCGTCGTCGCCGCCGCCGTCGCCGTCGCGCGACGAGGGCTCGGTGCCTCCTGGCTCAAGCGAGGGCGAGGGGGACGGGAGTAGTAGCCAGCGGCGCGCGGGGAGGTGCGGCGCCGGACCGGACAGCGAGGAAGGCTGCTCGGTGGCTGACGCGGAGGCGGAGCTCGATCGGGCCGCGTTTTCGAGGTTGCTGCGGAAGGTGTCGCTCGCGGAGGCCAAGTTGTACTCCAGGATGTCCGGCCTCTGCAACTTCGCCTACATGGTCCCCCGGATCAAGGTAACAACAAGCGCGATAAGGACCTTTCCTCTCGTTCGATCTCGTGGCAACTTCTGTTAATTTGATCAACTTTTGATCATGATCGTGCGGGGAAAAGTCTGCTTCTGATTCATAAATAATGACTTCGTAGTAGTAGTAGTTGGTTTTTTCTGAAATGGGGTTAATTTGGTTTGATATTTGTTTTTTCATCGAAAGAGTTACTAACGTTGCATTTCTGCCTTCTAGATTAAGGCTTATAATGAGAAATCGTGAAATTCTTAAATCTTCTGTGATCTGACTTTTGTTTAGCATCAGATTTGATAGAAGAAATAAATAAATCAGGCTCGATTTTCTTGTTCCGCCTGAAGTACAAACGTACTGTTTAACGGAAAGTTTAGCATCCCTGTTGTCTGTTGATTCTTACATTCTGACTTTTCCACGATTCCCTTTGATCTGCAAAGTTCGGGCCTCTGCATCTGTGCTTTCTGGTATTGTCTGCTAATTCTCCTGTTTGTGGTTACAATCCGAAGCTAATTATTGTAATATATCAATTTGAAATTTGGACTTTGTTGTAATATAGTACTCCTACTCAGGACAACATGTTTAATTTGGTATTACACGCTGTCTAATTTGCATCATATAGATAAATATTCCTGTGTCCTGGTTCTCATATTTTATTTGTTACTTCTTCACCATCTCAGCCAAGGTATCTCCAGAAGTACAACATGACATTAGTGACATCGTCAGTTGAAGAGAGGGCAAAACTTCCAAACCCTTGTAACCAGGAAGACCAAAATCCCAATGACAGGAAGAATGCAAACATAGGCACACCGTCCAGACATTCCTATGAACAAGAGTCAACATACGGCGCTACCTCTGAACATGAGAGAATGCAGGAACACCAAGGTGGCCAAGGGATAAATCCATTGGCAGCTTACCGAATTGCTGCATCTGCCGCTTCTTATATGCAGTCTCGAGCCATGGAAGTTCTTCCCTTTGGTTCTCAGAATGAGAGTAGGCGAGATCGTACTATACAGGCCATTGTAAATGCACAAACTGAAGGTCTGACTATGGATGAGGCTTCGTTTGTGGCCACAACAAATTCAATGACCTCAATGGTTGCTGCAAAGGAGGAAACAAAGCAGGCGGTTGCAGATGACCTGAACTCTTCAAGATCTTGCCCTTGTGAATGGTTCATTTGTGATGAAAATCAAAACAGCACAAGATATTTTGTGATTCAGGTAGAGCAAATAATGGCCAGTGTTATATGTGAGGCTCAGGGAAAACTGTTTAGTCATTTTTTTTACCTTTTTCAGGTAAAACTAGTACCTTCCATTAGCTTTATAGCCTGATTGGTCATTGTTCTTTTATTTAAATTTGCAGGGCTCAGAGACAATCGCTTCATGGCAGGCAAACCTTCTATTTGAACCAATTAAATTTGAGGTACTTTGTAGGTCATCTCAAGTGTTTGAAATTGCTGGTTAAATTGATTTACAGTTTCACGTGTCTCACATTTTACAAGTCATCTCAAGTATATGATGGAGCCTAGAAAATGTTTATCAAATAATATTTCTTGCATCCTGTTCTGCCCAACTGCCCAACAAGTCATCTCAAGTATATGATGGAGCCTAGAAGTTCTGTGATATTAGATTCTGGATTGGGAAACTTATACTACACATCCCTTCTCGTTTTTTCACTTCAATAGTAGAAGCCTTCCCGTAATCTTTACAGAAGGGCCCCATAGGTTTAGTTGCTTACATTTGTCATCATGATTTTTCATGACATATGCAGCATATCTTGTGTTAACAGAAGGAACTCTTGCCTTATGTAATTCCATACGTTTCGTTTTTCAAACAGGGTCTTGACGTGCTCGTTCACAGGGGAATATATGAGGCTGCCAAAGGAATATACAGGCAAATGCTGCCATATGTCAAATCTCACTTAAAGAGTCATGGTGAATCTGCAAAGTTACGATTCACGGGGCATTCTCTTGGTGGAAGCCTGGCTTTGCTTGTGAACCTGATGTTCCTAATAAGAGGAGTAGCTCCAGCTGCTTCTCTGTTACCTGTCATAACATTTGGTTCACCATCTGTCATGTGTGGTGGTGATTACTTGCTTCAAAAGCTTGGTTTGCCAAAAAGTCACGTGCAGTCCATTACATTGCACCGGGACATTGTTCCTCGAGCATTTTCTTGTCACTACCCGGATCATATTGCTAGCATTCTGAAGCTTGTCAATGGAAACTTCCGCAGTCACCCTTGCCTCACGAACCAGGTAAATCCATATATGTATTTGCTACCCAAATTTCATTGCTTTTATCTGCATCATAGAATCTTTGCTATCTGAATTTCATATTCAATATTTATGGAACCTAGATCATAGAATGTTCGTTATATGAATTCCCTATTTGGTAGAAAATTATGCATCTAAGAACCTAGATCATAGAATGTTCGTTATCTGAATTCCCTATTTGATAGAAAATTATGCATCGTCATAGATGCAATTATGGTTGACATGTTGAATACACCAGTACATTATAGCGGTGAACTTTCTCAAGTCAGGGTGAGATTGTATTCTTGCAGAGAAAAAAATCATTGATCAAGTATAGCCTTTGGGCGCCTTTGCTGTGGCTGCATTCTATCCTTGGTTACTGTTATTTTTCTGCTGTGACTTCAGCTGTTGCAGTTCTGACCTAAAGAGGTAGGTACTAGTATAACCCATTTTACTGTGACTTAATTGCAGAAGCTGTTGTATGCTCCTATGGGTGAGGTGTTTATATTGCAACCAGATGAGAAGTTGTCCCCCCATCACCACCTTCTTCCAGCAGGCAGTGGCCTGTACCTCATCGGTGGACAGGCAGTGGATTCAGATACTTCATCCTCAGTACTGCGATCTGCATTGTCTGCCTTCTTCAACTCCCCACATCCTCTCGAGATCCTCAGGGACGCCGGTGCCTATGGTCCCAAGGGTACTGTCTACAGAGACCACGACGTGCACTCGTATCTCAGGTCGATACGAGCGGTGCTGCGGAAGGAGATGAGGGCGGAGAAGGAGAGGCGACGGCGGCTCCTGCGGTGGCCCATTGAAGTGTATGGTGCGCTCGCCACCATGGACCGGAGGCATGTGCTGAGGCAGCTCCGGAGGCACGCCCACTTGCTGGTCGTTTTCTTGTTGCCGGCAAAGCTACTGTTCCTGGGCGTCCTGTCAGTCATCCGACCCAACTGACCCAGTGTGTTTGTACATTAGATTCATCTTCTTCTTTTTTTTCCTTTAACTAATTCGATTCATTTATTCATGCATAGTTATTGATTTATTGTGGTAGCCAACTAGCCAAGGCTGATCTGGCAGAGCTCCCAGGGAAATACACCAAAAAAAAAAAGCATTGCAGATTGTAAATTTGCTGACTGAGCATAGTTGAGATGAGCACGAAACTACATGGCCAGTCCAGCTGTTGTTTGAACATTGGTTGCTTAGAAGCAACCTGACTGGTCGACGTTACGTATGGGTTTTCCTGGAAAGTATGTTTGTCGCAGTCATTCATCTGTATCTGAATTCGAAGCCAGGTAGGCAAGCCACGGATCTTGAACGCCTCTTGCTTGACGGCCACGCGCCTGCTGCTACCGCTATATCTTGGCATTAACTGGTTAGGTGTCATTCTCGCTTTGGCATCGTCCTCTTGTCTCTAGGCTGTAAGACAGGACTGTGTGCCTGTGTTGAACTCTTGCTAGCGTAACCTGCGCAAAGAATGCCTAGCCGTGCAAGGCATGGCAGGAAGACGGATTTGTTTGGCAATTTGGTTTGCTGCTTGCCAGGTGGTATTTCCTCTGTTACGTCTTCCAATTTTCTCGTACGTGGTCAAACACGGTTAACACTATCAGCAACTGCTCCCTTCATTCTGAAGTCTATAATGTTCTGAGTTTATAGAAGACATATTATTAACATTTGTAATACAAAAATAAATATACTATCAAGATGTCAAAGAGGCCGTTTTCATGCGTAGGGCTATTTGTTAGCCAGCTAATTTTTAACGGTAGCCCCTGAAAGCCTCTAACTAGTTGATATCCATGCCTTCAACTTAGCCATGTTGGCAAATGTTGGCGCCTATGGAGTAGAGCTGAATCTCTGTGTGCTATAATTATGAAGGCAAAATATTTTCCAGCTTCGACAGTTCTAGATGCCAAACCAAAACGGAATATGTCGTACACTTGGAGGAGTATCTTAAGAGGATTAGAGGTGATGAAAATGGGGATGCTTTGGAGGGTTGGGGATGGTAGAAACCTGAAAATATGGTTAGATCCATGGATACCGAGAGAGTGGTCAAGACAACCAATCACACTGAGAAGGGGAAACATTCTCACTTATGTCAATGATCCCATTGACCTACAACCGGTTCCTGGGATGTGGACCTTGTACGGGATACATTTTGGAAAGAAGACGCAAAACTCATTTTAGCTCTACCGGTGAATGAAGGAAGGGGGAACGTGCTGGCCTGGCATTATGATGATCGAGGTTTGTTCAGTGTGAAAAGCGCTTACAAGGTGTGCAGGGGATTCTTGCTGCACCGGTAGGATAAAGGAAGTGCTCAGGGAGGTAGCAACAAAACTATTGATCAAATGTGGGAGAAAGTCTGGAAATTAAAATGTCCAGGTAAGGTGAAGCATTTCGTCTGGAGACTAGCTCATAACAGCCACCCATTGAGAAGAAACCTAGCTAGAAGAGGTATGGTTATTGACACGATTTGTCCTGTATGTAACCACTATGATGAGGGTGGGGGTCATCTATTTTTCTAAAATGCAAACTTACGAATAGTGTATGGAGGGAACTGAGGAGTGTGAAGAATTACAAAGTTTGGGAAGCTCCCGAGCTGTGGTAACAAAAATTCTGCAAGAAGAGCAGGAGAAGAGATGCCTAATGTTCATCACTCTCTAGTACTTACAGACAGAGAGGAATCTGATAAGAGACGCCCAGCTCAGTTTATCGGCCGAGCCATCAGGATATATGTGGAGGAAACAAAAGAGTCGAAGCCTCCAGGGAGAATACCAGAAGTGCATAGAGTTAGGCGATGGATTCGGCCTCCAGAGGGTGTGCTAAAACTAAATGGTGATGCATCCTTCTTACCAAGCGAAGGGAGTGGAGGATGGGGTTTCTTAATTCAGGATAGTGATGGAGATGTCGTTCTCGCCGGTTGGGGGCGGGTGAATCATCTGCTGAATGATTTACAGGCGGAGTTAATTGCATGTCTGCAGGGAGTGCAAGCCGCCAGCAATCTGGGGATTGGTCATTTGATCCTGGAAATTGACGCTTTGATGGTTAAACAAGCATGGGTATCATACCGTGAAGATCTTTCGGTGTCAGGTGTCCTTGATTGAGGAGCTAAAGTCATTTACATCCTTAAATTTTATTAGTTGTGATTGTATTCATGTCCCTAGAGATTGTAACAAGGCAGCTCATGCCCTGGTTGCGCTTGGTGTGGGTAGCACTGAAGAAATGGAGCATTTAGAGTGCAATGTCCTAGAGAGTGTCAGTGTAATTAACGATTTGTCGACGCCAGGACAATGAAAATCTACCCAAGCTCAAACAAAAACTTTTGGACTATTTTTTAGCTCCAACTAATAACTAGTTCTAGATGATCAAAGATGCCCTAAATCTAAATGTAAGAAAAAATAATTATCCATATTTATATATATTTTTATTCGATAAACATGCTCGTACGTTTGCAACTAGAGAAAAAAAAGCTAAGAAGCGTCCATGCAGAATGTCTATGTTTCCCCTTTCTATAAACTTTATTAGACTTATAATTTATTCACTAATTAATGTTCCATATGTATTATTTAATGATAAATATGACCTCCACGTTTTAAGTTGACAATAACATCAAATCTACATCAAATTAAAAATACATTCCTTAGAGATCTTGTCATCCGTTGCAAAGCACAAACATATTGCAACATAACATACAACATGTTGTTTAATTACTTAGAAAACTTGCAACTCAAATATTTATTCAATGATCCTATGAATCACCATGTGCTCCCATTCGTCTTAAAATGAGACTCCGTAGCTTACCTGGATACTTTTCTAGATACTTTTCTCATTTTTTCATTCTATTTTTTAGCACTACTTCAGTAGTATTTTTTAACAAAGAAACAATATTTTTCTCTCATAATAAATAAGCATCAGCTAAAAATCAGCAAAATAAACATGATTTGTCGTATCCTAATCTATGTCTATATTTAAAAAATTTAAAATATTTTTTGAGGTTCGAAAACTTTATGTCAAGTATTTATCAATTTTTCAAATAAAAAAAGACAAAAGCATCTTCAAAACTATTCCAACCAGTATACGGATCTATTTTGAATGGTTTAGAGAATTTAAGTGGTTTTGGGGCTTGGCTCAACTTGAATGGGATCGTGCATACTTAGGGTCTGTTTGTCACAGCTCGCAACAACTTCGGGAGCTGTTTTTTTAACACTCTTCTCCAAAACGGCTTCATGGTTGAAACTATTTTTCTTCTCCTATCACAAAGATATGAGTTGGGATGAAGCTGAAAAAAGTAGCTTATCCTTGTTTTCTTTTCTATTTTTTTCTTTTATCCATGCATGTGTAGCTGGTGAAGCTGTTTTACCAAACAACTTTATCAAAACAGCTCAACTTTATTTAGAAAGTCGCTCATGATTTTTTTTCTAAAAAGACAACTTTACTAGTGAAACTGAGCTCTCAACCATGAATAGCACCACACTCCTCCGCTCAAGGCCCCATTGATTCTCTCTGCTCCCCACCATAGATCCGCTGGAGAAAGGCTACCATTTCATTGTAACAAGCCAGAGAAAAGGCCAGAGGTTGGAGAAGCAGAGTACTCAACACGGTGTTTGAAAGCTGCAAGTACGATTAATATAATAGGTTTTTTAAATAAAACTGTCAGGGAAGATGAAAATTGAGTGGAGCATTACCTAGTACCACAACATTTATACTTCATCATCATACGAAGCTAGAGGATTTACCATATGAAGAAAATTACCTTGATGTTTAGAGTCAACAGATTCATCATGTTTCTTGATTTCTTCATTTATTTGTTTCTCCACTACGTGTTCAAATGGCATGGCTGATTCTTTACATTCTCATACCACTGAACACTGTATTTATGGGCTGAGGCCTTTTTTAGTTCTATTTGTTTTTTGCAAAATAAACACCATAGCACTTTCATTTATATTTGACAAATATTGTCTAATCATAGACTAACTAGGCTCAAAAGATCCGTCTCGCAAATTACAAATAAACTGTGCAATTAGTTATTTATTTTATCTATATTTTTAATACTGCATGCATGTGCTGTAAGATTTGATGTGACGGGAAATCTGAAAAATTTTGTAAAATTTTTAGAACTAAACAAGGCCTGAGCCACCATCCTTTCCCATGTGAGTTAGTTTGATCCATTTTGCAGTGAGTGCATCAGATCCTACTTTGGTCCTGTTTAGTTCCATTTGAGCCCAAAAAAATTTAGATTTTGACCCACCATTCTGCAAAATGAAACTAAACACTATCCAATTTTTTTGGAAAAATAGTTGTCATTTTGTATTCTAGATTTTGGCCTCAAGAGCCTAAAAGATTTTTTTTAGGAAATAAAAAATTTTAAAAAAGAAAATAACATAATAAGTAATTTTTAAAAAAGAAAATAAGAGCCCAAAAGAGCAACTTCACGTATACCAGGAAATAAAATAATAAGGAAATTTTAAAAAAAATATTTTTTGAGGAAGATAAAAAGGAAATAAATGGTTTTGAAAAAAAAAAGAAACGGTAAAAGAAATAGTTCGCGAAAAGGAACGGCCCAGGATCCAAAGGGAGAGAAAAAAAGGAACGGCCCAGGATCCAAAGGGAGAAACAAAAAAAAGGAACGGCCCAGGAGTAGCCCGGTGCGGCTGCGCTCCGCCAGGGCCCAGGCCCGACCGAACAACACCCGACTGGAGTGGGCTACCACCGGACGCCAGTCGTGTTCACCTTCTCCAATCGCCCCGGGACCCCGGGGTTGGCCGGGTGGTGCCCTCTCGCCTCTCTCTCTCGCGCGCGCGCGCTCTCTCTCCGCCGCCGCCCTACGCCAGGTGTCGAGTTCGTCGTCGATCCTTCCGCCGGAGACGAGCACGCACCAGGTATTCCCATTTCCCACCCCTTCTCTCCGCTTCCTGTGCGAAACCGAGCACCCAAACCCTAAGCGATTGGGCTATTTGACGTACGCCTACTACTGACTTTTGAACTTTTTGCAAAAAAAAAATTGTCGGGTGTACTTGTGTTCACCGGTTCACCCATGCATGTCCTTACTGGGTTCGCCGCTGGGTGCGGTGGTTTGGGTGGTAGGTTTTGGGGCGGTCCTTGCTGCTGAAATGGAGGAGCATTAGCGAGATGATCGGAGTGGTTGTACCCTTGTATTGGGGTTTTGATGGGATGTATTGGGGTTTTGATGGACTGCATAGGGTTAGCAAGCTATTCGTGTCGGCGGGTCCGGATTTGTGGGGACCGATTTCCTTGTTAATTTGGTCGGCTTGCTTGTCCGACCAATGCTCCTTAATTAGGTGTTCCCAGAGAAGCATTAGTAGTTATGCTCTTTGTCATGCTGCTTGGTTTGGTCCTGCGCATAGTCCGATGGTGTGGTTTCACTGCTTTGGCCTTGTTTACTTTCACCCAAAAACCCAAAATTTTTCAAGATTCTCCATCACATCGAATCTTTAGACGCATGTTTGGAGTATTAAATATAGACGAAAATAAAAACTAATTGCACAGTTTGGTCGGAATTTACGAGACGAATCTTTTGAGCCCCATGGTTGAACAATAATTACCACAAACAAATCAAAGTGCTACAGTGTTTGTCTGTTTGGGTTGGAAATTGGAATAGAGGCATGCATCATGCTGGTAGTTTTATTTACTAGGTAACACACTATGTTTTCTGTCACATTATCTGACGGATGGATTAAAATTACACACTGCTTTGTCTGTTTGGAAATAGAGGCTTGCAGCATGCTGGTAGTTTCCCATACTACTTCACACTATGTTTTCAGTCACATTTCTGACGGGTGGATTAGGATTACTGTACGCCGTAGTTTATGACACCAAATTTCCGATTGAACGGTTCGTTTGTTGGTGCAAATGCTCCTGCTGCTTAGTTGCAAGATTTTTGACAAATGTAATTGGAGAACATTAGGGGATTGTTGAATAATATGAAACAGGCACATGATAATAATAGCTCACTGTGGGTGTCCTAATTGTTGGTTCAGTTTATTGCTTTTCATACATGTGAGAATGTGACTGCTGTGATAAACTGTTCTTATTCTGCTTGCAGTTGCAGATTGCACCAGTTCCCTTTTCTTGCAGTGTCTATGGATCTTCCGGAGCATCATGATCTCATATTTGGAGAGGAGTTCTGCTTTCCTGCTACCACAACTTACTATCCACCTCTTTATGCCCCAACTGGTATATCACGGTCTCGATGCTGTCTTCATTTAGTGATGTATGTTCATGCTGAAGTTCAGTTACTTAAACGTGTCACTTACTTGTAATGAATCTTATGAGTGCAGGAATTAATGTGCCTACTCAGCTGTATCAACAACAGACAAGTTCAAGATGTGACAATCAAGCTCAAAGTTACATGGTTTGTTTTAAAGAATGCTATTTTCTTTTTGCTTTCTTTTCTTGGTGTTTCCTATTGTACAAATTTAAATACATTTTCCTGATCCTTGGACAGGGACACAAGGTGCAAGGCACATCATCCATGTATTATGTTGTGCCTAACTATGGGATCGAACATTCTCCCCATGGATCTCACCCTTTGCACCCTTGTGCCATTGGCGATGGTAGGTTTGTCAGAACCCAAGAGTACCACGCTGAAACTGTGGAGCACACATACCATCAACCAATTCCTATGCCCTACTGTTCTGCCCATCCATCTGCAGCAGACAGGACCCCAGCTAGCACTGCTCAATCTCTTGGTTACACCAACGGCTTGTTTGTTCCTGGTGGACTTCGGCAAACTGTATCTGTTACCTCAGAAAGGGGTGTTGCATGGAATCAATCTCTACAACAAGCTACTATTGCTTCAATGGAATTTCAAAGCCATACTTCGCTACCAAAGGAACAACCACGTAGGCCAGCTCCATGGAAGCGGCAATTATCAGGTGGGGCCAGGGCGCCAGCTAGACTCCCTGTCCCTCGTGCTCGACGGGTATGTTGCTGTCCTGACTATGAATCTGTTGAGTTTTACTTGCTCTTTTATGTCAATTGCATTGAAACATCATGATCCTATTAACAACTTTGATGCCTATAGTTCTTTCTACTGTACATAATTTTCTTCTTTTTTCCTTTATTGATAATTGAACCCTATAGCTACTTAGAATGGATGATAAAAGAATGTGCGTTGTTTCTGAACTGAAAATATAAAATTAGTAGCTTTTTCCATATTTATGACGGCATATGTAGAAGTATACTAAAGTCCAATGATTTCTGGTTGCATATATATTCTTATTCATCCTTTAGATGTCTCATGTCATGGTAGTGTGCTTCCAAACTGCTGCATTTTCATGTATAATATCTTGTTATGACGTTTTTCTTGTGGTGACATGAGCCAATGCCAACCTGTTGGCCTACATTATTTCTCTAATGTTGTAGTTGCTGTAGTGCCCCCATCGCTTGGTCTAAACCCCCCCCCCCCCCGCTAATAGAGTCAGCAGAGGTTTCTGTTTGATTACAGATGTTGTTGTAGTTCGTTTGCTGTGTAATATTTTCCTTCTGGTTTGTCTTTGTAGCTGATATCCCCTGCATGACAATGTATGGTTACATTGCTTTCTAGAAAACAGACTTTATCTCCTTTAAAAAATATATATAGTCAGCAGAGCTCCTGCTATCCTTAGCAAAAAAGAAGTTAAACTTGTTTATCTTTTTATGCATCTTGACATGTCTCCTGACTATTATTAGGCACCACATCAGTCTCCACAAGCAGCTGCTCCTTCTGCCCGGTCTTCACTGCAGGCAAATCTGTCGTACAACAACGAAGCTTCAAATGTTGGATCTGACCTTTGTGGGATGCAGTCAACTGAGAGATCCCAACCATATGCAAGAACCAGTAGCTATGCTAATCGAAGGTTCAGTTCCATGAGTCAGCAGAACACAAGTAAAGCAAAAAAGCCAATAGGTTCAATGCCCCCAGAAATAACTGTAAAATCATATACATCAAGGCTCCTTATCGGCAACCCAGAGGGTAAAATAGTCATTAGGTCTGATCACTATAACAGACATGATTTCCAGGTGGTGTATCCAAATGCAAAATTCTTTGTGATAAAGTCCTATGATGAGGCAGACATTCACAAATCTATCAAGTATGGTGTGTGGTCAACTTCCTCTATTGGAAGCCAGAAGTTGGATTTTGCATTCAGAGAGGCTCAAGCGATAGCTGCAAGTAGTTCTACCTTGTGCCCAGTTTTCCTGTTCTTTTCGGTGAGTTGATCTTGATTTAAAGGTATTTGACCTCTTTCATTCAGTTCCATGTCCTTGAACTTGAATTACCAAGTCCAAAATTATGGTCTAGCAGGTCAATGCAAGTTACAATTTCTGTGGCGTTGCTGAGATGGTTGGCCCTGTCGACTACCAAAATGACATGGACTTTTGGTGTATGGATAAATGGATTGGCAGCTTTCCTGTAAAGTGGCATATCATAAAAAACGTACATAACTCCACTTTCCGAAGTATCTTACTGCAGAACAATGAAGATAAGCCTGTGACCTCTAGCAGAGATACACAAGAGGCAAGCTCTCTTTGATATTTCACTAAATTTTCTTCAGTTCAGTTGGGGGAATGTTGTTTCACTGTTTATGGTTGGTTTCTTTAATTAAAGGAAAACATGTCTCTGCTCCGTTCTCTGGTTTTATAGTATTTCGGTATAGACCCTAAATGTTGATTCCACATAAAATGGGTCACATAAATCTTAGGTATTACCGTACTAGCAAGTTTTGTTTCTTTGGATGAAGTTGGCATAGCAATAGCTAATAGGTTTGATCTGCTGTTTATCTTATGATCTCATCCTTGCACCCTGACCCTGTGTTCCATACTTGCATTTACAGATACACTACACTCCTGGAACAACTATGCTCGAACTCTTCAAATATACCAGAGCAGACGGATGTGTGCTTGATAGCTTCATGGTGCATGAGGAGAAGGAAGCAAGGAGACTCCAGAAGTTTAAGCTGCGCAGGAGTGCACCACATTTTATACCTGCATGGCATGGCCCTCGTCCCTCCAGACATGTGCTGCCAAAATCTGAGTGTGTAGTGATGGACAAAATTACCAGTGAGACAAACAATCTGACTGACAAGCTACAGAGTCTCAACCTGGAGAAGAACCAGGCTTCATGGCAAGACTTTGGGAACCTGACTAGCATAGCTTCCACCACAAACAGACAGAAAGAATGGTATTGCTACGGAACCCAGGCTCATGGAAAGACAAACAAGAATACTGCGAAGGCTATACCATCTCCAGCTCGAGCATACCATCCCATGACTCCTACTATCAAGAAATATGCTTTGGATGGAGAACAACGATGCTGGAAGAAGGTTCAGATCGCCCCAACTGAAAACCCACATCCAGAAACTGTTGCCATCGCCTCGTCAAAAGCACCACCTGAGGAGCATCAACAAGGTGGTGAAAATACCTTGGCGCACAGTTTATCAGGAGATCAGTGTGAAGAGCAAAAGATTGTCGGGAAAGCCTGTCCACCTGCGCCCGTTTCGACAAGTAAAGCCTGCTCAGAACCCCTGCCTGGTATGCTTGCTATTGGCTCAATGCTGGTCCCGATTACGACGTCCAGTTAGTAGTAGGTCCAAAGGCATCTCTTGTTAACCTCAAGGCGTCTCTTGTAAGTAGCACGGTTTCATTTTGAGCTTCTGACGTTATAGGCTCGTGGCAACCATGGAGTGAGTGGTCTTCAGTTTAATCTGGCAAACTAGGAACCACTTATAATAGGATTTGGAAGGTTCAGGTTTTCTTTTGACCTTTTCAGTTCAGCACTGTTCTTCCTTTTGAATCTTCAGTTGCCATGTCTGAAGAACCTTTTGGTTACCCTAGTCTCTGGAATGGGGGAGAAAAAAAGATGTCGTGATGTGCTTAAACTTCTGTTGAAGTGGATAGCGGAGTAGGTAAGCCACATGTTCTGTTGAAATGTTTTCTTTGTTGGATTGGAACCATATGCTTTATCTCAAGTATCTCTTTGTTCGCGTACTCTGTTGTTAAAACTAAACATGTCCCCATCGTGCATTGGTTAAGCTACATAGACAGGCAGGAGTTCGAGAGCGAGACTGATTTATGATTTACAAATGGGGGGTGGTTTGGTGGTGCCCCGTTTGAGTAAGATAACTAAAGACGAAGACTGAAGATACTTGATTGCGATACTTGATTGTTTTCTCTTTTATTTTTTCCCCGAACGGCTGTTGAACCAACCACCATCCGCTGTGGTTGTGGTGGCATGGCATGTAACGTGTGATTTGAACAGTTCATCAGCCAGCAATCTGGTGTTGGATACTGCTTCTGTGTAACATACGAATATTGTACGGTGCACCTGATACTTGCCCCAAGTCCAACCTGCTGACTTCACTACCCTAGCGTGTTGCAGAGCAGGAGGTGCAGGTTGTTTCACTCTTCGCTACTAGGTTTTGTTTTCGTTTTTTTTTTTGGATAAAGGTCGCCACTAGTTTTGTTGGTGGTGTCTATATAGTAAATAGTATATCTGTACTAAATCGTCTGCTGATGCTAACCACTCTTAGGTGAGGTGAGGTGGTAACCACCATTCCATCAACCGTTTGCATCTGCACATACGAAATGCCAACGATTTGGATCTCATCTTAGACTTGTCAGTGGATGTCATTCCAGGGCCCTTCCTACACCATGGGAGGAGTATTATGCCCTTGTCAATTCCATTGCAGCGGGAAGGAAAAGGAAACAAAGTTAGGCCTTGTTTGGATGTAGTCAGATTCACATCAATCCACATGTGTTGAGGTGGATTGGAATGAAATTTGAACTAAATTCCACCACAATTCACACCAACACACATGGATTAAAGTGAATCCGACAACATTCAAACACGACCTTAGTGGTGATCCCGTTCAGAGTTTGGATGTGACAAACACAGCTAGCTCTGAACTCTGATCCACGCTTTTGCATGCGACGTTGGACTTGGGGGCCGCGCCGGCATTGCGTTGCAGGTCTCGAAATGGAGCAGTTGTTGTGTGCATTCAGATTCAGATCAGGCGCAGTGGCAGTGCAGTCAAAGACCGACGTAGGCCTTTTGTGCCCTTCTTCGCTCACTACCGACACCAACTCGCCAACCAACTACTGATGGTTCATTATTCAGAGAATTGCATGATGCGCGGGTCCTGTCCTAAGTCCTAACACTAATAACAATATAATAATAAACCATTTTGTACCAGTGCCATTTGGCCTAATGCTCTCCTGTATGTAGTGCACATGACATGGCCATGACTTGTTTATTATATATATATATACTAAATATCACATATATAATCTCTGCCTGATTGAGATTTTAGAAGAAGCTGTGTCGGTACGTAATAACTAGGAACAACTTTGCATGGTTTGCATTGGTGCTTCTTTCTCTAGCTAAGATGGTCGTCGATCGATCTCCCTCTCCCTCGTGCTAGCTAGCTTTTTTCGCCAAGGGTTGGTGTGTCATTCGTGACCGGCCAGCCGGCCGGGGGCAGCAGTGCACCCATGCATATCACCGACACCTTTACCATTACCATCGTATGATTATCGATCGATCTGTGGACATTTTCTTGCAGGCGATAGGGCATATGCATGGATCGGATCGAGCAGCTAGCTTCGTTTTTGCATGCCACACACTGGGGCATGCATGCACCTGATTGATTTCCTTCCCCAATGCAAAGCACTAGCTACTCCGTTTCATATAGCCACAAAGAGAGAGGCTGGAGTTTGTCGTCAATCGATTTTGGCCGCATGGTCACTGGTCATTGGTCTTGCGTAGCATACAAGAATTTTAATGTTGTGAGTTGTGACCATTGAGAAGGAGGGTTAGGTAGCAGAATATGTTCCTGCTCGATCTGCTGGATGGATGGATATTTTTCTCGCTCAAACTTATGCCAGCCATTCAATCATATTTTTCTTTCACAATAAATCAACAAACGATATTTTCAGTCGTGACTTTTCATTCGTCGTCGTCGGCTATGCTAGCAGCTACTAGTGCGCGTGCTGGCTAGCTGTTCCATTCCATTCGGTGGCGAGAGCAGCAGCCGCCTCCTGCTGCATTCGTCTCCGCTGGGCGATCGATCCATATGGAGTCCTGATGTTCCTGCCGCGGGCAGCTGCGGCGTCGCCGTTGCGTCGGGTCGGCTCCTCCTCCTCCGATCCCTCTCGTCTTCCCGGCCGGGCCCGGTCGTTCCATCTGCGCTGTTGCAGCATCCCAAAGGAAGCTACCGAGACCAACGTGCCACCAAACACCCAGAATTATAATTCGTCGCGTCGTTCGTCGTACGTCCGTGGCCATCGGGTGGCATATCAACCACCCCCCACCCAAAAAAGCGCCTTTTCCATCGCAATTCTAGCTAGCTGATTTGTGCTTCGTTTTCAAGCACAAAAAATCGATTGATGATGATACTACTCCCTATGATATGATCCTAATTTAGGGAAACCTAGCATACTTTTTACTCTTTGATTACGCTGAAAAAGTTATATAAAAATTGACAACACGAGGAGGTCGTCGGTGCTGCCGCGTATCTATTTACTATATCATGGAACACGTACGATTTAATTTTGGCACATGAAGAAGTACATCATCTTTCTTGAGACGCGTACGAGAGCGTTGCCCCCCTACTGAAATTACTACTCATGATTGTATATATATATATATATATACTCTTCTATTAATGAGGTCAAAAGAGATGTTACACTGCATTGCAGAAAACCCAAAAGAAAACAGTGTGTTTTGTACTATTCTATGATTCGTCAAAAGCATATAGAAGAATTAATTAGAAACCAGCACAACAATAATGTCCTACAAACGGACTTTGCATTTGAGATATGCGAGAGGGAGTAGCTTGCGCTAGTATCTAATGTTGGCTGCACCGCACTACTGAATGATCACACAGGGGCTGCTTACTTATATAAATATAAACGTCACCTTTAAATCGGGTCACCTTTTTCTTTTGAGGAAAAGCTAAGCAATGGATTAGTGTATTTGTTGGCATTTTTTTTTTTAAAAAAAGTGCCCCCCACCAACTCTCACTCACTCCCTCCGACTCCCCCCACATGTTTGGTGCAATGCGATCGATGTTTCCACTTGCTCATCCTTTTTTCATGTTTATATATACACCAAAAAATGTCTCGCGCCATACCACCTAGCCGCGGAGAGACGAATGAAGCTATATATATATATATATATAGTATGCTTGATTGATTGATGTTTCTCGCGACGAATCCATCGGAAATTTGGTCCAAAGCAAAGAAATCCATAGGAAGGGAAGCAATCCTCTTCTAGTGCTACAATTCTGCCATTAGTCTATTTTTCCTATATATATATATATATATACATATATATATATACAAGCCGTGTTGGCCACCTTTGAGTTGATTTCATCATCAGAAAGAAAGCAAGGGCACAGCACATCACTTGACTTCATTTACTAGCAACAACCTGAGTGGGGCTTGCTGGCACTGGCGAGCGGCGCGGCGCGGCACCACACCAGAGCACGCAGAGAAGAGAGCCATGGCGAGCGCGGGGAACGGCGGCGGCGGAGGCGGAGTCGGGGCGCTGAAGCGGTCCATGGGCCCGCTGCGGCTGCAGTACTACATCGTGATGGGCGCGGTGGCGGCGGCGGTGGTGCTAGCCACGCTGCGGTACATGCCGGGCCCGGCAATCCCCGCGACCGCCACCGCCGGTAGCAGCGCTACCACCACCAGCGGCGGCGGCGGCGCTGTGGTGCGGTCGGCCCCAGCAGCCGCCGCTGAGGTGGAGGATGAGGAGCAGGCGCAGGAGGGGACGACGACGGCGACGACGAAGAAGAAGAGGAGGAAGAAGGGGGACGGGCTGGTGCTGTTCAACTTCGGCGACTCCAACTCCGACACGGGCGGCGTGGCGGCGGTGATGGGGATCCGTATCGCGCCGCCCGAAGGGAGGGCCTACTTCCACCACCCCACGGGACGGCTCTCCGACGGCCGCGTCATCCTCGACTTCATCTGTGAGTTCAAATCCCCCCTACTCTTCCCAATCCCACCCACCTCGATTCGATTCGACTCGACTCGATTCCGTTCCATCCTTGCTTTGCTTTCTCGAATGAATTCACCCCGGCCACTGTTGGGTCGTCTTCCTTCCCGCTTCCCGCTTCCCGGCGGCGACGCGCGCCGCGCAGGCAGAGCCGCCGTCCCAGACATCCTGCCGTTGCGATTAGCGCTCGTAATTAAGGATTAGCGGGGCTATCAAGGCGTCGTCCTGGCCTAGGCGTAGCAATGTCGGGCTGTGCGCGTGCGTGTTGCTGTGCGTCCTGCGTGCCTAACCCACGTGTTTTGAGAGGAGGAGGCCATGTCCACCCACCCCGATCCATGTTCAAACAGTCAATTTTTTTTTGAAAAAAAAGGAGGAAGAATAATCAAGAATGTTTGGAATGGAAGAAGAATCTGAACACAATCAATCAATGCTAGTGATAGTAGAATATTGGCTCGGTTTCAGTGAAAACCCCCAGCCGAGCATTCGACGCGGACAGCGCGCCCGCCAGCCTCTGCCTTGTTTCTGCGTTGCTCGCCGTGTCACTTGAACGGAGGCCCGGCGCAAGTTGCGCGCGCCTGCCGTGGCTGGCGTCGGCGTCGGCGGCGGCGTCCTTGCCCTTGCCCAGCGCCTGCCTCCACTCCACGGGCGGTGGAGCCTACGAAACGCCCAAATCCACTTATACGGTCGTTCAGCAGATTCATTCCAAGCGAACGATCCAACAACGAACGAACGATAGAGTTTAACCTCCTCCCCTGTATTGACGTCAGCGACGATGTCAGGTTGGAAAAAACAAAACATTTATTTCAAAATGTTATAACTTCTGAATGGTATATCTATTTTTATTTTCGTCTTCATTACTGTGTTCTATACGACGAGACGAACAAAACTAGACCCCACTTACATATGTTTCGAAGAATTTTATTTTATTAGTAATTTATCTATATCATAGAATAGTATATAATTTATAGGCTATAACTTATAAGAATAACTTATAACATATAACTTAGCATATTTCTACTAATATGTTGTGATACCAATTTGTATATTTAAGTTTTGAATATAACTTATACACCTAACTTTACATCTAAGCCATTCATTAAGTTGTATAACTTATAAGTTTTAAATGTAACTTATATGTCTAACTTTACATAAGTTGTGTTTCATAATTTTTCTGTTTCTAAAATTTGGTTTATTTATTTGTTTGTTAATGACTTTTGTGTTTGCAGTTTTGGCACAAGTTAGTTAATTTGTTCCTTTGTGTTTAATAACTTTTATACATAAAAGGTGTTTTATAGCTCTTAAGATTTTTAAGTTTTTCGCATAAGTTATATTTTATAACTTTTATGGCATAAGTTATATGATGTAAGTTAATATACATAAATTGGTAGCAGGAAAAATAAATCTTTGAAACATGTGCAAGTGGGATCTAGTTTTGTTCGTCTCGTCGCGTAGAACATATCAGTGCAGACGAAATTAAAAAAAGATACACCGTTCAGAAGTTATGAATATAGTGCCGCTGTGCGGAAGAAGTGTTGTGCATGCGCAGTGAGCTTTGCTGACCGGTTGCTAAAAAGAGAAATGAGTGAAATTTTTTTTCCAAATGAGGTATGTCTGAAATTGATCGTTTGTTTTGTCATGGGTGAACGTTCGTAATTTAGTGGGCTTTGGGGGCACACCGACCGCACACCCACCACCCGTCCGTCACCTGACCTCACCTCACCTTACCACACATGACACCCCTCCTAACATGCCGGACACGCCCAACCAACCTGGGCTACCGACCAAACGCCCAACGCGTACTAGGCCCAGTCAACAAATGTTGGGATGTTGGGCGAGGAGCACGCCGACGCCGGGGCCACCCAAGCGTTTGTTATTAGGCCTTGTTTAGAATTTTTTTTATTTTATTTAACAATTAGTGTTCAATTATAAACTAATTAGATTTAAAAGAAAGATTCGTCTTATAAATTAAATATAAACTGTGTAATTAATTATTATTTTTATCTATATTCAGTGCTCTATGCATTTGCGATGTGACGGAATGAAAAGAAAGGCCTTGTTTAGTTCCAAAATATTTTGCAAAATGGACACAGTAGCTTTTTCGTTTGTATTTGACAAATATTGTCCAATCATGGACTAACTAGGCTCAAAAGATTTGTCTCGTCAATTCCGACCAAACTGTGTAATTAGTTTTTATTTTTGTCTATATTTAATACTTCATGCATGTGTCTAAAGATTCGATGTGACGGGAAATCTGAAAAATTTTACAAAATTAATTTTTTTGGAACTAAACAAGGCCAAAATTTATGTGGGCCTTAGCTAGCTGATGCGGGGCCCTGATGCTTCATCAATCTCTCGTTTCCTTCGTGCGCAACTGCAATCATTTCTTGGCACCTCCCATTCAATGCACGCAACCTGTCTGCGATTCTTCTCGAGCCCAAAGTTCCAAACCTATTCATAGCTCCTTAACTCTATTATTATCAACCACTACTAGTAATCAGTACAACTACTAGTACAGACGAACAGTCCACGCACTTGTAGTGTAGTAGTACTCTCCTCTTCTGTCACAAAAAAGACTCGAACAGAAATGCTGGCATTAGGCAACAAGCACATGGCCACTTGGTCTTTTTTCTCTCTCTGCTGTGAACAAAGCAGCTTCAATTCGCACGTAATTTAACCACAAGTGTATGAAAGCACCGCACCTTTGGAATCTGATGATGATGATGCAGCTCAGTCCGAGCATACATGGAATGCATGTTCTATCAAGCGATATGTATGTGCATTCCTTTTATTGATAAAAAGAGGCCACCATGCGTGCGCTGTCTCTGACGCGCTTTCCAGCATTCCACACTACACAGATGACAGATGCCACTGCTGCTGTGCTGCCAAAGCATCGCACGCACAGCTTTCCTGCCTTCCCGAATGACTGAAAATAATCTCCTCAACATTCCTCTACATGCAATGGAATCTGGCATTCTGTGCCTGCTGGCTACAATTCCTTTTTATTTTTTAAAGCTAAGGGGGTGTTTGGTTAGAAGTACTAAAATTAGTAGGTACCGTAGTTTTTTCGTTTTATTTCACAATTACTGTCCAATCATAAACTAATTAGACTTAAAAGATTTGTAACTAATTAGACTTAAAAGATTTGTCTCGTAAATTATTCTCTAACTATGTTTTTAGTTTTGTAAATAGTCTATATTTAATATTTTATGTATGTGTTCAAATATCTGATGTGATAGGTGCTTTAAAAAATCAGCACAAACTAAACAGGGCCTAAAAAAATTCTAACAGAGGCTTTTGCTGACACTCGGATTCATTCAGGTGAGAGCCTGGGCACGCCGCACCTGAGCCCGTTCATGAAGCCGCTGGGCTCCAACTACACCCACGGCGTCAACTTCGCCATCGCCGGATCAACGGCCACGCCGGGAACTACCACCTTCTCGCTGGACGTGCAAGTGGACCAGTTCGTCTTCTTCAAGGAGAGGTGCCTCGACCTCATCGACAGAGGTTTGCTTTAATTTCTTCATCGCTTCTGTTTTTCTTAATCAAACAACTGTCTCTTTTTTCTCTTCTCTGGACCATTCACCTTTCACTCAAACTTGCCCATCTTCTCCCAGGTGAGGCTGCCCCAATCGAAGAGAAGGCGTTCCCAGATGCTATATACTTCATGGACATCGGGCACAATGACATCAACGGTGTTCTCCACTTGCCCTATCATACGATGCTCGAAAAGCTTCCCCCTGTAATTGCTGAAATCAAGAAAGCCATCGAGGTAAAATGTTACTCACAGATCCACCGACGTACATTGCTGCTTCTACATCTGATGATCTCTAAACTCCAACTAGTATTTCCTTTCAAGAGTCTTTTTACACACTATTTATTCATTTGTACCATTGCAAATAAATAAACTGCAGAGGTTGCACAAGAACGGAGCCAGGAAGTTCTGGATACATGGGACGGGAGCGTTGGGGTGCATGCCTCAGAAGCTTTCGATGCCGAGGGATGACGACAGCGACCTCGATGAGCATGGGTGCATCGCGACCATCAACAATGTCTGCAAGAAGTTCAATTCTCTACTGAGTGAAGCCCTGGACGAGCTGCGCTTGACGCTGAAGAGTTCAACGATCGTCTTCGTGGATATGTTTGCTATCAAGTATGATCTTGTTGCCAACCACACGAAATACGGTGAGTTAAATCTGTTATATAGTCTCTGCTCCTTTGCCAGTTCCTTTTTCATGATGAAAGCAATTAGTTTTGAAATCAGGAGCAATATATATTGTGATGACACAATTTTAGATCTCAGATCAAATTTGTAACCGTTCTATTCCATGCGTTCTAACATGGTTCTCATTGTTGTTTTCCCAGGGATTGAGAAGCCATTGATGACATGTTGTGGTCATGGAGGCCCCCCTTACAACTATGACCCCAAGGAGAGCTGCATGACTTCGGACAAATACCTGTGTAAGCTTGGCGAAAAGTTCATAAGCTGGGACGGGGTTCACTTTACCGATGCTGCAAACGGCATTGTGGCTTCCAAAGTGCTCAGTGGCGAGTACAACATTCCCAGGGTCAAGCTGACCAGCCTCCTCCCCAAACCAAAATCCGATGAATAATGGTGATGCAGCATCTTCGTTGGCCTTTAGTTTGGCCTATCAAGGATGATGAAAATGAAACTACTAACAAAACTGACCACACCAAAGTTTAATTATTCTGAGGTTATTACATTACAGCCGTTGCAGAAGACGACTTTCCTTTTGTTTTCTTCTATTTTTGTACAATCGGGGCATATGTATATCCTAGGGCTTAATACATGGTTGTACTGTACATGATGATGCGCCGATGCAGGTGTCTGTACCATCTACCATGTATTATTCTTTTCTTATGAATTTTGGGTCAATAAATAGAGATGAGTATCTGACATATCTTTATCGATTTGTGGGACAAACAGAGATGGATATCTAACATATTGATACTTGTTTTTATCAATGTTCCACACTAACATAATGTCTAGCATGTTTGAACATCTAATGATCTAAATATAAATATTTTCGTGCTTTTTCCTTGGAATTCTCATCACTACATCCAAATGGTGAAAAAAAAACAGAAACAAAGTGTATTGGAATCGTACAACCAACACACAAAAAAGAACAATGATGGAGATGATCAATTATTAGCTGTGATGCATCATGTTTGTACTTGTGAGTCTGGACCAGGTTTGGGCATGTGCCCACGTTTCAGTAAAGAGAACTCTCTGGCCCCTGCTCCACATGCTCCTCCCTTTGATACCCAAGGTGTAGAAGTTAAGTCCTGCTCCCAGTTATCACTTAGTTATCTGTGCTTAATTATGTTTCTGCTATTAAGGCCTTGGGCAGCACAAGTGACTGTGCAAGTACCCAGGCAGTTAGCTGTTTAGTTAATGCTCTAATGAGCCATCAATGTAATCAATGTGCTACTTATCTCCTATATATGAAAGAGCAGTCGCATGGGTGTGTTATCCCAGGCTGAACAAAACACTCTGTACCTCCAACAATTGGTACCAGAGCCTAGGTTAGACACCTCTCTCTCATCTTCTACTCGAGCCCCCTTCCCTGCTTTCTCATCCATGGCCTCGACATCTTCTGAGCGCCGAAGGAAGACTGCCAAGGACGTCAGCAATGCGGAAGACTCCTCTGGCCGGGCCGCGCGCTTGAAAGCTGCAGAGGAGGCAGCTGCGCAGGCAGTCCAAGCGGCGCGGCAGGCGGCGGCCGCTGCAGAGGAGGCGGCAAGGACCGCGCGGGTGCTGAAGGAGGAGATTGCAGCAGAAGTAGAGGGGCTGGAGTATGAAGAAGAAGAGGAGGAGGTCAAGAGCCCGCGCCGGAGGTCTCCATCTCCGCCATCCCGCAGGCGTGGCCGCGGTGGCAGGCGTTGGGAGTCGCCTGTGTACGACAGGGTCGTATACAGGGACTCGGGCAGCGGCACGAACTGGCCGATGCTGTCCAAGACAAACTACCACGAATGGAGCCAAGAGATGAAACTGCGAATGCAGGCCCGCGATCTGTGGGATGCAGTTGAAGGAGAACGGGTCTCGTTCCGCGACGACCAGCGGGCTATGGAGGCGATTGTCGCAGCGGTTCCCAAGGAGATGGGGATTCCGCTCATCGACAAGCGGACGGCGAAGGAGGCGTGGGACGCCATAGCTGCTGCGCGCATCGGCGTGGACAGGGTCCGCCGCGCGACGCTGCAGCGCCTCCGCCGCGACTGGGAGAACATCAGTGTCAAGCCAGGAGAGAGCGTCGAAGACTTTGCCTTCCGCCTCTCAACTCTGCATCGACAGCTTGTCCTTCATGGTGATCAGGACATCGATGAGAGGCGTGTGGTGGAGAAGTATCTGCGTACAGTACCATCGAAGTATGCGCAGATTGTGGTTGCTATTGAGCAGTTTCTGGACCTCGACAAGCTCACGCTTGAGGAAGCCACTGGGAGTCTCAAGGCTGTTGATGACCGTGAAGAGCAAGCGCCTACCGAGCCAATCACCGTCGGCGGCAAGCTCATGTATACTGAGGAACAATGGCGCGCACGCTGGAAGAAGGAGAAGAAGGGCGGCGGGGATGATTCTGCTGGCTCTAGTTCAAAGAATCAGCGCGGCGGCAGCCAAGGCGGCGGTGGTGGCCGCGGTCGCGGCGGCTGGCGAGGAAAGGGCCGTGGCAGCGGCTGCGATGGTGGACGCTGTGGCGATACCTGCCACAATTGTGGCCAGGAGGGCCACTGGGCAAGGGACTGCCCTCATCCGCGCCGAGACAGAGACGGTGACCGTGATGGTGGCGGTGACCGCGGCGGCGGACGGGGCAGAGGCCGTCGTGGCGGCGGCCGCGGTGGCAATCAAGGCCAGCACGCTGGTGGCCGAGGGGGCGCAGGCGGCGGTGACGGCGGCCACAATGGTCGTGTGCAGTATGCAGAATGCGAGGATAATGGGGCTCTGTTTCTAGCGCATGGGCTCGTTGATCTTGATGAGTGCGCGCCGACATACACCTATGCTGCTCAAGAGGTGAATCTGGAAGAACCAAAAGCCCGCGCCTTCCTTGGTGCCAATGGCGATGAAGAAAAGGCAGATGTGTGGTACCTTGATTCAGGAGCTACACACCATATGACTGGACGGCGTGAGCTCTTTTCTGACTTGAATACGGACGTGCGAGGCACGGTCCGGTTTGGAGATGAGTCCAAGGTTGACATCAAAGGCATCGGTTCGATTGCTTTCGAAGGAAGAACTGGTGAGCATAGGGTGCTGCAGGGTGTGTACTATATACCAGCCCTGAAAAATTCCATTATCAGTCTTGGTCAGCTTGACGAGACTGGCTCCAAGGTGGAGATATATCACGGCGTGTTACGTATCTGGGAACACACTGGCCGTTTGATTGCCAAGGTGAAGAGAGGGGCTAACAGATTGTACACACTCCAACTTCAAGCAGCCCAGCCACTTTGTCTTGCAGCACGCAGAGGAGATGTAGCGTGGCAGTGGCATGAGAGGATGGGGCATTTGAATTTTGATGCACTCCGCAGACTTGGGAAGGAGGAGATGGCGCGCGGTGTCCCAGTTATTGACCATGTAGAGCAGGTGTGTGACACCTGTGTCACCACCAAAATGAGAAGGCGCCCGTTCCCAGCTACAACACAGTACCGTGCCAAACAGCCCCTTGAGCTGGTGCACGGCGATCTTTGCGGACCAGTGACACCTGCAACACCCGGAGGGAATCGATATTTCCTGCTGCTCGTCGATGACGCTAGCCGTTTCATGTGGGCAGCGCTCATACCAAGCAAGGATGCAGCAGCAGAAGCCATCAAGCGCATCAAATTGAGCGCAGAGGCGGAGAGTGGTCAGAAAATCAGGGTGCTTCGCACCGATAATGGAGGAGAATTCACAGTTGCTGATTTTGCTACCTACTGCGCAGAACAAGGCATTAAGAGGCACTTCAGTGCTCCCCACTCACCTCAGCAGAATGGGGTAGTTGAACGGCGCAATCAGTCAGTAGTGGCCATGGCAAGGGCACTGCTTAAGCAGAGGGGCTTGCCAGCTCGGTTTTGGGGGGAGGCCGTGATGACAGCAGTCCACATACTGAACCGATCACCGACACGTGCGTTGAAGGGGATCACCCCATATGAGGCCTGGCATGGACGTTCACCAACTCTGGGACACATGAAAGTGTTTGGGTGTGTGGCATACACAAGGAAGCCCAGTCAACTGCGCAAACTTGATGACCGCGGCGAGGCCGGCGTGTTTATTGGTTATGCAGAAGGAGCTAAGGCATATAGGGTGTTTGAGCCTGTGAGCGGGCGTGTCAGGATCAGCCGTGATGTTGTATTTGATGAAGAACATGGCTGGGATTGGTCCTCGCCGGAATCTGGGCCATCAGTTGTGAACAGCAGTGAATTCACAGTTGAGTATGTCTGGTCAGAAGAGTTGAGCGAACCAGCGTCACCGTCGTCGCCTCTGCTCCCAGATTCACCAAGAACACCCGCACCAAACAGCCCAATAGGAATTGAAGGAGCAGAGGGCTCCGCATCAACTCATCCTCAAGCTAATTCTGCTCCAGCGGCGCTGGAAGTGTCACCACCGCCACCAAGTCCTCAGATTGAGCATGCCACGCCTCTGGAGGATGATGATGATCGACTGGATGCTTATCACGAGGATGAACCACTTCGCTACAGAACTGTCAGCAATATCATTGGCCAGCAGCCCACACCGCCACCTGCAACTCGCCTGTTCGCAGAACTGCATCTAACGCACTCTGGCGAACCAACTTCGCATACTGAAGCCAAAAGAGATCCAGCGTGGTGCGAAGCAATGAAAGAGGAACTGCGATCAGTAGAGAGAAACAAGACCTGGGAGCTTGTAAAGCCTCCTGCTGGTCACCGTCCAATCACCCTGAAGTGGGTGTTCAAATTGAAGAAGGACGAACATGGAAATGTTATCAAACACAAAGCCAGACTTGTTGCTCGTGGCTTTGTCCAGCAAGAAGGCGTGGATTTTGATGATGTTTTCGCCCCTGTCGCACGCATGGAATCTGTTCGAGTCTTATTGGCTCTAGCGGCACAGGAGGGCTGGTCTGTTCATCAGATGGACGTCAAGTCCGCATTTCTGAATGGAGACCTCAACGAGGAGGTATATGTGTACCAGCCGCCTGGCTTTGCTGTTGCTGGACAAGAAGACAAGGTGTATCGCTTGCGCAAAGCCCTGTATGGCCTACGGCAAGCGCCAAGAGCATGGAACGCAAAGCTTGATTCAACATTGAAGAAGAAAGGTTTCAGACAAAGCAACCATGAAGCTGCAATCTATAGGCGAGGTTCTGGAAACCATCTGTTGCTTGTCGGTGTGTATGTGGATGATTTGATCATCACAGGGGCCAAAGAGCAGGATGTTGAAAGCTTCAAGGCTGAAATGAAAGCAATATTTGAGATGAGTGATCTCGGGCTCTTAAGCTTCTATCTGGGCATTGAAGTACAGCAGAGCATCGATGGCATCACCCTCAGACAGACTCACTATGCCAAAAGGATACTGGAATTGGGTGGTATGGTGAACTGCAACCCTGCAGCCACCCCTATGGAGGAAAGGCTAAGATTGAGCAAGAAAAGTACAGCCAAGGAAGTTGATCCAACACAGTACAGGCAGCTGGTTGGAAGCCTGCGATATTTGGTTCATACTCGACCTGACTTGGCGTTTGCAGTCGGGTTTGTGAGTAGATTTCTGGAGAGGCCCACCATAGAGCATCAGCAGGCAGTGAAGCGTATCCTTCGGTATGTGGCAGGCAGTCTGGAGTATGGCCTGCACTTCACCAAGGCATCCAGTGAAGCCAGATTCATTGGCTACTGTGACTCAGACTTGGCTGGAGATATTGACTCAAGCAAGAGCACTACAGGTTGTCTATTCTTCCTAGGCAACAATCTGGTCAGTTGGCAGTCCATTAAACAAAGAGTGGTTGCCTTATCTAGCTGTGAAGCAGAGTATGTTGCCATGACTACTGCTGCAACACAGGCTCTGTGGCTGTCCAGGTTACTTGCTGAATTGTTGGGAAAGAAAGTGGAAGTAGTAGAGCTGCGAGTGGATAACAAATCAGCAATAGCACTTGCAAAGAACCCTGTCTTTCATGACAGAAGCAAGCATATCAGGATCAAACAACACTTCATCAGAGATTGTGTGGAAGAAGGCAGCATCAAGACTAAGTTCGTCGCCACAAATGATCAACTGGCAGACATTCTGACTAAGGCCTTAGGCAAGGTCAAGTTTGAAGACATGAGAAGCAAGATTGGGATCATGAAGATCAAGGATGGGGGAAGCAGGTCTTAGGGGGAGAACTGTAGAAGTTAAGTCCTGCTCCCAGTTATCACTTAGTTATCTGTGCTTAATTATGTTTCTGCTATTAAGGCCTTGGGCAGCACAAGTGACTGTGCAAGTACCCAGGCAGTTAGCTGTTTAGTTAATGCTCTAATGAGCCATCAATGTAATCAATGTGCTACTTATCTCCTATATATGAAAGAGCAGTCGCATGGGTGTGTTATCCCAGGCTGAACAAAACACTCTGTACCTCCAACACAAGGTACTAGACAAATTGCAACCTTTCTAGAGTACAAACAAACACTTCCTCCAGTCAGAAATATAAAGGGTTGTTCTTTTTCGACAACCTATCAAGGGTTGTTCTTCGCCAAACACTTTCAGGGAAGCCAAATCCAGTAATATATTGTGTTAGAGCAACTCCAGCAGGGGCACCCAAATCAGGGCCCCTACTTTTGATTTGGGTGCTCTCCCTACTTTTGGGTGCTGTATTTTTTACTTTTACTCCAACAGCAGCACCCAAATTTAAACCCCCATATCTATTCCAGTAGAGGATGATAGACGGGACCCAAGTGTTACTCTTTCTTCTTCCTCCTCCTTCCTCTGTATAGGAACCGGTGGATAAAAAAAACCGCAAATGGAGGACTGAGCAAAGGGACTGGTGAACAACCCACAGGGACTGGAGAAGCCACCGACCGTCCGGAAGGCTGGATTCGTGCGTCCAGTGGCCACACAGGCATGGGCCTTGCGCCGCGGCCACCGCGGTCGCCGCAGGCACTGCCCGATCCGGCCATCGCGTTGAGTACTTGAGTCTAGGGAGGAGCGGTCGTTGGGGCCGCTGCTCCGAGGCGAGCACTAGGAGGAGCGCCAAACGAAGCAGTCACTGGGGCCGTTGCGAAGGTGGTAGAGAGAGAGAGAGAGAGAGCTGCAGGGGCTCCCTGACGCGGGATCCATGGCGGCTGCATGTGCTCACGTCGGAGCCTTGGGGAAGCAGCTCCAGGCGTGGGCAAGTCACAGGAGGAGCTCTAGGCGGTCGTGGCGGAGGCAGATGGCTCGCACTTGTGCCATGGCCGGGCGGGGAGGTGCTCCGGGCGAGCGCGCCGGAGAGGAACCTGTCATTGCTATACGATGGGGGCCTAGACCCGAGCCCCCATTCTTCCACCACAATGGGGTCTAGGTGTAGAATTTGGGTGCCCAACTAAATTTTGGGACCCTAGTAGGGGCCCTGCTGGAGCAAATTTTTTTACCTGAGCCCCCATATTTAGCTATAGAGGCTCAAGAAGGGGCCCTGGAGTTGCTCTTACTATGAGGCGTAGAAAGATGGAAGTTGCTATAGTTGTGATCTGCCTATGCTGCGTGGATGTGCAAGGCGAGGCCACACAGGAGTGGAGGTCAAGGGCAGGGCGGCGTGGTGTCCGCTGGCGAGGCCCTTCGGGCCATGTGGGGAAGGCGGCATTTTCTGTTCAGAATAGCAAAGGAAGAAGGCTAAGAGCATGACATGTGGGACCTGCTAACGGATGTGGCTGATGGTGTTAAAATGGAGACATTCCTATCCCTTTTCATCCCTCCAACCAAACAAAAAATTAGGATAGACCCGGCCTTTCAACCAAACATGATGGTGTCCAGAAAATAGCGATGGATCCACCCAGTCCCTCATATCCCAAAACCAAACATACCCTAGTGACTATGGTGAGGCATGCGGCATCAAGTTTGAATAATTTTGGCTGGATTCAGTATTCTGTGAATAATCCTGCAACATCAATGTTTCAGGTTTTGGTTTGTGACCTGCAACTTCAGGTGAACCTGAGTTGCAAAGGACCTGTATGCTCAGATGCATATGATGGATGGACAGTGCTAGCTGAAACATGCTGGACTGCTGTTTTGCTGTTGATCAGGCGATGGCTAACATTACTGTTCTGCAGACTCATGTGTCTGTTGATTTTGAGCTGATATTACTGAGGAATCTTCAAGGCTGAACTATATGCGACCGGAGCCACCTAACTGTGAGTCCGGTGACATGGTTTATTGGTAGACAACAAGTGACTTTGCTGACAGGCAGAACTGATCAACAGGGAATTTCAGCCTCAGTTTATCATTTAGTTTGCCTTTTGGATGGCGTGCAGTCATGGATCATATCAGAAGTTAGTAGCTGTTATGGTAGGCAACACCTACCAACGCCGGCGTCAGCAAGGGGGCTGAGCCCTGGCGCATAGGGCTAGAATTTGGATAGTTTGTTAGAGTTTGAGATAGATAAGATTAGATAGATTTTGGAAAGATATGATAGAGTTTGGGTTAGAGTCCAGATATGATAGAGTTTGGGTTAGAGTCAAGGTTTGATAAAGGAATCAGAGTTTGTTAAGCGTTTGTTACCTAGATTGTAATAGGACTATAAAGTCCAGTCAAGTTAATGAATCAGGCAGCCTGGGATTGTGTCTAAGACACCCTTGGGCGCCCAGCACCCCTTCCCTGTTTCCCTGTACGTCTTCCTGCTCTGCCAGCGACGGCTCTCCGCCGCCGTCAACGCTCACGCCCTCAACCTCTCCACTCTCCTCCCTACAACCTCCGCAGCAAAGCCCAGCACCGTAACAACGTGGTATCAGACTCCATGGCAACGACCGGGGATGCCTCCGCGCCGCTCGCGCCGTCGACCAGCGTGTCCGCGGCCACGAGTGCTTCGCAGCCACTGACCGCCACCACCGGCGCTCTCCTCCCCACCACCCCACTGTCCCAGCCGCCCACGCTCGCCTCCATCGCCGACTCGCTCGCTCGACTCACCTCCGCGTTCAACGGCATGCAGCTGCAGATGTCAGCCATGAACCATCAGCTGTCTGCCCAGGGCGCCAGATTGACGGCCATGGACGGCCAGCAAGGGTACCCCCAATTCGGCTTGCCGGGGTTCGGGGGTGTTCCCCAACTACCGGCGACCTCGGCACCGCTGATCACGGAAGTCACGACGGCTGCCGAGGACTCATCTGCGTCGGTGTTCCCTGCACTGCAGCAGTCGTCCACAGCTCTGCAGGGACAGCAGTCCGCACCGGCGCCACCACCCATGGGAGTTCCAATCACACACATCCAATTCCCTCACTCTCCGTCGCCGATCCCGCAGTTTGGCTCGGTTACGCAGAGTCTGCCACTGCCAGCCTCTGCCCACATGGCGCCTTCTCAGCCGGCATGGGAGTCCGCCGCCGTCCCCAAGTATCACAAGATCTCCTTCGAAACATACAACGGCAAGGAAGATCCGCTGGGTTGGCTCAACAAATGTGAGCAATTTTTCCGGGGCCAACTCACGCGCGAGGTGGACAAAGTCTGGATGGCGTCATACCACCTCAAAGGGGTAGCCCAACAGTGGTACCTCGTCCTGGAAACCGACATCGGCCGGCCATCGTGGCCGGACTTTCGTCGCTACTGCCAGCAGCGCTTCGGGCCCGCCATCAGCACTAATCACTTGGCGGACTTGGCGCGGCTGCCGTTCGGATCCAACGTCGACGCATATATGGAGGCGTTCCAAGCACGGGCCGCGCACGCAGGCGATCTCTCCTCGCCGCAGCGTGCCCGGCTATTCACGGGTGGACTGCCGGACTACATCCGCGTGGACGTCGAGCTCCAGGATCCCCAGGACCTCCAGCATGCTATGCGCCTGGCCCGGGCATACGAGCGTCGCAATGCAGTCCTGCTGCCCACCTTACCAGGACCCCAACGCCCGACGCGACGTCCACCAGCAGCCTTGTCGGCACCGGCAACGACCAGTAGCTCGCCTTCCTCTGCACTGGCGCCTCCGACGCCGGCTGCGCGCCCCTACAAGCGTCTCACGCCGGAGGAGATGGCTGAACGTCGCAAGCTCGGCCTCTGCTACAACTGCGATGAGCAGTTCGTCCGAGGGCACAAATGCGCCCGCCTATTCTATCTGGAGGTGCCTGATTATATCGTCGAGGAGCCCGATGAGCCGGACAACGACCCACCAACCGAGCAGCCAGCGTTCGACCCAGAGAAGCCGATGATCTCACTGTCCACGGTGACAGGCATCCGGGTGCGCGACACCATGCAGCTGCGTGTAACGATCGGCGCCCACGACTTCACGGCTCTTCTTGACTCAGGGTCGACGCACAACTTCATCAACCCAGATGCTGCTAGCCGCACAGGCCTGCAGTTCACAGACAGCAATGGTGCCCATGTTATCGTCGCGAACGGTGACCGCGTCGCGTGTCAGGGGCTCGCCCGCGGCGTTCAGCTCCTCATCGGCAACGAACGCTTCACGGTGGACTGCTTCTCGATTCCGTTGGCGCCCTACGACATGGTCCTAGGCCTCACGTGGCTGCGTGCTTTTGGGCCTATACTTTGGGACTTTGCAACGCTACGGATGGCGTTCACCCTCCGGGGCCGCCGGGTGGTGTGGACAGGAGTGGGTGCGCCCTGCACTGCCCCATCTGTGGCCCTGTCCTCGGCCAACCTCTACACCGACAAGGGAGAACACGCCCTTCTGGAGCAGCTCCTGGACGCTTACCAGGATGTCTTCACTTAGCCTGAGGGGCTGCCCCCGGCTAGAGCCTGCGACCACCGGATTCATCTGAAGGCCGGCACAGAGCCCGTGGCGGTGCGGCCATACCGTTACCCACAGCTGCAGAAAGACGAGCTGGAGCGGCAGTGTGAGGTGATGCTGCAACAGGGACTCATCCAGTACAGTACCTCGCCTTTCTCCGCTCCAGTCCTGCTGGTCAAGAAACAAGATGGGACTTGGCGCTTTTGCGTCGACTACAGGGCTTTTTGAGGCGCTGCGGCGACGCGCGGCGCCCTACCCCCTTCACAACGCCTAGGCGTTTATGGCGGACGCTAGGCGACGCCATATGATAATCTTAATATATAATACTACTAAAATTCAGAAGCAAATCATACCTTAATATTGCCAAGTGTTAGCATGTAATACCATAATTAATAAATAATGCTACCAGAGTGCTAGTGCACAACATAAAGTAGCAAAATAGCAAATCTGAAATCTCTCATCACTCAATAGAAACCAATTAGTCTCTAATATAACAAAGTATGAGAACAGGAAAAGAAACAGAGGAAGAGGGAAAGAAAGAGGGGAAGAGGGAAAGAAACAGAGGAAGAGGAGGGAAGCAGAGCTGCAGAGGAGATCAGAGAGGAGGCAGGGAGCATACGAGACAGACAGGCAGATGGTGGACGAACAGACGAGCAGCCAAGCAGAGATGCGGACTGTGGCTCCACGGCAGGTGCG
Source organism: Sorghum bicolor (assembly GCF_000003195.3). NCBI lineage: Eukaryota > Viridiplantae > Streptophyta > Magnoliopsida > Poales > Poaceae > Sorghum > Sorghum bicolor. The sequence goes on along the minus strand of NC_012878.2, from coordinate 5,495,442 downwards.
GAGGCCAAGCGGAGATGCAGCGCTGGCTCCGTGGCAGGGGCGGCTGGCCGGCCGGTGGACGAACAGAGGAGCAACCAAGCGGAGTTCGAGGTCCCCCTATCGCCTTCTCTCCTCCTCCAAACAGAGCTCGAGGTCCGCCTGTCGCCTTCTCTCTTCTTCTAAGCGGAGCTCGATGTCCGCCTCTGCCTCCGCCTTATCTCTTCCTCTCCCCTCGCCCTCACTCGCGGTCGCGGTAAATGCCGCACGCGGCAGATTTCCCGCGCGAAGGGCCTATCTAGTTCCGCGCCCTCACAGTTCCCACGCCCTTTCAGTGCGGACGCGCGGTCGATTTCCCGCGGGGCCGCGGTCCTTTTGCTGCCCTTCCCCCGCGAATCGACATCCGGCGTCCGCGGCAGGGCTGTAGGCGTCCGCCCGACGCCATTCTTCTCCTAGGCGACGCCTAACTCGATTAGGCGGACGCCATACCGATGCAGGTCGTGGCGCCCCCGACGCCCAGGCCCTCTACCACGCCTTGTCGCCTAGGCGACGACTAGGCGACGCCTAGGCGACGCCTCAAAAACAATGCAGGGCTCTCAACTCGGCGACAGTCAAGGACAAATTCCCAATTCCGGTTGTCGAGGAACTCCTGGACGAGCTGCATGGCGCAAAGTTCTTCACCAAGTTGGATTTGCGCTCGGGATATCACCAGGTTCGCGTTTACCCTGCAGATGTCCACAAGACGGCGTTTCGCACGCATCATGGCCACTTCGAGTTCTTGGTTATGCCTTTCGGCTTGTCCAACGCGCCATCGACGTTCCAGGCGCTTATGAACTCCGTTCTCAAGCCGTTCCTTCGCCGCTGCGTGCTCGTCTTCTTCGACGACATCCTCATCAACAGTTCCTCGTGGACGGAACATCTGCAGCACCTGCGCGCCGTCCTCGTCGTCCTTCGCGCTCATCGTTTCCACCTCAAGCGGTCCAAGTGCTCCTTCGCCACTGCTGCTGTCCGCTACCTCGGCCACGTCATCACGGCCGAGGGTGTGGCCATGGACACCGCCAAGGTGGCAGCCGTGCAGTCTTGGCCGCGGCCACGTGCAGCACGCGGCCTCCGCGGTTTCCTCGGACTGGCCGGCTATTACCAGCGTTTCATCAAGGATTATGGCATCATTGCAGCGCCCTTGAGGCAGCTGCTCCGCAAGGACGCATTCCAGTGGTCGGAGGCGGTCGATTTGGCCTTCTCTGCTCCAAAGGCTGCTCTCACTTCGGCGCCAGTTCTACACCTGCCCGACTTCGCTGCCACCTTCATCGTCGATTGCGACGCCTCGGGCTCCGGCTTCGGGGCAGTGCTGCACCAAGATGGCGCGCCGATTGCTTTCTTCAGTCGGCCGTTTGCTGCCCGTCATCTCAAGGTGGCGGCCTACGAGAGAGAGCTTATCGGCCTCGTTCAGGCCGTGCGACATTGGAGACCCTATCTATGGGGGCAGGCGTTCGTTGTCCGGACAGATCATTACGCCCTCAAGTTTATGCTGGATCAGCGGTTATCTACAATTCCTCAACATCAATGGATAAGCGAACTGTTTGGGTATGATTTCAGGATCGAATTTCGTCCAGGCCGATCCAACATCGTCATTGATGCTCTCTAGGCGGGACGGCGAAGAGCCACTGCTGGCTGCACTTGCAGGCCCGACAATGGCTTGCTATGCGGCTGTTTCGGTTCCCACCTTTCGGCTCTTTGATGAACTGCGCAGGGAGGTGGAGGCTGATGCTGTACTCTGAGCCCGACGCGATGCGGTGGCGTCCGGGGCGCATGGTGAGGCCTGGACTGTTCGGGAGGGGCTCATGCTCCACAAAGGGCGTGTCTTCGTTCCGGCCTCGTCAGGCCTCCTCGAAGATGTTCTACAGCTCGCTCACACAGGAGGCCACGAGGGAGTGCAGAAGACCTTGCTCCGGCTTCGTTCGGAGTTTTTCGTTGAGCAAGATCGCCGCGTCGTAGGGGACTACGTGCGGTCTTGTGCGGTGTGCCATCGGAACAAGACTGAAACACTCCACCCTGCTGGTTTGCTGCAGCCCCTGCCGGTGCCGTCGCGCATTTGGGCGGACATCTCCATGGATTTCATCGAGGCCCTGCCAAAGGTCCATGGCAAAAGTGTTCTGCTGACCGTGGTTGACAGGTTCTCTAAGTTCGCCCATTTCATTCCTTTGGGCCATCCCTACACGGCTTCTTCGGTCGTGTGTGCCTTCTTCCAGGAGATAGTGCGTCTCCATGGCATTCCGGAGTCCATTGTCAGTGATCGTGACCCAGTGTTTACCGGTCATGTGTGGCGGGATTTGTTTCGACATGCGGGGGTGAAGTTGCGCATGAGCACCGCTTTTCACCCACAGACGGATGGGCAGTCAGAGGCTGTGAACAAAACGATCACCATGTACCTCCGTTGTTTGACTGGTGACCGTCCCCGTGATTGGCTTGACTGGTTGCCATGGGCTGAATTTTGCTACAACTCAGCATACCACACGGCGCTGCAAACATCGCCGTTCCAAGTGGTTTATGGCAGACCACCACCGGACTTGCTGCCATATACCTCAGGACATGCCCGCACTGAGGTGGTTGATGCTCTCCTGACCAGGCGTGATGAGTTCTTGGAAGAGGTTCGCGGTCGGCTTCTCCAGGCACAACAGTACGCTAGGCGCTTTTATGATGCTCATCACCGTGCCCTGGAGTTTGCTGTTGGGGAATGGGTTCTGCTACGTCTGCTCCACCGTCATACGCAGTCCTTGGTTCCTGGGGGACGCAGCAAGTTGGGACCCAAGTACGCTGGCCCTTTTCAAGTGCTTGAACGCATTGGTGAGGTGGCCTACCGTTTGCAGCTTCCAGATGACGCTCGTATCCATGATGCCTTCCATGTCGGGGTACTCAAACCATTTCGGGGCATACCGCCGTCGTCCCAACCAGTTCTGCCTCCTCTTCGTCATGGTAGGCCTTTACTTCATCCAGAAAGGGTGCTGCGTTCTGAACTTCGTCGCGGTGTATGGCACGTTCTCGTGGAATGGTCAGGTCTGCCGGCATCGGATGCTACTTGGGAGCCCGTTCCAGATTTCAGAGAAGCCTACCCCTCCTTCCAGCTCGCGGACGAGCTGTTTCCCGAGGGGGGGGCAACACCTACCAGCGCCGGCGTCAGCAAGGGGGCTGAGCCCTGGCGCATAGGGCTAGAATTTGGATAGTTTGTTAGAGTTTGAGATAGATAAGATTAGATAGATTTTGGAAAGATATGATAGAGTTTGGGTTAGAGTCCAGGTTTGATAAAGGAATCAGAGTTTGTTAAGCGTTTGTTACCTAGATTGTAATAGGACTATAAAGTCCAGTCAAGTTAATGAATCAGGCAGCCTGGGATTGTGTCTAAGACACCCTTGGGCGCCCAGCACCCCTTCCCTGTTTCCCTGTACGTCTTCCTGCTCTGCCAGCGACGGCTCTCCGCCGCCGTCAACGCTCACGCCCTCAACCTCTCCACTCTCCTCCCTACAACCTCCGCAGCAAAGCCCAGCACCGTAACAGTAGCTGTGCAGTTGTGTGTTCACTAAATTGAGCGAGCAGCTTCTGCTGGTTGCTCGGCAACTCAAATCGAGACGAATTCAAATATATGTATAAACAGTAATTAATACTTCAAAGTGACAAGTGAGATAAAATTATTGGGTTCCTATGTAAATTAATGCTGAGGCACCAATTGGAGAACACACATTTCAGTGGAGTTATACCATGTCTTCTCATATTGATTTTAAAGCCATTGGTAAGCTTATATTGTTGGGAAAATCAAAAAATGGTTTACTAGTTCCTTAAACATACACATTTCAAACAAAGAACAAGCTAACCCCCAGCAATCTGGTGCTGTTTTGGTAGGGCAGGCAGGGAGAGCTTGATGAGTCAACGCGAAAACAAATCGAGGGAAACAACAGGCAGCCAATAGAAGCGGGGTTCTCTTATCACTCACCGGTGATTTGCATGGAAACGGTGCAGTTGCTGGAGAGATGCACTAGTAGCTCCACTACCTGTCTCAGTTTTCACATCCCACCCTTACTCTCTCTGAGATCCCTACCCTCTGTTTCTGTGGAATAACAAAAGAAAAGGTATGAGAGATGAGAGAAATCTCAAGCCTAAACAAAATGGGTTCACAAAATAACAAGCCTGATAGCATACACAATACACCTGATACAAAAGATAAACCCAGTAGACAGGCCCAAAAATGTTACAAGCCGCAAGGGTGGCCCATCATTCCAGGCTTTTGATTATAAATTGAATGGTTAAGAAATTTGACTGGCAGTTCAACAAATCCTCAATCAACTGATGTCAAGCAAATCTGAAAAAAAACACCTTCAGACATACTAGTACACAATAAATTAACACAGAGAAGAATAAGGAACAAAGGACATCACCTTAGGAAGGCTAGCTGCTTCAATCCTTGCAGAGAAGTTTAGCAATTATACAAATTGCTGCTTTAGTAAAAAATTATCGATTTTAACATCTTCGATTGATAGAAGCAAACCTTAATTAAATTGCATTTCAGGATTTGAGTGAACCTACCAATGGAGTAAATCAACTCCAAGTCTCACACAGGACAATAGTGAGGTGATTACATTGAACCGCTAAAAGTACCCTTTTCTTTGAGAAGGAATGGTCAAAACAAACAATTTTGATGAAATAAAAATACAAATTTCCACCATGCCCATCGATCAAAGGTCTGTTCTGGTGTTAGCTGTATTAAATGTAGAAACAGAACATTGCATTAAAAAAATGTAGAAAGAGAACAAAGATGATACAGTCTTCAAATTTCCGAAGGGAAAATCAGCTCAATTTCTGTAGAAACGTAAACCATTAGAAAATCATAACACAGGCACTGCTAATATCTGATACAAGGTTATTAAGTATCACTACTTAATCAGAGAAGAATCAACCCATAATGGCATCTCAAACAGCATGGCTTATTCAGGAGAACAAACACCAGCATACTGTGTAGGTGCAAACAACATAATACATAAGTCATGAATAAAGAGGCAAACAACATAAACACCATTGCAGGTGCATGTGAGATGTGACAGAAGAACTAAAACCAAAGTGAGAAAAAATAATGGTAACCAGAATTCTGTGTGAATCATTGTAATAAAGTCATGAACAAATTAGTCCTACTGAGAAAATTCATGACCACATTAGTATTTCTTTCTCTCGGGAAACATTAGTATTTCTTCTGCACCTGCTGCTTTCACAGGACAAGATATCACCAATAGCCACCGCAGGAACAAGAGCCATTCTTGAAATGATGGAAGCGACTGGAATCTCGTACAATGATCTCATGGTCCACAATCTTGGAGATGTAGATGAATGCACTGTGACAATCACCGCAAACACGAAGGTTCTTTGTGATCCGTATGGGACAACCAGGGGAAGTTGTGAGGAGCCCATATGCGAGAGCAAGCTTCTCACTGTGTTCAGTGAGAAGATTATTTTTCTCCTCGTCATCAACATCGTGCAGTGCAAAGTTTGTCTCGGGGACATAACCCATAACCTTGATGCGACCAATTAGTCTCTCCAAAAGAGAATATATCTCTGGAGAAAGAGGGTGTGATCGATCTCCAACAAAGAAAGATGCAGTGCCCTTCTTACCTTGGACCCAGCTGCATCCTGGCCTCTTCTTAATCCCTGATTTCTTCATCAGTTGTCTGATTCTTGCTACATCTTTCCACCGCCTTGCAGTAGCATATATGTTGGAGATAAGTGTGTAGGATCCATCATTCTCTGCTTTCATACTGACCAGTTTGTTCAGAGCATATTCAGCAAGTTCCACATTCGAATGAACTCTACAGGCACTAAGTAATGCAACCCAGATAGCTGCACTAGGCTCCATTGGCATTTCCTGAATCGTCTTCCATGCCTTATCTAATCGCCCAGAGCGAGCCAGCAAGTCAATAACACAAGCATAATGCTGTGCACTGGCAATTACACCATAATCGCTACGCATGATATCAAAGTAATCCAGACCTTGATCCACCATGCCAGAATGGCTACAAGCATAAAGAAGAACCAGGAAGGAAATATCATCAGGAACAAAGCCTGCCTTTTGCATCTTGTCAAATATGTCCAAAGCCTCCTTACCACGACCATGCATTCCATACCCTGACATCATTGAAGTCCAAGATACTTCATTCCTTTTAGGCATGCTATCAAATACATTTCTAGCAGTATCAACATCACCACACTTTGAGTACATATCAATAAGGCAGTTTGCCACAAAGTACACAGATGATTCGTATTCATGGTGGCGGGTGACATAAGCATGAATCTGCTTACCCATACGAAGAGATGACAAATGTGCACAGGCCATCAAAATGCAGGAGATTGTATAAGCATTTGGGGCAACTGCATATGGTTTTGAAATCATCTCTGAGAAAAGCTTGAGAGCATCATTCGAGTCTCCATATTGTGCATACCCACCAATCATAACGGTCCAAGTCACCACATTACGTTCCCTTCGAGGTATGGAATTGAATATGGTGCGTGCAGCTTTGAAGCTTCTACACTTTGAGTACATATCTATTAATGCATTGTGTACCACTAGATCCTCACCATCACCATCACCACCAAAATCATTATCCAAGGATAGAAGACACTTCTTCAGAGAGTATGCATGAGTTTCCATACCCTGAGACAATGCTCCCAAGGAAGCACAAGCAGACAATAGAGAGATGATAGTGACAGAATTTGGCTCTGAACCATAAAGAATCATTTGCTGGAATGTGTCAAGGGCCTCTTGGCCATATCCCCTCTGAGCATACCCTGCAATTACAGCACTCCATGTTATGACGTCTAGCGGGATATTTTCCTTGCGCATATTCTTGAAAAGCTCGAAGGCTGCCCCAAATTTCCCACTTTGGGTGTATCCAGTAACCATTGCATTCCAAGAAACGACATCCTTGAATTCCATTACATTGAAAACATTTACTGCATCCTTCATCGACCCACACTTTGCATAGGTATCAATCAGCGCATTGCACACAAAAGCATCTGCAAATGTGCCATTCCGAATAGCATAGCTATGAATTTCTTTAGTCTGAGGCAATGCCTTTAGAGAAGCACATGCAGGAAGAATGTTGACGATGCTAATGATATCTGACCTTTCATTTGTAGCTTTTTCGTGAACAATTGTTGTCATCTCTGAAAACAGGTCTAATGCAGTCCGCGGATTACTACCCTTAACATGGGCAGCAACAATTGAGTTCCATGAGATAACATCATCAATTCCCTTCCGTGTTATTTCATCAAACACCAGACTGGCATCCTCCAAAGAACCAGAGCGGGAATACATCGCCACCAATGCATTGCATACAAAGACATTTGACTCAAATCCATTGCAACATATGAGCCCATGGAATGCGCTACCGGAACGGTATGAAGGTAGCTCTCCACATGCTTTCAGCGCATATGGCAGAGTAAAATGGTCTGGCTTAGTTCCAGCACGCAGCATGCGGCAAGATACGCCAATTGCTCTGTCAAGACGGCCTTCCTCGATGTGTGCTCTTACAAGTAGATTCCACCACACGGCCGGCGATGGCACGACGCGCTCCAACACTGAGAGAGCATCGCTGGTGGCACCACAAGCAAGATAGGAGGCTACAACACCGGTGCCCAAAGATTTTGGCGAAACATACGAATGTGATGGAAGTGGTGGGAGTGACACTGACAGCAACGATGCTGGATAAGAAAGAAGGCCATAGGCAATTATCTTCTGGTGAATTTGACGGACTGTATTCACAGACCTGCATTCCTTTAACAGGGATGCAAAATGGGTTGGAGAGACATCTCGACCAGTGCATTCTGCACTTGCAACTGACAGGAACTGAACTCCGATTCGTTTTGCTGCTTTTGGCGAGTTGAAGAGCATAACGCTAGCGGAATATCATAGTGCACTCTAAATCCTCAAAATAGTAGTCAGGGCATCACTGTTTCATCAAACAAACAAACAAAGAGAAATCGCTTAGAAAGAAGTATCATAGACATCGCCCCAATTAGGGGGTAAAAGGAAAATGCCAATAGATATGAATGCGTAAGAACACCATCAAGGCCAGGGGCGGATCCAGAAAAGGGACATGGTTGTACACATGTACACCCAATAATTTTTGCAAAAACTTCGAAGTTAGGAGGATTGTCAAATAGCTAAATAGCTTTAGGTTAGGGTTTCTGTGATCAGCTTCGCACAGCATAAGGAAAGGGAAGGGAAGGGGTGGAACTACCTGGTGGGTGCTCGTCGCCGGCGAAGAGACCAAGGAAAGCCTCGGTACCTGGCGGCGGCGGCGGCCCAAGAGTCGTCTGGGAGCGAGAGCGAACGAGAAACAGGGGGAGGAAGGAGGAGGGAAGCGGACGGAATCGCGGAAGGGGAAGCAGACGGCGAAGAAAAAAACGCAGAGGCTTCTTGTGGGCCGTTTTTCAGTTTCTTTGAAAATTTGTGTTTTTTTTATTTTTCTCTCCCATTCAATTTTTTATTCTTGTTGATTTCATATGTCTATTCTCTTCATTGATACTAGTGGCTAGTAAAACATTTGTTTTAAATAAACAGAAAATCATATCTATTCTCTTCATTGGACATTATGAGTGGCTAGTAAATATATAGTATATTATAAATAAGTAAATGGAACTTTTTATATTTTATTAGGTTGAATATTTTTCTATTGAAGCTAGAAGCCATTTTCACATGAACATATACCAATTTCACAAACCAATAAGTGATAACAATATTTTTCTAAAATAAAAATAACTTTTTCTTTGTGACAATTTCCCAAGTGAATATTAAATATTTTTGTGCCGTTAAACATGAAATAATAGCTCCCATGAATTAGGAACACTGTTGTCATCAATAAAAAATGGTATGAACTCATTAAAACATTCATGCTCTAAAAAGTATTGACACTTTAATATCTCGTGAACAATTTGAGTCTTCCTAACCCTCTCTTTTAATTGTATAATTTACCATGGATTTTTATGTTGTAATAGGGTTAAAGATTAGGTTGCAAAATACTTTCTCATATTAGAATTGTCGCACTTTATCAACCTTGTTAAATAAATCTAGCTAAGTGTGTGCTTATTATCCTCAGGGGACAAAGATAGTAGAGGCACATAGGCATTGTTTAGTTCACCCAAAAACCAAAAAGTTTTCAAGATTCTTTGTCACATCGAATCTTTCGGCACATACATGAAGCATTAAATATAGATGAAAATAAAAACTAATTGCACAGTTTAATTGTAAATCGCAAGATGAATCTTTTGATTCTAGTTAGTCCATGATTGGACAATATTTGCCACAAACAAACGAAAGTGCTACAATAGCGAAATCCAAAATATTTTCGCATCTAAACAAGGCCATAGTGGCATTAAGTCCACAGAAAAGCTCCAACCGAAAACAAAGATATACAAGCTGAAAAGATATATCGTTATGAGGCAAGAACAAAACAAGACTTAACATGACAGGATAGGAATATAAATAGTTTAACCATAAAAAACAATTATGCATTCAGAAAAAAGTTTTGTACAAATAATAATATTGTATAGTTAATAAATTAGAAATGTTGCCATTCTTACGTGAGTAGTTGTCCTTTATAGATCAAATAGTTTTTTCTCTACAGGTACAACATTTGTTTACTCGTCTTTTTGTAGTAAAATACATTTTCGAGTTAGAAACAACTTCTAGAGTAGAAAAGCAATATTTTTTCGACGAAAGAAGAATTATAGTTGCATACATGAATATGTTAGAAGCACTCTGGATTACATAAATATCCAAAAAATGATTTGCATCTAAATTGTACCCATGCTATGAATAGCTCCACATCTCAAAACCAAACCAGTATGATGCTTTGCAGTATGGATGACCGCATAGGCAAATACTCGGCAAAAGGCCTGAGAACATATGCCCAACTAACGACGACGACCAACATTCATGTAGGCGGAGTTGAGAAACTTTTCTTTCTGGTATCTTCCTTCTTTCTACCACCGAAGAATGAGAAAAATTGATCTGAAATTTATTCTCCCTAGTCCTTCATCATGGCCAGATCTAACCAAAAGAAAATGAAGAAAATATTGGAGAAATTTATTTCATAGCAGCGACACCATCTCCACCTTGATGTCGCTGCCCGAAAATAAAAGTCTCCATGTCGTCAAACCGGTGAGGAAGCCGACACCGTAGTTGTTGCCCGCATCTTCAATAGAGCCACCATGGAAAAACGATTTCACCTTGCTCTCTCATCATTGCCGGAGAGGAGGAGGAGGAGAAAATAAATCTCTAAAACCAAAAATCTTGGCACGGAGAGACCCTAACCCTAAAGATTCGATCTACTAGGAAAAACTTATTAAAAACGATGGATCCCTACTCCCTTTGGCCTCCGGCGATATGCCGAAGAGGGGAGGGAGGAGGACTAGTGGTGGTGGAGATGGGAGCGACGGCGGCGACGCCGAATTGAAGACCGGGGCAAAAGAGGAAAAAATATGATCATAGTATAGAAAAATATCAGGGGTGTAACACATTTGTCTTCCTAATATTTTATTGAATAGAAAACTTATACGTCCAAATATATTGTAGTAATTATCCTACTTTAGACAATATAAGAATCTATATCTAGATATTTTGCATGAGAAATATCTAGGCAAACAATATTCTATATGGAACACTCTAGATCTTGATATTTTGTATAATAAAAACTATATGAGAATAGATAAATATGAGAGATATTCTAACATATAGAAAAGTGTAGAAGATTGCTACTATAAAGCTATAAATACATATATAGACTTGTGCTCATTCCATACATACCAAGTTATCAAAAGTTATGGAAGTAGTCATCGCATATTTAGTTTGAAATACTTCGTAGTTATTTTGAAGTTTACAAGTATAGATGTTAAAAGTTTGTTTATAACAAGTTAGATATGATTCTGCACACCTAATATTATAAATTTGCGCTTGCCACGTGGGCTACGAATTGTGATCAAGGCTTATGTGTTATATTTTTCATAGGTATCACTAGTCCGTTGTTATAATGATCATAGAAGGGAGAAACATTAGTGCCCAATCAAGACAAAGTCATTGGTTAAGCATTTCATCGAGCGTATGCAAGGCATCAGGCGATCGAACCTACTCTAGTTAGCTTAGACTAATAAAGCACGCAGTAAAGTTCGTAGAATATATACTTTTCTGACACTACAGAAGTTTCAACTTCTGCTAGAGTAAGCAGAGATCATACTTCATCAATCAAGATTTAAGAAAATAAAAACAATAAAAATATCTGGAAAACAAGGAGTTAGGCTTCCTCTTTACAGTCCAGATGGATGATGATGTGCACCGGCACTGTGTGTCCAATACTAGCAGAGATCAAAGAGTAGAGGAGGCAAAGAGGAAAAAACGCTCACGACTGACGTGCTTCGAGTGGGTCGGCAGCGTGGGAGGAGGCGCAGTAAAAAGGACGGAGGAGCGAGCGGCGGTCAGCAGCACCTCAGTAGACAGTGACTCCCCTGGTCGCTTTGGGCTCAAGTGTGAAGATCTAACCCCACTAGGAAAAAACTTTTGACCCAATAAAACCTATAAAGGTTTGTTGCCTCTTCTTCTGCTTTCATCTTGGATGTAATTCTCGCTTCATAGAGACCTTGGTGATCAGCGATTTAGCCGAATAGGAGTAATGAAATCTCCATTATCAAAAACAAAAAAAAAGAAATTTATATTATCAAAAAACAAAAATAATCATAAACTTCTTGGTGAACTTTATTACTAGTTCTCAAAGTGGCACGACATATTAATTACAGAATTTGCCAAGTTTTATGAGTGGTAAATGTAAATCCTATAAACCCCTCCCTCATCTGACATTGTCAAATTAAACGCTTAGACTATCTCCAACAAGTAACCTATATGGGACCCAAACCTAAAATAGATAGCGAGAGACTCAAAATCGGTCTCCAATATACTACCTATATGGGAGACTTATTTTGAGTTGTCTTAGAGGAATAACCCAAATATAAGTATCTCTCCTGGAAACATATTTGCAGACAGGATTCTTTTTTACGTTATGTTGTTGGAAAAGATACCGAATGCGTATTGAACCTTTTAACTGTAATGCTATATAGAGGTCAAATGAGTCTCGTATTTTGGGTGTCGTTGTTGGAGATAGGTGCTACTGCATGAAGGGTATATTGGACTTGTTACGACTTGCTGGAATCTGAGTATAGAACAATATATATATACATAGCAGCAGGATAAGATGGAGGGCATGGAGTTTGTAATAAACCTGTTCAACCTTAACAGCTGGTCTCACAAACCATAATACACCAGTCACTGTCATGCGTGTGCCCATCAGAGACGATGATGTGATGCAGTACGCTTGTGCAATTTGGTTGGTATACTGCAACTTCACACAATAGACCGACGGCAGTGGAAACTTGTCGCCTCTCTCATTTCAAATTTCTGCATTTATTAAAAATATATTTCTGCATTTTCTGTTCCAGATGGAAAAGAGGACAATAATCACGCTCTACCTGAAAACAACAAACAAATGCCCCCCCAAAAAAAAAATATCATTAGAGATTTGGACCATAGAGAAAACTAGATCGAATGCAAATCTTATATATATTTCAGTACATTGATTAAATACGCCCATATATATGAATTAATTAAGAAAACTGATAGCGGATGACATGGCCACCCTGTCACACTTCCTTTGAACAAGTCTCTACACCCAATCCATGCCGCCGTCACTCCGGCTTCGTCAACACCATTTCCCCTCACCCTCGTCCAATAATTTTGTTTACACACGATCTCAACAACAGTTATCTTGTTTCCACGGTATACAGTTAAGTAGTCTTAGCGTTGGTGTCATTGCAGCTATGGGCCACAGTCAATCAAATGTTTTTAAGAAAAAAAAAAACAAAGCAGGTGAATTTGTCATAGATTTTTTTCTCTAGTTGGATCATATGGCTTCTCCATTAACTTGTTGAGGAATCAGGACTTCATCATGAGAAACTTCTACAGAAACTTGTGAGAGTGAAATTGTTTTTTTTTTGTTGTGAAAAAACTTATAAATTTGATAGCCCAGCTCTAGATTAATTTAAACTCGATAGAGTCTGTTTGAATCTATTATATAGCACTAAAAATTAGATAACTAATAGCTAATAGCTGCTAATTTTTTGGATAGTGGGTTGATATATGAACTCTTAGCACTTATTAGCAATTTTAAATCCACTAACAGAACTAATAGTTAGTACTCCAACTAATAATTAATAGGTCTGTTTGGATACACTGGTACTAATTAATTTATTAGCTGCTAATTTGTAGCGTTAAGATCGTAACCAGTCACCTCCATTTCTGCCTGCCATGGCCATATCTAACTAGCATTAATCAAGTACGATGACCACCAACCTCTAACATGTAATTACTGTTGTACCCTTAAACACGACCACGTCTCTAGTTAGTTCAAAATTAGCAATTAGTAGTAATAAAAAAAGTGCAAGACGAAATTTGGAATCTTGCAAAGTATATAAATGTGAACACACATGCTCTTTCACAGTTGTTGAATCTTGAGAGTTAGCGAGAGAGACAAATATCCATCCATCCATCAAGGAGGCTGCTGAAGGCGAGGGCTCTGACTCCGAGCGTGGAGATCGACGACGACCGCGCCATGGCAGGCGCCACCAACGGCGGCAACAACGGCGGCGGCGGCGGCGGGAAGGTGATCAGCATGCCGCTGCAGTACTTCTGCGTGCTGGCGGCGGTGGTGGTGTTCGTGATGGTGCTGTCACTGTCCTTCATGTCGCCGGCGGCCATGGTGGCCGTCCGCCAGAACCTCGGCTCCTCCGCGGCGGCCGCCGCCGCCCCTCGCAGCAGCAGCAGCAATAGCACCAGCAGCGGCGCCGCCGGCCTGGCCGCGGCATCACCGAAGGAGAAGGAGAAGGAGAAGGAGAAGGAGCAGGAGCAGGCGCGGCGGCCGCCGCCTGTGGTGCTGTTCAACTTCGGCGACTCCAACTCCGACACCGGCGGCGTGGCGGCGGCCAGCGGGATACGGATCATGCCCCCGGAGGGCCGCACCTACTTCCACCGCCCCACGGGCCGGCTCTCCGACGGCCGCGTCATCATCGACTTCATCTGTGAGTTCCATCCCCATACTTCCATAAGTTCCATTGATTAAACTCGCCATTAATTCACCGCTTCTTCTGCCGTTTGGTAAAATCAAATCATTTCGCCGCGCTGTTAGCTCTCTGGAAGACCGGAATTAGCAAATAATCCGAGGACTTAATTGCACACGAAAACCAGATAAACTGTTTAGGTGTCTGGCTGGCTGGCTGCTCGGTGCGATTTGCATGCATTTTATCCCCAAATCGCGCAGTCAATTTTTTTCTATCCGATTTGAATCATTCATGTTAAATTCCTCTGTTCTATACGCTCTCGATTTTACCGGGTCAATCAATCGGGCTAAAGGAGAGAAGATGGGTTGGTGGATCGTGGTGGCTAACAAGTTGGGAAAAAGGTCAATGAAGCCCATGTTGCCGCCGATGTGGAAGAGGGATTAAAAATTGGTGCTATTTGGTGGTTGAACTAGAGGCCTCATGTCATGTGATGTGCCATTTCAGTCTTTGGTTCTTTCCCCAGTCAGTTGAGAGAGATGGAATCATGGAAAAGCTTTGGCTGATTGGAATGTCGAATTAGGTTATCTACAGGGTTGAGAGTGAAAATCTGCCCTTGATTGTCTTAGCAAACTTGGTCCCATTTCTCCAATGTGAGAGACTGGTTCTTGTCTTGTGCTTTCCTGCCTGCCTCTTTCTGTGTGCAGACCAGACAGGTTGTTGGACGACCATCTTGTGTTTGATGCTCCACACAAAAGTGTGTCTTGGTAAATTCGACATGCCTTTTTTTTCATTTTCTTTGCATTGGCATGGATCGCAGTACCAAACATCCTTGTGTTATCATCGATAAAATGTACTTAGGTTATAGCTCGATTTGATGTGAAGAGATTAGACTAGATCTAACCAAAACAAAAGGATAGTGTGAGTACAGAAGGGGTGGTAATCAAGGTGATTGTTATACTGCTGGCTTGTCAGTTGTTTCTTACTCCTATTTTGTCCGATTAGCAAGTTGCTGAGTCAACGGCTAACATCACCGGAAACACTGCAGCTAGTGTTGTGGCATATGCGATGGCAGATGGAGCTGTAAACCTACCAATCACATGGTTTTCTTTGTCTGGTCTGTTCTGCCAACGTTAGTTAGTGCTTGTACAAAATATTAGGAGTTCAGGGTGCAGAGCATCATTCAGCTAACATGGTCAAACTGTGTTTATCCAGACTGGAACTGGAATGGATATTTTTTGCCAGCTTATTTACATGTTTGTAATTTAGAGAAGTTTGATTACTGAAAATAATTTAAAGAAGTCTTCCACTCGCTGACAGTACACAAAGTCGTTGACTATTTAACTTGCATCTTTAATTAGGAAATACGCAATATGCATGCCACGATGCTGACACCCCTCAATGATACGTGTTTACGTAATGGCGAAGTAAGTAGTTTTTTATTGTGATCTTTTTTGGGTATAATGTATATTTACCTCAGTAATAGTAAGTGTAAATTGAGAGAACAAAAGGGCGTTTTTTTTCATGGTCCACGGACGATTCATCCGGACAAGCTGCATCTGTACTTTCAGTTTGTGGTCATGAAAGCTTTAATCCTCAACTGATCTTCTCAAGTACAAACATCGCATCTGCATATACTCACTCCTATGGTTGAGATCTGAGATGCACGTGGTGGGGTACATGTGCATTATCTCTTCTGTTCATGATCTGAAATGTAGCCGTGACACACCAATCTGAAATGTCACTGTGACAGAGGATTAGCAACACATAGCAAATCTGCACTTACCATGCTATCCAAAGATTAAATTTGTTAATTATTTCTTGTTTTTTTTAACTCATGGCTTAATAGGGTCACCTGAAATTTTCAGGTGAGAGTCTGGGCACGCATGAGCTGAACCCATACCTCAAGGGAATTGGTTCAGACTACAGCAACGGCGTCAACTTCGCCATGGCGGGCTCCACAGTGACCCACCGCGCCTCTGACTACTCCCTGAACGTCCAGGTCGACCAGTTCGTCTACTTCAGGCACAGATCCCTTGAGATGTTTGAACGAGGTTTGTTGCCATCGCATTCGTACTCTCATCTGGATGATGATGAATGAACTTCCTGAATGCTGAACCTGACAAAATGTGCTTTCATCAGGACTGAAAGGCCCGGTGAGCAAGGAGGGGTTTGAGAACGCTCTGTACATGATGGACATTGGCCACAACGACATGGTCGGTGTGGCGCACACACCGTCCGATCAGTGGGACAAGAAGATCACAGAGATCGTCGGCGAGGTCAGACAAGCCATCTCGGTGAGTACCCAACATACCACTCCTATGAGAAAATCCGTTCAGCAATCAGCATACATACACTGACTGACAAAGAAGCATATCTCTGTTCTCCTGGCAAACTTCACAGATTTTGTATGACAATGGAGCGAGGAAGTTCTGGATCCATGGCACGGGCGCCCTGGGGTGCCTGCCGGCGCTGGTGGTGCAGGAGAAAGGGGCCGAGAAGGACAAGCACGGCTGCATCGCCGGCGTCAACAGAGCTGCCAAGGCGTACAACAAGAAGCTCAGCCAGCTCTGTGACGACCTCCGGTTCCACCTCAAGGGCGCCACCGTCGTGTACACCGACATGTTCGCCATCAAGTACGACTTCGTCGCCAACCACACCAAATACGGTATGAAATTGAGATGGACGGCAAATCCTCCCTGAAAGTTGCTGATAAGGATGGGGATGGCTTTTCAAATGGATAGCCGCGGTTCTTCTCTAGTGCAAGTTAATGAACTAAATAGACAATTACTTCCCTCTTCTTTTTTTTTTCATTTAGTTCATTTAGTTACATTAGAGAAAAACCGCGGGTATTTATTTGGAGCATCGTTCCCATCCTTAGTTGCTAACGATTCAGGCATTAAGAAAAGTCATTTCAGGACCGCTTATGTTCTAGTTGTTGTTCTTCAGGGATCGAGTGGCCGTTCATGGTGTGCTGTGGCAACGGCGGACCGCCGTACAACATGGATCAGGGAAAGCCTGGCTGCGGCGACCTGTGCCCGCCGGAGGCGAAGGTGGTGAGCTGGGACGGCGTGCACTTCACGGATTTCGGCAGCGGCCTTGCTGCCAAGCTTGCCATGAGTGGGGAGTACTCCAAGCCCAGGGTGAAGCTGGCGAGCTTGATCCATGGCGGATCCAAGAAAGCGTCAGATTCTTGATATGGTTCATCATTGATCGAGTTGTGACCTTTTGGATCCACATCTATAGAAGATGGAAGATGGGTAACGGTGATGAACTGAAGAGACGATGAAGGTTGTCGTGGTTGGAGGGAGGAGATGTTGCATCAGGCTGTTTCTTGACGTCGATTGACTCCTTGTACACAGAAGTACAGAAGGCAAAGTAGCAATGGAAATGATCACTTGCAATTGCAAGGTTAAGTTAATTTTGGTGTCTTCTTTTGGATTTTGTGGTTGGTGCAGAGTACAAAAGTTTTGTACCTTTGTTGTACGTGTATAGACTATTTATGATAGTTATTACAAGCTCCCAAAGGAAATATGATGTGTTTCGTCATTTCATTCTATTTTGAAAAGAAATAGCAAATGGTAGGAAACAATGAAGCATCATGTTTGGCACTCATCAGTCATCACTATCTTCTGTACAGACAAGTAGTTAGGCTTCTCATCACTATCTTCGTTGGCGTCTACGGTCTATCATTAGACTAGTGGGCTTGCACAATATTCTTTTATTTTTCCCTCTGTATTGGTATTACAATATGAGGGCAAAAATCATGACAACATATTATACCAAACAAGCTTAAGCAACAAATCATTTCTGCATGGTTATCAGTTTCAGATAAGTGGAATATTTACTGCAGTCATAATTTTCATTTCCATGGCACAACAAAAAAAGGATAAAGATGATGCAGAGAATGCTCCTCACTCAGTGCAGGAGACAAGTGTATGCTTCGTGGACAAATCACCCAAGAGAAATAAAACAAAGGATTCTGGTAATCACATCAAAATCGACCTATTTGTTGTATGAGGTAAAAGAAAATGTATGATAACGGGACAGTACAATATGCTAGTTATTACAAGCTCCCAAAGGAAATATGAGTGTTTCGTCATTTCCTTCTATTTTGAAACAAAAAAAAAGTAGAAACTAGAAAGCAATAGAATGTTTGGCCACTCATCACTATCTTCAGTACAGACCAGTAGTTAGGCCTCTCATCACTATCTTCGTTGGCGCCTAGCCTTCTAGGGTCTATAAATCTAGTGGCCTGTACTATATTGATTTTCCCCCTCTGTATTGGTAGATGAGGGGAAAAAAATCATAAGAACATACATTATACTGAACAAGTTTAAGCAACAAATCATTTCTGCATTGGTTATCAGGTTCAGATAAGTGCATTGTTTACTGCAGTCATATTTCATTTCTGTGGAAAAAAAGGGGGTGTAAAAAATGATGGAGAGAATGCTCCTCAGTGCAGGAGACAAGTGTATGCTTCATGGACAAATCATCCAAGAGAATTAAAACGAAGGATTCTGGTACTCACATCAAAATCGACCTATTTGTTGTATGGGGGGGTGGGGGGGGGGGGGGTGGGGGGGGGGGGGGGGGTGTAAAAGAAAAGGTATGATAACGGGACAGTGCAATATGCTATCTACGCTGGTAAAGTTACATCCTTGCAATCAGAGGAAAGGCAGTAACATAGAATGCAAACTCATCATTTTGACAAATTGTACACCGCTGAGTAATATGCTAATATCAGGGCCTCCATGTGGGACATCAGATGACTCCGAATGCTGATTGCAGCGATGATGTGACATGGGAAGCGAGTGCATTTTGAGCGAAAGTCTGGATGTTCTTCTTGGCATCTGTAACACAATAATGGAAATGCCATATGTCAGATTTTACTTGGTAAAACTCAGGTTGTGTACCTGAGTTGTGGAAAGCTTTCAAGTAAAAGTTCTATCTCCACTCCAACAGAGCCCCATATGACGTGAAAAGGAGGAGTCTTAAATGAAAAAAAATATATTATTAGAAATAACAGCAGAATACTGTGTAGAAAACAATACAGGTATAGTGAAGGTTACAAAAATCCTAGAACAAGCATATAGCTGGAGAAAATTTGTTGCTGTAACATGCCAAACTCAAACCAAGAAGCTGAATGGCTTGCACATTATTGAACATAATAAAACCATGCAAAATTGAAAATTATTATCTTTAGAACTATTATGCTTAGTTTCAATAGGAAACAGTCTATCTGATTCAGTTGCCAGTTTACGAGAGAACAATCAGTTCAGAACAAAATAACTCGGGCAATAAATCTTCACTAGAAACTTCTCAATAAGACATACCTTTGTTGCACTTGGTGAATCCAACAATGTTTGCAATGCTTAGACTCAAGCAAACTCCAACAACAAGAAGGTAATCAGCCTCAAGCCTGATGAGTGAAAATATACCAAGAACGATCCATGCAGCAGCCTGAAACATGGAGAGATTTGTTTTGTTTATATATATTATAATACATATTAGTTATCACAGTATGGTAAACATAGAATAGACAATAAAAGGCATTTTAATGGATCGCCCTCAAGTATGGATACGAGACCCTTCTCTGGTATCATTTACAATGTTAAGACTTAAAATAAGACTTCAACCCTCTCAAGAGAAGAGATGGATCAGCCAGCTTTTGTTGAGAGGTAAAGATACTATCAAAACAGAACCCCTAAGTGCATGTCCTGGTATATTGGAACCATGGGGGAGAAGGAACAGTCATAAGAGGCCATTTTTCCCTTGAGAAAAGCAGTAAGTGAGATGCAGAGATTGTGCTTTAAGTGATTAGCTAGAATCCACTACAAGTCATTTTTATTCATGCAGGATGCACCACTTACCAAGGCTCAAGTGTTTAGCCCAAGAAAAATGTGAAAGAATACATCAATAAATTGATGAGAAGTAGAGAATAATACAGCCATAAACCATAAAATGTTGCACCTATATTAAGTTGATAACCAGACTTAAACAATAGTTGGATTTAGGTATTTTGTCAATCATGTAACTGAATGAAAACCACTGGGAAATAGGACCATCTTAAACATAACTATAGATAATGGACATGCACAGCTAAGGAACAAGGAAAATTGAAACAGCCAGGTACATTTGTACATGTAGCATAAACATGTAAGGATTATAGCAATCCCCTCTCCTAATTGAATAATTCCTAACTTATTGGTTAATAAAAAGATGATCACAAACAGCAACTTGTAATTGAGTAATCTCAGACATCTTGACACCTATCCAATGAATAGTCTATCATCTACACCATGACATTCTTTATAAGAGACAACATCACTCACAGTCAAGTAAAGAGTCCACCAGAAGAGCCACGAATCCTTCTTGTTCATCCGAGCGAGAGACTGCAGGGAACACTCAAGTTACAATTTGCAACAATTTCACACACAAAACAAAAACAGTAGGATTAAAGCAGGCACGGACCTCCCCATCAAGGCACTCAAACTTCCAGACACTGTTTCCTTCGTCGTCAATCTCATTCCACCACCGCAGGCCGACTAATATCCTGCCACTAACGTTCTTCACAACCCAGAAGTCGAGCGCTGCGAGGAGCACCGTGATCACGAAGATGATGACGAAGCTCTTCACAAAGAGCGAGAAAAGGATGTAGAAGGCCAGCGCCCCCGCCTTTGGAGCGAACATAATAAGAATCAGCAAGTGTTAGAACGTACTCCTATATCATAATTTCCAGTAAAACACAATGTAAGACGGCATGAGATGACAAGCGGTTTACCTTGAATAGCACATGGAAGAAGCATGTAATGGGGTTGGCATAATTCTCGCTAACCACCTGAAAAATGTTCACGCCATTATTTGTTTGGACAGATAATAATAAGATCTTAACTGAGCAGGAGTTTCATCATAAGCTAAAAGAGCACCGACAGCCCGATCCATCGCAAGAAACCAACGCAACTGCAACCTACTATCCCAGAAACCAAATATTGGTTCACTAATTCAGATCCCCATGCCACACCAAAAGCCCCCTTCCACCGCCTAGCTGAGATCCACGCGCCATTCCAAGCCGAAATGGATCCACCCGAATCCGAATCAGAACTCGCGGGCCGTAATTCCTAGGCGAGATCAAATCGGGAACGCAGGAGAAAGTTCGGATCCGAAGTTTGCAAGAGGATGGAGATAGAGAAAAGACGGGGTGAACGGAATGGGGCTCTACCCACCTGGCGCTGATCCATGGATGCCTCGGGCTCCCTTCCGCGGCCACCGCCTCGCGCTCCGCTTCCACCGTTGCTTGGACGCCACGATCCAACAAGGCGCGAAGCCTGGAGCTGGAGCGGGATGCCCCTCTTTCTCTCTAGAGACTAGAGATCCAGGAGGGAGGTGAACTCAACTGCAAAAAGGCCAGTGCTGAATTGTTTCCCAAGCGTTTTTTACCTGTCGTCGCAACAAGAAGAGGAAGAAGACTGTACGGCAAACCATAAAGTTTTTTTTCCCAAGCATCTCCAACAGTTTTACAAGATTCATTTCCCAAATCTTATTGTTTGCCAACTTCCAAAATAATATAGGAAGAAAAAAAATCTCTAATAATTTGAGAAATTTCATTTTAAAAAACCCAAAACCCGCTAATGAAACAAAGAGGCCCGCTAAGCGAACGGATAGCTCTGCTAAACGAACGAAGAGCACCGCTAAGCATGAGGAAAAAGATCGATGCCAAGCATGAAACCCGCGCGTATATTTGCCCACTAGACAAGGAGATATGCCAAGTGAGAAAAGATGGGGAATTAGTATGTCAGGTTTTTCCTCAATTTGCTAAAGAAGTTATGGATGTGAAGTCATTTGCCAACTGCTGGAGATAATGTGAAGTCATTTGCCACGCTATGTGAAGTTTTTTTTAACCACGCGTCCACGCTATGTGAAGTTTCACCATGATTATGGCTCTGGATACACTGGCACTGGTTAAATTTTAGCAAAATATTGTTTGGTTTCACCAACTAATATGTGGTTGATAGTGATTTGGAGGTGTATATTAACTAAATGACTAATAGTATTTATTAACAATTCTAAATCTACTAATGGAACTAATAGTTAGCAACCCTTCAGATAATAATTATTAGGTTTATTAGTTTTTGTTGCTAATTTTTAGGGCTAATGGATCTAAACATGTCCTTAACTAAGATAAAACTAAAAAAAGAAGTAAACTACCGAATAGCTTGTGTGAAATACAATAACATACTCCCTTAAACACAAGAAGAGTCATATAAGGTCTTGTGCATGTTAATTTTTCTTAATTGGGTCCCTTCATTTTGGGGATTGAAATATACATAATGAACTAGGCTATCTAGCTTGGAATTTGACATTCCATAATGTTTCCAAGCTCACAAATAAGCATATCTCAAATTCATAGAGTGAGAGATGAAAATGGATTCTATAGATTACTATGCTATAATTCTATTCCAGACTTTAGCACACTCTTCATTCTTCAACTCACCTTCTTATAATAGAAACGCAATATATAAATATGTCCCTTATATGCCTAATAATAAATATACAAATATATTCCATATATATAACTATATTAGCTTAATTAACCTATGTCTAAATTGTAATTAATAGAATAAATTCAATTCCAAGGATCCAAATGGTTAAGTTTGATTATGTTTGTAAATTAGCAATATCTATTTCAAATAAGCTTACTATAAATATATATTTAATGATTAATCTAATAATATATACTTATTGTACACTACAAATATTAATAATCTCTTGCATATATTTGGTTAAAGTTAAAATATTTGACTTCTCGAGAAATAAGAATGTCACTCTTTGCGGAACCGGGGACCAAAGGATACTCCATATGTTCTAAATTGTAAAGACTTTTATAGATACATAGATATTGCTATGCACCTACTTATACATTATATCTAGATAGAAAGTAGAAGATGTATATTTGTAAAGTTAGAACAACTTACGATTTAAAATAGAGAGTAGTATATTTAAATTCCGCATGCCTGTCATTTATGATAATGATGTGATTACAAACATAATTTTGACTTGATCTGATATATTCATAAAACAAGAACTGCAATGTTGCTTAAGTGCCTTTTTGATATAGTTCTACTTCCATTTTCCAAAGCTAAAACAAAAATTATGAAACCAATACTTGAGTTACTTTATTACATGTATGGATCAAATAGGTTCTAACTTCTAACTATTAGGATTCTCAGTTTTCACAAATCTATTGTATTCGATATCTAGGTATCTAGTGATATGACTTGAAAATAAAAATATAATAATTGTGTATGACAAGGGGTATGAATAGGGGTGGACCTAGTGGAGGGGTTGGAGGGCTCAAGCCCCTCTACCACCACAGATCTGAAAGCCCACGTTTGGTTTTGGTAATTAATGACACCAAGTTGCTAATGCCTTGTGTTTAAGTGATTTGAGTTAGGCATAGCAACACATGTGATGAAGGTGCATGGTGGCATGGAAAGGTGGCCATATGATCACAAAGGGATGAAGCATAAAGTGAAGATCATGGTGATAGACGAGGAGCAAAGTGATCAAGGCAAAGGTATAAACATAGGGTTTTACTTTTGCCGGTCTAAGATGAGTAGAGAAGTAATTGACCCGGTTTAGGATAGATAGCCGACTATCAAGAGGGGAAATCACGGTCATCTCTCAAATCAAGTGCTACTAGGTTCATATCTTGAGCACATGCATTAGGATCTAGTAAAGTGCTAACTTAACTCCTTTGGTGAAAATGTTTGTGAAAAGCTAACACACTTGCACTTTGGTGGTGGACACTTGTTGGTGTTAGCACATTTGCAAAGGAGGTGGTTTTCCTAGGGTTGAGAGGGGTGTGGGTTCCTCTCTCCCTCCCGCCGCGCTTGCGAGGCGGAATTCGGCGCTTTTGAGAAAAATAAGTGTATATTTTCTTTTGCGCCGGTGGGAAATTTGGAGAAGTCGCGGGAGTGTTTTCTCACTGAGAAACACTCACCGGACGCTGAGTATGGAGGCACCGGACGCTGGCGTCAGAGTCCAGTGTGCTTGACCCTGCTAGGGTTTAGCACCGGACGCCTCTGAGAGCGTCCGGTGGTTAGCGTCCGGTGTGCGGGTGTTTTGCGACCCTCTCTGCGCATGGGTCCGGTGAGCACCGGACACTACTGGTGCTTAGCGTCCGGTGACCCGTAGGTTTGCGGAACTCTCTGCGCATGAGTCCGGTGTGCACCGGACGCGTCCGGTGTGGACCTGCAGAGCGTCCGGTGATCCGCAGGTGTCCGTTAGGATCTGACACGCGAGATTCAGGACGGACACGTGGCCTTCTCCAGTGCACCGGACGCAGGGAGTCGAGCGTCCGGTGCTCACTTGGTAGCGTCCGGTGCCCCCGTTTTTAGCTCAGTGAAAGTGGCCAACGGCTAGTTTCTTTGAGGGGCTTATAAATAGAAGGTGGCCGGTTTTAGGAGGCTCTCTCTTGCACATTTGAATACTTGAGGCATACTTTGAGCTAGAGAACACTCCCTCCACTCATCTCCTTGCTTGATTGCTCATCCTAGTGAGATTGAGTGAGATTCAAGTGCATTGCTTTGAGAGTTGCATTTAGTGGCACTTGATTCTTGAGTTTGCTGCGGATTTCTTGTTACTCTTGGGTGTTTCCCGACGCCCTAGACGGCTTGGAGCAGCGGTGGTGTTGAGCTCGTGATTGGAGATTGTTTCGAGCCTCACCAAGTGATTTGTGAGGGGTTCTTGAGCCTTCCCCGCGGGAGATCGCAATTGGCTACTCTAGTAGATTGCTCGTGGCTTGGAGGATCCCCATCTTGTGAGTAGATGTGCGGCACCCGCTGAGGGTTTGGCTTTGGATTGCCAATTAGCTCGTGATCCATCAAGTGGGTGTATCGCCACAACGAGGAGTAGCTTGCCGGGAAGCAAGTGAACCTCGGTAAAAAATCTTATGTCATCTCTTGCCGAGGTTTCTCTTGTGATTGTGCACGTGATTGATTGGATATATTTCTACTCTACAACGTCGGTATAACAATCACTCCCCTCTCCTTTACCTTTGTGTATACCTTGCTAGTTGTGTAGCTTATTTAGCTTAGCTTTCTTGTTTAGGAGTGTAGCAAGCTTCTAGTTGTGCTTTCTTGTTGTAACTAGTGTTTAGCTTTCTTGCTAGACTTGTGTTGGTGGCTTGCATAGCTTAGTTGTGCTAGTGCTAGAATAGCTTCGCCTTTTGTTTTACTAATCAACTTGTCTAGTTGAAGTTTGTAGAATTTTTAAATAGGCTATTCACCCCCCTCTAGCCATTTGGACCTTACAAGATCCCACCCTCCAAGATTTTTTGCCATGGCTATTTTAGGAGAAGAAGCTGTAGGTTCAAGAAGACGATAAACTTGCAACTCTAGACCCTCTTAAACTTTCATCCTAGACCCACCATTAAGTATGAATGAGGGCATCATCCTAGACCCACCACTAGGTATGAATGAGGCATCAAGCGGGATCAAACATTGTAGTAGTGACTGTAGGTTAAGAAGTCATGCACAATGAGGACATTCTTAAGCACTGATGTGAAAGTTAATCTGTTTAAATATAATACAAGCAAATTCTAAGTAAGTTCAGCCACTTCGTTAACATGTACTCCCTCCATTTCTAAATTATAAGACGTTTTGGCTTTTACACATACATTGCTTTTACAACATGCTCTAGCACTCTCAATGTACTTGCTCTGCTAAAACTTTCAACCTTTTCATCATCATAACTTGATTGGGTCAGTTTTCTCAATACTGATGTACATCATGGTAATTGATGAAGATTTTTTTTTCACATGCAAACCTAGATTCCACTTTTCCAATAGCCATGGCATTGGTTCAATCAATATTATTGTATGCCCAAGAAAACAAGATATAGGTAAATTTACTTAAAGTGACATGATTAAGGGAATAATTAGAAGAGATTATATGTGGAAACAACAACCTTAGAGGTGCTTGGCACCTCCTCTCTACACCTTTGAGACGACATTAAATTAACTTGGATGCTCAAAATGACGACATGTTAGTCTTCACTTTGCTTGATACTTGGTTGCCAAGAACTATTTCCATAGTGGTTTTGAGACATTCCTTTGCATTATCATCTCTTACTGTCCTAGAAAAATTTTAGATTCATGTAGTGCAACTTAATTGGTATAGGAGCGGGAGTATGGTTGTGCATCCCTGCCATTGGTGTTCTAGCATTCTTCAACCCAAATTTAGATCTCTTTGTTTTTATTAATGATTAACAAAAACCTTGATACTCCCTCTAGCGTTTTAATAGTCAAGTGTTTACGTTCACTGTCTCCTCCATATATACGGACATACGTCCAGGTCCAAAGAATCTTCGCTGCACCAAGTGTTTCCTTTGTTCATATGCTTCGAGTGCCTTTAGAGTTCCTACAGCAGTTCATAGGTTAAAGGTAATATTTTCTTTGAAGTCAAACTTCTTCAGGGTGGTAAATAGTGAACACTGAATAAACTCTCGAAACCCTTCATCATGCAAGTTAAAATATTCTTGTACTTCATTGCAAAGTTTAGCAACTGAAACCCCTATGTGAACACTCGATTGCAATTGGTTTTCTTAGTAACTTATATAACTCAATTCTCGATTTTTGGCCACGCTGAAAAGATCTTGTAGCAGGTTATCTGCATGGCAACGAAGCCAACGATGGACAGTGTTCTATGCAGCCAAGGGGCCATCAGTGGTTCCTCTGCCAGTTTGAAGCCCCACCAAGGGAGTGTTCATGCAAACCAGAATTGATTAGAGAGGAGGATTTCTGTATAAAGATCAGACTCCCCAACAATCTGAGTACCGATCACCTGATTCTATTCTTCCTCCTCACCTCACTCCGCCCCTGCTCCCCTCCTCATTCCGTGGCAAGCTCTAGCCATAGACACCCCCCACCTCAACCTAGCCTAGGCACCTCTACCACCAAGAACGAACCCTCCCTCCGTCCCTACCGCCTAGCCAACCTACCTATCCTGATTTACCCTTAGAACTGTCCAATTTGGAGAAGAGGGAGAGTCGCCGGATTTAGAGAAGAACGAGAGAGGAATCGAGCGTTGAGATGGAGAGAAACAACCATGTGTTGTTTAACATCTCTCATAAAAATACATATGTACATGTCATGATTGATTAGACGGCGTCTGCCTATTTCTCTTGGGGAGCCCTAGTTAGCAGCCTCCCTCCAGACATACAACTACTCTGATAAACAACCGCCTTTTCTTTTTAACTTCATGGGGCTTCAAATGGGGCCGATGGTTGATGGTTCGGCCCTGGGTGCCTTTAAGCTGTTCTCTAGCAACTATCTACACTGCACAAATACTGAATCCCGATCATGATCAACTTAGATCAAAACCAGCTTCTGAATTTATCGCGTACAACAGTTTGGTTTGCATCTGCTCCTTGCTGTTCAAGAACCAAAGCAACTGTTAGTCACATTGTAATTAGTTCATCAAACGGAATGCACAGTAACTTGTGGGTCACCAAGAAACACTAATGTGGTTAAACTAAGCTACGAACCTTTTATAAGGGGGAAGCTTCAGAAGGTTCATGCAGGTAGCTGATGTAGGCAAGCGATCTGCATGCTCCTCCAGTCCTGGAACACCAGCTCTGCATTCAAGGGGACAAAAAAAAAGTTAGGAGAACACTTCACCATCCCATATGGAACATAAACAAGCAGTTAGATGTAGCCAACCTCTGAATGCAAAATTTTGGTTCGAGGTACTGAAATCCGAGGAGGGGACCACGAGAACATCCGGTCACAAACCTGTCCATTTATTGGCATCAACGTGCACAAAATATTAGATAAACAGTTCACTGTTACACTTCCACAATACCACAAGTCATGGTGAATAATATGTGGCACCCTACGTGCCACAGGGAGATCTCTAGAGCAAACAGCAGCACAAAGGAGAGGGAGAGAAGCCAACATGAAATTAAACATGAACACTCCAGCTTTTTTGAATATACGACATTAAACATCACATAGATGTAATAAAGGACGTAGGGGGTAGGGGGGTTAAAGCAAGTAGAGGCACTAACTTGAGAAATTTTTTCTGGTTGTCTGAACTTAAGCTCTTCAAGACCTCCCAAAACATCTCAATAAGCTCATGATCCTGGAAAAAAGAAGCCATCACTTATCTAGATAAGAATCAACAAAAATTATCTGATCTTCCAATATATATGAACTTAAGAAGACTGTATATATCTGATTTTTTTTGTTGTGATATCCAAATTTGATGTGAATCTTTTGACGTTAATAAGACTGAAACTTGGCCTGTCCAGCTGACCAAAACTTTGCTGTTTTACTAGCTTCATTCAATTGGATGATATTTTGCTCAAATTTGCTAAAAACAGGCAGAATTAGAAGGGGGGAAAGAATATTCTTCCTTCTACATTTGGAAGAACTGTGAGGTTCACCAGGTACACCACTATACCAGGAGCTTATATTTGCAACCAGGTTTTTGCACATCTACTATCCACAATATATTAGTCCTTCTAAAGCGAATAAGAGTAGTCCACACAAGTGTGCCTATTGATACAGCATTACATAAACCATAGCAGATTCTCAGTCACATTCCATTAGGATTGCTAAGCTACATAGAGTGATGAAAAGATGGGCCTTGTTACATAAGAAAGCAACACATACCGGATGATATCCTGCAGAATAGTTGGTGTTCGACCGCAAGTCATCGATATCCAAGCTTTCTAAAGAGCCAGATATAAGAACCTGCAGGAGACAACAGACATAAGAAAATAAGGTAGGAACATGCCATGTTAAAATACCGTTCTCTGAAACAAACAAACAAACAAATCAAGCCAGAGCGGTTCAGCAACTATAGTAGCACTATTTTTGTTTTCCAAAGTTACACACTCCATTCAATATCACCAGAGATAGACAGCCATGTAGTGGTAAGCTAAGTTGAACTATTGAAGTACCTGAATTTCATGTTCATTGAACATATCAATCCAGTCTTTTGGTATAAGCTGTTGAAAACCTCTCAAGAAGTGTGTACTTTGTGCACGGATCTATGATAGAAACAAGGAAAACATTTAGCAAAGCCTTCCAATGCATCCAAATAATATGACTACAATCTTTTTACCTGGTAGTTTAACCGATGATTGGCGACAAGATGGATAAAAGTAATAACATTATCATTCGTAACACGCATTTCCCTCCCACCAGGGAGAAGTTCTTCTTCACATTGTTCACCATATTCATTATTTACAATAACAAAGTATAGTTCCAACTCTGAGATATCACCATTGTAATGCTGAGAATGGAAAAGAAGTGAGATCAGTAAGGGGCAAACTGAACATTAGATTGGAGTGAGCTTGTCAAACTTATTGTGTAATCCCAGTATCCACAGCTAGTAAGACACAGTACTCCAACAACCTTATTAGATATATGCATAGTCTAACACATGTATATCATGTTACTTGTACCCCAAGTTGTATCTTGACTATATACATGAAAGTCACCCCCCCCCCCCCCCCTAATCGGGTGTGAGGTGTCCTAATTCTCTACATGCTATCTAGAAAAGATGAATCTTTCTAACTCCAGGAACAATTATCCACTTTACCCATTAATGGAAATAGAACCAAACCTTTAAAAATAGAAGATGACGGTACAATTCCGGATCCAATGAAGGAAGATCATTTAAAAAATTGTACCTGATAGATGAGTAGAAGATCAGTACAAGCTAACATCAACATAAAAATGTACAGCACAAAGACACCAACAGGACGAGGGAGGGGGAGAGAGGAGTACTTTTGTTTCAACTTGCTCAAGAAGAACGTTGCAAATGGCAAATCAACAAGTATGCCTTCATACATTGCCTGGAAAAACATGAACCAGAAAGATCATACCCGGATCATGACACCTACTTAGAGAAACTATCAAACTATATTATAGCTAGCATCAAGCAGCACCCAATACAGAAAATTGTAGTATCAACTTTTGCATGGACATTCGATCAACAAAATTTTTGAATAGCACTACATTAAACCCTAAGGCACTAAGGGCAGCTCGAGTGTGGTGTTGAAACGAGCCGGTAAACACTGGCTTGCTTTCACATGGTTCGATTATCTAGTGTGAGCAGGAGCCAAAGCCAACTAAGATATCAGGTCTCTTACTACGTGTCTGTTCCAGGCAAGCCCATATCCACATGATGCTTCACAAAGAAAGCTGTCGGCCTGTGTGTCTGCTTGCCTTACAGGAATTGAAAAAAAAGTTCAGTTCGGTGCTACTTGTATCAGGGGTCGATTTGAGTTCTGAAGCAACTGCTCTAGTATGGTTCCACCTTTGAAGCCTACAGTTTGATTAAATCAAACACACTAGAGCTGCTCAAATATATACCCCCGCTGTTTAAACAAACAAGACTTCATGGTTTTTAGTTCCTTTTTAGTCAAAAGTACAAGGTGTGTATTTAATTTTATTAGGACATTATCACACTTGCCCAGATTAACCATCCCTTTCCATTCAAAATTTATGAATAAACATGTACACAATCATTATCTCTCTTATTCCCAAGACACTTAACACCAAGTCACTACATTCATTCTTCAAGCACTTCTCATTGTTTCCTGGGTTCCATTAATCACCATACCCAACCCTAATGGCCAATACGCCTTACAAAAAGAAAGGGAGTACCAAATTCTCAATAGCACATTTATGAAATCTTTGTCAAATATACGCATGCATATCCAAATAACTATGTGCCTAAAAGTGTGCAGGTACAAATAAGCAAGGACAGTTTTAATTTAGAAAAATGAACTTAAAAAGTGATTCTGTGAACTAAACAGTTCCAAAGAAGCACCAATAGCAGATAATTAAGAATGTGCTATTGAGAATAAGGAACCCGAATTGTGTCTTTTGTTAGGTCTCATTTGCCTATCCCAACTTGCTTGGGATTAAATGGCTGTGTTCCTTTTGTTATTACTCATGCCAATGTACAGGGAGACGTCAACTTACATGTGAAACCTACAATGGGAAAACCTCATGATTTTGTAAGTTTGTTTAGAACCTTGTTTTTTTGTAATTAAATATACCTCCCAGATACACGAATAGATACCAGATCTTGAACTATCATAAGTAGCTAAATCCAACATCACTGGCAGATGTTTACCCATGTTTTAAACGACGAGTCGACGACTCTCTAACCATATAGGACTAACATGGAGAAAATATATACGTGCAATTTGGGATAGGCAGATGAAACCCCACAAAGGTAACATGGAGAGAATTATAAACAGCTATTACTGCACAACATATACTCCAATTTAGGAATTAGGATATGACCTCAGAAAATTCTGGAACACTAGCAATGAAAATTTGAAATAATCAAACAATATTTTTGGATGGCAACCTAAGTCTTAGGGAACGCCATAAGTTAATTCAAACTAAGGGCTTGTATCGACTATCGACATGCTCCAGATCCAACTCCTTAGTGCTGGACATCCTTAAAACATCTTGATTTTGATTCCATTTTAAACTAAGAATAAAGGCTCAAACCACTTCATTTTAGGCCACAAACCCCAGATTATGAAAGAATCTAGGAGCTAGATCAAGTATCTGCTTAGCAACGGGAAAAGGGGACATGGTCAAAGTACCTTCCCAAGTAGACTTCCAAGAAAATGGAAATATTGCAGATGTAGTTCATGAACCAATCCAGATCCTGGGTTTGGGTACAAAAGATGATCAGCCGTCTCCTACAAAAGGAAAATCAAGTATTCCAAAAGAAGCATGTGAGGTCTCATACAAACTGTAGAGCAATACTACAAGTACAAAATAGTTATTCCACCGGAGCAATTGTGTTTGTGAGATCAAAAGAAATATTATATTTGTGAACCAGAATTCTATTTAGTAACATTCAGCAGGTATTAGGACACATAAAAAATAATGGTCATTACTGCTGCAATGATACAATTGCACTGGATGAATGAGATCAACCAAAAAAGCAGATACCTTGAAGAGACCGTACTGCACATCAAAAGCAGCGCGAGTAATATTTTCCATGAAATCCTTGAAAATTCCACCACCATCGATTCCAGCCTCTTCTTCACCATGCTCATTAATAAACGAAACTCGAATCTACATACATCAAGAAGTTTGAAGTGTCATATGTTATTAGATTAGCACTTCGGCAGAATATGTGTCATGTGTTAAACCCACGAGTAAAGATAAGAGAGTATATCATCATACCGGTCCTTTGAGATCTTCCTCAGAAAGCAAACTTAGCTGATCAAAAGCATCTTCCAGAAGTCGATTTCTTCTTATTTTGAACCGTTGTCTTGTCAATGCAGAATGTGATGTTGATTGTCTAGAGCTCGTTAATTGGTTCTGCTCACAGAAAGTTTTAAAAAATAAGTATTGTTCTAAAAGATGTACCAATCTTATTTGGGAACATCTCGGCTCAAAATAGTTTAAACGATTGCAAATTGGTCAACAACCCTACATGCTTCTCAAAAAAAAAAAAAATTGAAAAACGATGCAAAGCTTTAACCTCTAAGTGAGTTTATGCCACACGCCCATGGAGCAAATCAATCCCATCATTGAACAAAAAAGAAAATTCTCAGCAGCAATTGGTGTAATCAGTGTTTTTTTGGGTGCTATTCCAGCAGTTTTTTCTCACAAACGGTATGAATTTTACTATCTGTGCATTCTTTTCTCCATTTTATTTAACCTGCTAGCTATGGCTTTCAAGCAATTTGTAACAATTATACTATTTTGAACAAGTACGCACCCGTCTTATTCAGCAATATTTACACAATAAATTAGCAATAACTTACATTGAATATTTTGACTCGACTGGTAAATGGAGCCAAAAAAGGAGTAAGCTTTATGATCTCTGATGCTCGAGTATTACCAAGTATCGCCTGAAAAAACACATGCATAGTCATAGAAGAATGAACACATGGAATACATTTCAATTAATCCAAAACAGCATAGGCATTCATACCTGAGACACAAAATTTTCGCTTGTTGCTTCTTGAGAATAGAAATCACTTGCAGAAGTAAATGGGAGTCGGTTGTTCCAATCTTGCAACTGCAATGAGGTAGCACTTAAATTAACCTAATGAGCTATGATAATTAAATAATATACAGAGTAGCTGCATGTTGTAATCAGAACGGACATAAAATAGCAACAGTCAACAGAAAACACTCAGACAGAATTAATATGAATGAACAAGAAATGACTGTGAAACAAATAAGACTAATGCTCAAATATTAGTCTTGTAACTGAAGAACCATCATTTGGCTCAGTGTAAAGCTACAAAAAAAAAATCATAGCACAGCATCAGGTTCATGATGTTTTTCAGGTAACATGACAACTGACCACGTGTGCACTACCCAGAGAAACACCAGTAGTCCAATATGCATACAGTATCATTGGAATTTTCTCAACACTCAATAAATATAAGTACGTACAAAATCCTTATCCTTACAACAAAAAAGATACACAACCTACCCAAAATCAGAATTAAAAGAAATCAATAGAAGAAATAACAACATGATATCAAGACGAGATTATCAACCTGTGTGAGTAGTTCAGATAACCCAACCCTAGCTCTGGTCTTGACATTCTCCACTGACAACTTTTTAAGGCCTGAAGGGTTGGGTGACACTTTCTGAGGAGAAGAGGATGGAATAACCCAAAGAAGTTGCCATAACGCCTGCAGATTGATATAGTACTCAATTGAAACCAACAGCGAATACTCAATAGTTATGATGTTTTTAACAGTTTCAGAACATGACACTATTTTTGTTCAATTTTTTATAAGCATAGTTAACAAGTACAAGCCAGGAATGGAGAGTCATATCCATCAGGGACTGTAGCATGCTTGAAAACAAGGTGCAGCCAGAGAGACACCAACCAATAGCAGAGCTTCCATAACAAAGGGAGAGTTATAACCAATAACAGAAAGCATAAGAGGACCACAGTAACTAACAACAGCTATGATGCTTAAAAAACTGTGTTCAACACAGCACGAGAATGGCTTATGATACCACAATGGTAATAGCACAGTGTTATTATATACCTGCTTTAAAATGAGAACCAAGGACTTCAAATCTTTAAGGGAAAGGGGTTTCTCCTGTTCATAGAACTCCCCATTATCAATTATCTTCAACATGTGCCTGGTATGAGGAGCAAAGACAAAGCATCATAAGCATCTGAGGAAAGATGTTGCCCTTTTTATATTTATTCCAATAACTTCACAAAATAAGCCGTTAGAAAAAAAGAGAGATATTGGCTAACTGTTTCACAGCAGAGGAGGGGGGGCTTTTACCTGTATATGGGACAGAATACAGACATGGGAAGGAGCCAACCAGGAACATCAGCAGGTAATGAAGATGCAAACTTAGAAAAAAATGGCCATCTTCGGTTTGCATTGCACCGCTTTATGAAGTTCCATAGTGCAGGAACAATTTCAGTCCGGTAGGCCAGTACAGTCATAATTCGCTCTAGAGGGAATGTATTGAATGTGACATGAAGAAAAGCACAAATAGATCCTACAGCATCCACTTCAGCATCTGATGGTCCAGACAGATCAGAATCATTTGTGCTTAATGTACCTCTGAAGAGGGCATTCACCTATGAATTATACAACCTATGGTCAAACAAGATATAAAAGAATAAGAAGCCCAATGGGTTATGAAGGGCAAGAACATCCATGGTTGTTTAGGATTCGTACCAAATGTTGAAGGAGCTTTGAATCAATTGCTACAGTTATCTGTCTTTCCAAATCAACATCAAGATTAATTTTAACATCGACATCCATGGGCATCTCATCATCGTCATCTGCCCCTGTAAATATTAAAGAAAAATCTTGTATTAGACATTTAGAGTTTATCATCTTACTCAGACCTTTGATTCAGCTTAACCTTTTTTATTTGACTGTTATGGAATAACTAGATCCCACAGGGAACGTACTCCTAGTTCATAGCCTAGTGATTGGCTTAATAGGTATGATTTGAAAAGCTATGTACATGTTATGCGAATTAGGCCTTGTTCAGATAAGGGGGATTGCTCTAAAAAACTTTCAGGATTTACTTTCAAATGTCAAAGTAGTTCTCCATGCAAATAAGGCCTCACTGACTGAATAGTTATTCCCTCTCAGATGGTTCACTTGCTCGTCAAATTTAAATCTTTCTTTAAGATCCATGTCTATCAAGGCCAAAGGCATTCAAATTCAAACCCTAGAGTTGTGGCCATGTAGGATAAATACTCTCTAGCTTCTTCATTTGCTAGTTTATTAGTTGCAGGTTGTGGCTGATTTGTCCCAATCATGAATCTTGTGTAAATTCGGTCAGTGAGGTGAATAGTCTTTAAATATATGTCCATTAAAATGTTCCTTGCAATGCAAAACCTATGTTTCATGTAAAATGAACTGAATTAGCTTTTACACTACCAGAGCTCACAAGGGCCTTCAATAAAACTGAATGATAACAAAATAAGGGGGTGTTTGGTTGGAGGTACTAAGTTTAATAGGTACTGTAACATATTTGTAACTATAGCAAATAATGTCCAATTATTGACTAATTAGGCTTAAAAAATCGTCTCGCAAATTATTCTCTAGCTGTGTTTTTAGTTTCATAAATAGTTTATATTTAATACTTCATATATGTGTCCAAACATTGGGAACCAAACAGGGCCTAAGGCCGTATAAACACATAGTACTAAGCTATGCCACCAAAAAAACCTAGAACTAGGAGGAACTAGGTGGCATTTTATTAAGAAAATAGGCACCCAAATACACCTCGACGAGGACTTGACCTAGGTGGTCTGGGCATACATCCACACCCACAACCAACTGAGCTAGCTCAGCTTCCTTGCTATTTGTTCTCTCAAAAACGCAGAAGAGCTGTGTTTCTTTGCATTAAGAAGAAAGGGGCTGAGAACCCTTACAGAAACACAAGGCACCAACACAAAATTAACTTCCTTGCTGGCATGTAACTTACTTTCAGTTGGTGTTGTGACTGCTGGCAACGTATCCAACAACGAGGTAGAAACAGCAATGATGTCAGCCGCCTGGTTTGGAAAGAGTATATACATGGAAAATATTTATAAAGAAATAAATTACACATGTGGACAATGAAAAATTAGCATGCATGGGTCTGCCGTCACAAAAGAAAAAAAATCTTAAGAAGCATTAAGGAGGGAGGAATAAATACACAGCTAATATAGCATAGCTCACAAAACCTACATAGTATTCAAGAAAAAACATATAACCAACATACAAAATGGAAAGAAGCTCTTTGAAAAGTATGAAAATTAGATTCCACAGTTTCCTATTTATTTTAGCTGCACTGGAGTCATGTATTTTTGAAACTAAAAGTCCTTATGTTGCACTAAGATTTTAGAAGCACTCTTTTTCACATCCAAGGAGAACATTTGCTGTCAACTGAATAAATCAATACACTAGCAGCAATCGAGAATGTCAACAAAATAAAATAAAAGCAAGTTTACCATAAACCCATGAAATTAGACCAAATCCACAGGAAAATGGGCATTGTTTTTCAAAATCAGGACACTGAGTCAAGATTGAAGAATGATTAAGATATCTGACTCCCAAGAATCTAATCAGCTAGCTTATAGACTACAAATAAGCAAAAGGGGAAACAAGCATTGAACTGAGATTTGTTATTATCTTACATAAGAAATAACAGAAGAATACATGTAAGAGTTTGCATGTAGCATAATTGATCAAGTAGCCCAAGGGGTGAAAAGACAACCTGCTTGACATGAATAATGGACCTAAATCGTACTTATCTGAACACATGGACTTAAAAGCTACCTTGGAATAACAACCTAAATGCCAGTTTTCACAACATAAACCAACTTTTGGTGGTTAAACAAAAAAATGCAGTAGAAACCCAAAAGGTAGAAGAAG
This sequence comes from Sorghum bicolor, assembly GCF_000003195.3. Lineage (NCBI taxonomy): Eukaryota > Viridiplantae > Streptophyta > Magnoliopsida > Poales > Poaceae > Sorghum > Sorghum bicolor. Next base: position 5,458,410 of record NC_012878.2, on the reverse strand, counting down.
AAAACCTACTGAATCAGAAGCAAACTTTGCATCAGACAAAATCCAGGTTGCAGCTTCAAGAACATTTGCAAGGACACACGCATATCCTGGATGACTAGCCGATATATCGTTTGGAAGGACATCAGCAAGACTGGGCAAAAAGCAAGCTATTTGATGGATATAATATTTGCTGAGCCCGTTAACTGAGAAAACCTGAAGTACAAAGGGCAAGCACATTAGATATATTACCATTGAAATAATTGGTGAAGGAACTTAATTACTCAAAGATATTTTACTTCCAGAAATATTGGTTATACATATTAGTATGACTTTAGACTCCACAACTACAAATATAATATAGGTGAGACACACTGAGAAAAATGTACTGCAATTTCTATGTTTGGTAGTCATTGGAAATGTTCCCAAAAAAAAGGCCAAACAAAGATATTAAGGGAAACGCTGACCTTCTTGAGGTGTGGTAAGCGATGCCATAGAAAAGGGATTGACAGAAGCTGAGACGAGAAACTCCATCTTGGATCCACTTTCAGACAACAACAGGGATGATGGCCAACATGTGAAGCAACAAGCATGAGAACTTGCTCCAGCACAGATGCACTATCAAAATGCCCAGAATTTCTGACTTTATGCTGAATTATAATCATATATAGATACAGGTCAGAAAAAACTACATAACAAATCATTGTAGCACTAGCATTATTACAGTAAACTCCATGTATCATCTACCAGACAAATGATTTTTTTTCTTAGAACCTACTCCCTCCGTCCCGAAATAAGTGTCGTTTTCGCTTCCCGAGAAATAACTTTAACTAAATATATAGTAAAAATATTAATATTTATAGTACATAATTAATATCATTGGAAAGATCTTTAAGTCTAGTTTTTTAACAAATTTATTTAGAGATATAAATATTGCATATATTTTCTACAAATCGAGTCAAACTTGTGGCACAAAAACCTAAAACGACACTCTTTTTGGGACGGAGGGAGTATCAGATAAATAAATGACAGAACAAGGTTTGCCTAAAAAGTGAACCTGGCTGATACACATGATTTTGAACAGTTACATGGACATGGGTGCCACGTGCCTTAAGTGTTACAGAAATAAACAAGACATTTCATTTTTAAGAAAGGGGGTTGTTTCTTAAAAGAAGGAAGCAGTTACATACCAACAGAATGAAGGAACTAGAGGTATGTACAATCAAGTAAGTGTCAATTATCAGGGTCAAGTAAACTAAAAATATCCAAACTGATGTCAAAGTGCAAATAGAAGACTAGCACAGAAACAGAACTTACCGGTACAGATACGATAATGCCACGGAATAAGCTATAGATCTTTCTCTGCTGAAGATAACCAACTACTTTGCAGTTCCAAGGAAATTTTGGATTTATCAAGCAACCTACAGTTTCCAGTAATGAGACAGGCACTGATGTGCTTCCAGGTGTAGCCAAAAGTTGCCTGCCCCAATCATGCCTGCCAAAACATAAAACCGTGTCACATGCTATGTTGTTAACTTCTACTGCAAGAAGGCTGCACATGTACAGTGGGGGGAATCTCCATTAAAGACACAAGAAGATAGTTTTAAATATGTGATCGCAAAGAAGAATCACCCAAAGAAGAATAAATTCCAAAACAGCTTTGCATGGTTGAACTTACCTCTTTTGATAGACTGCTTGCACACAGATGAGGGCAAATTTTTTTACTCTGTGAGCAACAAGAGGTTGCAGTGAGGAGCCATCCACACCAGTAAAGAGAGTTACAACATCTCCTGCAACAGGAGAAAATACCATTATAGCCAATGCTACAGAAACAAGGAAAACAAATATGGAACATCAAGATGAGAAGATTGTGCGCAAGTTAAATGCAAGTCGTAACAAATATTGAACTGACTAGAAACCTCTAATGCTCAAAGAGTTCAAAAATGCAAATAACATAATCAAATAACAAAGTTTAGAGAAATTAAATTTCATATCATTGATTAATGTTACTTAAAAACACACATGCACACACACGCGCGCGCGCGCGTGCACGCACACGCACGCACGCACGCAAAAACAGAATACCATTTTTTACATACACAATCAAGGGGACACTAAACATTGCTCTGAAATGTATATATAGTCAATGCCTAGCGAGTCCACATATGAGGGTAAAAGAGGGTAGGACGTAATATATTTTTTTAATTACGAGCGTTAGTAATAGTCCCTCTGTCTGGGATTTACAGGCGCACAAGCGATTTTCGTAGACAGGGAGAAAATAACTACCCTTAATTCACCAGCTCCAAACGCTGATAAACCCTTCGTTTCCACGCTGCATGCCCTGCATGCCACGCGTTCCAACTCCCCGCATGACCGCATGCATACACTCCCCTAGAACGCCCACAACACTGCATGCCCCGCATGCAGCACGTTCCAAATCCCCGCATGGCCACATGCATACACTCCCCCAGAACGCCCGTGCCCGCGCCTCCTGCAACTCCCACACCCGCGCGTCGCAGCAACT